>NC_064439.1:41044840-41348007 GCF_023343835.1 Lagopus muta | reverse complement strand
CTTTATTGCTTTAGGCACTCCTGCAGCACTGCTAGGTGGTCATCAAATAGCAGCAGAATGCCAGATTAACCTTAGAATAGTTCTCTAACTGGTTTAGTTAATCAGGAATGTCTCATGTTTGAGAGACATACATTACAACGTAGGGCTCTTGTGATTTTTGTAGAGAATATTTCAAGAGAATATTGTCTTGTTGATATTTTTAATAATGTCTTTAAAGCTATCGTGGGAGTTTTTTATCTATATCCTTAACGTGTTCAGTCCTTTTAATTATTCATCATTGTTTCTTCAACACAGTAAGAGAAGGAACAAAATGATATAAACAGAATCTATCTTGTGAGTAAAAAGATCAGAAGCTTACGCTTTCAGTTGTATAATCTGAATTCATCTTTGTGGTACCCAGCTGCTCAGACTGCATAGAGTAGGATTCTTAAAAACCTAAGCTGCCAAGGTGGATGAAAAGCCCAGCAGTGAAAGTCAAAGTGGCCTTTAAGGGGAAAGAATTCTTGGGAGCCATGGATGTGACTGCCAGACATCCCAGACATCTGGTGTTCTGCTGATTTTGGTTTTGAATTTATGGCATTTTATGATGTTATAAAATTATTTCTTAAAATTGACTTGAAAGTTCTGTCAAATTCTCGTGTAGCAGCACATGGATAGAAAGATAGGTTCAACTTTTGATAGCAGTCTTGTATCATAGGCATGGCTGTATCTCGGAGAGAGTAGACTGCTATTTGGTCAGAAACATTGCAGCTCTGAGACTACAGAAACAACGCATGTTCCTGTAGCACTTTCTGACCAGGCTTTCGTATTCATACTTTTGCACAAACATACAGTCATTGTTATTTAGCCACTCACAGGTATTGAAGAATTGGCATCAGATGCAGTGGTGTTATAGTCCTCTTTGAATTATCCTATTGATTTGGTCATGCTTTGCCTGACAGTGTCTTCATACTGTCATGCTTGTATGTCCCCAGCGTTGCCAGCAGAGTTTAGTTTCATCCCTGGAGCATTTTCCATGGCTTGCCTTTCCTCTTTTTTTAAAATTTGTTTAAACACTTGGATGATGGTGGATTTAAACCCTCATATCTCAATGAGTAACAGTGAATGAAATTTTGAATGGTAAATTATAATGGTATCTCCCAGTGGATGCAATGCATTTCAAATTTCATTTATATGAATGTAATTTCAGTGGGTTTAATCACCAAGGAATTAACCTCTTAGGAGATGATGCCTACTCATGATGATGTCAGTTAGAAACTGCAAAAAAAAAAGTGCAAAAGCATAAAAAGTCCTGGTTATGGAATAAATAGTGGATATGGATGAGTGTTTTGCTATTTTTTTTTCAGTGCAATATCAACCCCTGCAGCGTTTTAGCATTTGCAGCAAGTGTGCTCTTTGGTTGATTGATTACTCCCATAAAGACTTTGGAGATTCCTTTACTCAGTAGTCTAATGAAAATGTGAGTGCAAATTATCAGCTGGAGTAAACTTGCATAGCTTCCCTGCAGTCAGGGGAGCTAGACTGCCTTCCGTCTGATGAAGAGCCTTGGAGCTGTCAGTAAGTTGCAGATCAGTATGCTCTGCTGTTTCACTAGTATATGAAGTGCATCTGTAATGTAATTACTTTGAAACCCAGGTTGTCCAAATGGCTTCATCTCAAAAAAAGAAAAGAGAAGAAAAAAAAAAAAGAGGAAAAGAGTGCTTATCGCTCACTCTTCTAAACCAAAATTTACTTATGAAGTCTCATTTCTGAGCAGAATGCAAACACCTGACCAATTGCTGCAACTTCTTATTCTTAGATATGCTTGAGATGGAATTTGGCAGAAATTTTGCCTTGCTCTGTGATTTCTTATTGCATCCAGTACCCTGCTGGGGGAACTCAGACTTTTGTGCAATTACTGTCAGGTGTCTTTTATTCTTTGAGAAAATTTGTTGTGCTATGGTTGGGGAAATGTTGTGCTATGAAGAGGAAAATTATCCTTTAAATGTCACTGAGAAATACTGTAGGAAAGAGCAGAAGTGCAATGAGAATTTGACCTAAACCTAAGAGCAGCCTTTTTGGGCTGGGAGTAGATTGACTGTACGCTCAGGTGAGTGCAGACAAGAGCTGCTGCCTCTTTTGGGCACTGCTTGTTTGGGAAGTAGGATCAGCAATCCAGCAGATGGTGTGAGCTCCCCAGTAACAGCATTTTGCTCATTCAGATGCTCACCTGTTGCCTGTGTCTAATGAAAGTCTTCTCTCTGACTGTTTCTTCTTTGCAATCAAATCTGGCAATCTTTGACACACAAAATGTGTTTTGACTATACCTGTAGGCATCACTAAGCTTCCTGGGACTGTCATGCTTAGCCTTAGATGTATGTTAGAGAAAGAACTTCCTTTTGTAATATCTCTTTATCTGCTCCTTTTTGGTTCTGGTAAGGGCTGAGGTATAACTTTATTTTGCACTCACACTTTCTGGTTTCAAGGGGTCATATAGATTTGGCTTTTTTCTGGAATCCTCTGGATTAACTATTTCTCTTTTTAAAGGATCTTTTCTCTATCCTTCCAAGAACTGGAAAGGGCTGGGGCCTCGTCCATTTTTTGTGCTCTAAAAGTGGATTCAGGTTTGGCCTCATCTTGAAGACCTCCAGTGATGACTGGTCCAGAGCATCCCTTATTCTAGTGCTGTTACTCTTTCAACTTATGTTATTTTTACTATTCCATCTATAGATCTTAGTTTTGCTTGTTGCAGTTTTCATCACTTAAATCCCCTACTCTTGAATAACAGACCTTTTTCTCCTCTTTTGAAGCAGCAGTTTATTTATTTTTGTCAGTCTTTTCAGGACAGGAAACTCTTCTTGTTTGGTCTCTCTTCATAAGTCGTATTTTCCAAACTTATGATCATTCTTCACTGCTCTGCTTGTGGACACGCTTCAGGGTGATCATACCTGTTCTGAAATGAAGTGCACTAAACTGAATGGTGTACTTCAGTGGAACGGAAACATTTAGTTTGAGCATTTCACAAGCTTTACTTTTTCCGTATAAGCTGCAATGAAGTGAATGTCTTTTTCCCAACAGATGGACCAGCTGGCATATATATATTCCCTAGTTTGCACTGATGTACCTGGATATTCCTTCTGAGGTGCAGGAGTAGCACACGCAATGTCTATTTTCAGCCAATTCTCCAGTTTGCCAGGCCAATTTGAGTGATGCTAGTTCTACTCTCCCAAACAGCTCTCCCAGCTGAGAGGGACCAACAATGCTTTGTGTCATTCTGGAACTGATGAACTTAACATGTCCCTTCCAACTCAGGACATTTTAGGATTTGGTTCAGTAAAAACAATATTAAAGAATGCCACACCTGGGACATTTCCTCATGCAGTATCACTGAATGCTTGCATCTTTCTTTAATTGTGTTGAGCCATGCATGGTGTTTTTTTTCTTTTTCCTGCATACCCTTTTCTAACCATTTCTGAATCCTGCTAATATTTCCACCTTGTTTGAGAAAATTTCTCATGAAATAAACGTAAGTAGAGCAATATGACAACTACCGTTTTTCCTCTATCTCTGAAGGCTTTGAAGATCGTTATTAAAGGAAATTAGATTGGCTGCTTTTTCTTGGCAAATATGTGCTGTTATTCATCTTCTTTATTTTCTTTTCTAGTTATTTACCTGTAGTTTGATTATTTGTTCTGTTACTGTTCTGGGAATTGAAGCTAAACTTTTGGGTGTCTCCTCCTTTTTGTTGTTTGCCATTTTGCAGTCTCTGGTAACTCACTGTATTGCAGAGACTTCCAAAATAGATGCCAACAGCTCATAAAGGAATTCTTCAGGAACAATCAGACCAAACTGAGCATTCCTGACTAACCAAGATAGTCCCCCTTTCTTTCCTGATTGGAGATGTCTTACCATCTATTACTGGTATAAATTATGAAAACTGACGATGACATTTGAAATTTCTGCTTTCTGGCTGACTATCCTAAGCAGGTTCCTAGTTTCTTTCAGTAGACAGACACTTTTGTTGCTTTTTTTTCTTCTATTGAAATACTTCCAGGACAGTTTCCTGTTACTCTTTATAGTCATTTACTGCATCTCATTATGGCCTTGTCTCTCCTGACTTTTGAAGTACCAGCTCCTACCGTTCTTGTGCTCAAGGTGCAGTCAGATCCATCTGTATGTATTCTATCTTACCTCCATCCATGGTATGGTATCTGTTTATGTCACTGCTATTGTTCCTCTAAGGAGGAGCCTCTTCTCTTTCAGAATGCCATTCCTAGGATCTGTAGCCAGTTCTCTAGTATACTGCAGTTTGTCTTTCTCAATGTCATTTGTTTTTCTTTTGCTTTCCCCTCCTTCCTAAGTCAGAAGCTATCTCCTGTTATTACTGTTCGGGTAGGAAAAAAAATGCAAAGGTAGATATGTCTACGTTTAAATCAGGGTGTTCAGATTTTTGGAGATACGTTGATCCTCAGTAGCTTTCCCCCAGCCTTAGTGAGCTTCCTTATCCTTAGTGAGTTCAAGGTTAGAAGTCCCCAGTTTGAGCATTAAGGTCAGAAACTTAAATCCGTGATGACCCAGTCAGTGAGAGCAGCAGGTCTGAAATCATGAAAATCACTGGGACTGCATCCTTAGGGCTGTAACATAACCACTGTGAGTGTCAGCCACCTTTCCTCTACAGTGCCTTCAGACCCCTGGATGTCATGGGAGCATTTACTGCCTTTTAAAAAATGAAAACAAAGCTTAGTAGTTGCCTCTTCAGTCTTCTGCTGGTAGACAAAGTAATTGTCCATGGCCAAAAATAATGCAAGCCTGCTTTGAAACTTTGGGAAGTGTTTAACTGTAATAATTTAAAAATAGGCTTTGAAATTTCATTTTCTCTTTTGGCAGTGTTGGTTGCCATGGAGTTCAAGTAATAGGTTGTGATGTTTAACACTGAATTAATTACTACTTCTCACTCACAAAGAACATCTAATTATACATATTCATGAAGACTGGTGTTTGGCACTCCTGTGGGAGAAAGTATCTTTTTTAATACCATATATACATTCTTTTGAAACCAGATCCCCATCTGGGGTCTGTTAAATGCATAATATTTTGTAGCACTTTTTCTGAAGGTTCCTAGTTTAACAGAATTTGTAGTTTTAAATTATAGTCTTTAAACAAGCTCTTTGTTTTATGAGTATTTACACTCATGGAGTGCAGACATTTACATCTAAAGTACAAGAAGCTTAAATGGGCGTATGGATAGATAAGTAGATAAGAAAACATGGTTTTATTCTGAGGCAAAACAGAACTATAGGTGCTTACTTAGAAAGCAGTTTGGCTCCGATGTTCCACAGTCCTTGCTCTGTTGCAATAAAGGCAGCTGAGTTAATTGCCACTGGCTTATAGATGTCAGCTTGGGGTGTCTGCAATGGGACTGTTGTGCAATTCTGGCATTGCACTTAGCTCCTTTAGCTCTTCGGTAGCTTCATAAACCAGTCTCTGTCAGGAATGCCTAGAAACCCAGATCCTAATTTCAGTGGGACTTAGGCTCTAAACTGTGTTTGTGGCTTTGGGTCTCTCTTTAGGAAAAAGATCTGTTTCAGCTGGGCACATTCTGTAGTGCTGTCCTGAGCAGTGTCCACTTGGAGTGCTATAAACCACTTGCCTCTGCCAGCAAGCTATCAGAAATGCTTTGGCTTATGCAGTTTCCTGTCTCTGCAAGAGTTGCCTTTGCTTCCCTGAGCATCTTTGCATAGACATTGGTGATGGGCTCTGTGAAATAGTTTTTTGTGATGGAATTAAATCAGCTGATTCTGAATACAGGAAGTTTTTATTATGAAACGTGCTTAGGATTAAGTGATGTTTGCAGTACAATTTCTAGGGATCAACCAGCTTTATACATAGATGACTCGTGCTTACAGAGCCTGGTCTTTGTATTGATGCCAAACAGGAAAAATTCAAAGGAGACAGTTTTTCCCCTTAGCATCTATAGGTGCGCTTATTTTCAATTAAAAGTCTTGTAAATAACAAGTACAGATGGAAGGGATAATGAGGATCTTTACTGTCTTTATTTAGCCTAAATTCTCCATGGAAGAGAGTATGATGCTTATATGAATAGATTCATTACTTTTAGGAAATACACAGCATTCTCGCATGGGTACTGATATCTTTAGCTTTGGTAAGTTATCTTCCTGGATAAATGAAATGAATCATCTGCTTCTGTCTGTTAATCATCTGTAAAAAGATATCGTGAAAGCTGACCATCAGTAACACTGAATGGATTTTAGTGTTAACTAGGAAGGGAGAGGTGTTAAATCACTCACCCATGTTCGCTCATCCATCTCCAGTATGTTCTCTTTTCTAAGAGCAATTAGCTGAGCTGTGCTTTTGTAACACAATACCTCATAAAGAAGAGGTTGCATTAGTACCTTTTTCTTCTTTATACAGCCTCATTCATTCTTTCACGCTCTGTCCAATGGTGTATATTTTCTTGAAATTGATGAGATCTCTTCTGTCTTTGCATCCGGTGGCAGCAATATGCTTTTTGTACCGGTTTTCCTAAGGCAAAGAACCTTCACTTTCTTAATTCTAAAATAGACAGCTACAATATCAGATGTTTAAGTAATTGGTGTTACGTGAACTTCAGCTGAGGAAATAACAGAAACATCGGAGAGGGAGGCTGTCAGCAAGATTTCTAAATCCAGTCTTGCCAGTGTGCAGCGGATGCAAGAAAGAAGCAATGTTAGTGCTTTCATTTTCTTTGGTAGTTAAGGTAGTCCCTACCCATCTGGCTGTTTTGTTAATACCACAACCTTTATGCTGCTTTGTAACCAGTGAGGAGCACTTCTGTCTCCAAATGCAGTTTGATTTGACTAAAATAGTTAACATAGAACTGGATTCTCTCCTTGACTGTCTCAGGATTTCTCGTTGCTTGTCATTGCCACCTCTCTCACATTGTGGTCTTTGATTATTGCAGATCTAAGGCCATGTGTTGTTGGTATCTGTTCTTCTGGGAAAAAGAAAAAAAGAAAAAGAAAAAAGAATCATATTGCTCTTCTATCTCTGAGGAGGGAAAAAGAATATGCAAATTTTTCTTTCATGAGACACTCTGGGACTGTATAATAGTAGATATTTTGCTTTTTTCAGATTCCTGAAGTCTGTTCTGTATCAGCACTCTAGGAAAAAAGCTTCTCTTCCCTCTTGAGCTCATGATATCAGTGATCCCTCGGCATCTTAGACTGTCTTCCCTTTCTGGACTTCAGTGTTGTTCTCTGGCAGTAAGCAGATGCAGTGCCACCAAAGCAAAACCCAGTTTTAAGCCTTTTCTTTCAGCCATTCAGAGCAGCTTCCTTCACACTCACATTGCTGCCCCTGTGCACAGGCTCTGCTTTTCATGATGGCTCGGATGTCTGCTTAGTGTTGCCAACTGCTCAGACACTTAGAGACTATGCATCTAGCAAGGCTGGCCTTGGCTGTCTCTAAAGTTTTGTCAGAGAGTTGTGGCACAGCAGTGGCTGTGTGTAAGGAGTGGCTGCAGAGGCTGAGCAGTAGAGCACAACATCCTCTCCCACAGGATGCTCTGCAAACTTGGGTTGGATTTCAGGGAGTTGTTGGCTTTGATAGTTGGCTACAAAATTTGTGTTCAGTTCCTCAGTTTGATCTGTTATTCCTGTTTTTTTCTAGACACAGGGGGGTTAGATGCAACTACATATTGATAGGTTTTTTTAATGCTTTAATATACCTAAAACCTGCACCAATGTATCCAACTCCTTATAGTGATGAAGATGAATATATGCTGTAAATATGCTGTGATCATAGGTATATATTTAAGGTGATGTCAGATTTCAAATTAAATTTCACTTAGCTGTGTTAAAAAGAATGGAATCTAGCCAACCTGAAAGCTGCCGTTAGTTTCCAAAATGCTTTTAAGAAGACAAATATAAGGTAAGAAATAAAATGTATGATTAGAAGAGGAGCTCTGAAGAAGAGAGATGTATTTAATATTTAAACTCATAAGTAGTGTAGTTACAGCATTTTCTGCCAAGAGCATGCTTTTATTGCATATTAATGCAATTAAAATTACATTAAAGTCTGCTAGCTTCCTTCCAGTTCTGTACGTTTAAAATCAAGAGTAAATCCTGCTGACATATGTTTGGTAAAGGGAAATCGTTGTGTGAAAAGCATTGCAGAAGGGCCAAGTTAGACAGCATTTATGGATTGTGAAACCGTGTACTATTTTTTTTTTGCCCATTCTTTTCTTCCTTACCGTCTTGTTACAGCTGGCAGCCCTATCTCTGAAGTATTCAATTAAAAAGAACACTGCAAGTAAACAACCTCCCTAGGGGGGGGTCTCGTAGCTTTGTACGCTGTGGTTTTTCTTGTGTGCAGTGCAGAGCTCTAAGCATTGTATAAACTGGTACGAGAGCACAGCTTTGAGAGTAATGATGCCCTAAGAGGTGTGCAGAATTTAGCTGAAGGGCTCAGAATGCCAGCAGAAGCTTTTCGTATTTCTAAACTTGAACAAATTATGAATCACGTTTAAAAAGTTGTGTCTCAGATTGGAATTTTCCTTAGAAGGGATTTGCTGAGAGCTTTGGACCTCAGAAATCAAAGGCAACTTTAGAGTTATAGCCAAGGATGGTAGGTCCTTACCTGGAGGCCTTTAGCTCCAAAGTGCTCTGGCTGGCAGTACGCCTGGTTACCAGAGCATCTTCCAGAACATAAAGCTTTTTGTTTGCTTTTCAGTTGTTTGAAGTGTAATGGATGTGCACTTCCCAGTGCAGAGCCACTGTGCTGAACCTTTCCTCATCCTACTTGGTTTATACTGTGAAATTCATGAGGTGTCCCAACTTGCCCATCCACAGAATCTTCCAGCCTTTCCTGGATTGCTTTCTTCTCGCTTTTTTTGCTCTTCCCAAACATTGCTGACATCAGAAGTACTTTGAGAACTTCTTTGTTGCTGTTCCTGACCTCTCTAAATGTTTCCTGATACTCTTTATCTCATCATCTGTGAAATAGGTACTGATCAGTGCCTTTATTAACTAACTCTTCCTAGAGTTTTGCAGCTGCTACTGAGTAATGCCTCTCTCCTTGTGAGAGTCATACTAGATTGATTTAAATAGTATTCTGGAGGAAGTACACTTAAAGGAATGGCTCTCCAGTGGGATTTGGCTTCTGCTCTGATTTTGGCACTAGCTATCTGAAAGACCTGGGATAACTTCCTCAATTTCCCCATTTTCTGGTACACTGCAGCAGCTGGTATCTCTGTCCAACTAATCCATGGTGGGGGAGACATAGTGGGGAGTTGAGGCTTTGTTTGGGCACCTAGCACTGCAGTCAGTGGGTGAGAAAAGGTCTCCTGAAGTGAAAGGCACTGCTCCTGTGCCCGATACTGGATCTCTAAACTGAGGTAACCTTTGAGACTCTTAAGTCAGAAGGTTTGGCTTTTTACATATACTGTATTTGCTTAGGTAGGGGCTCTGAATTGCTTCTTGTGCTGTGGCTTTGTTGGCTTAATACAAAGCCACTTTGAGCATCATCAGTAATCTATGGCTTGCTACCAACCAAGGAACATCCACTACATGCACTAATACAGTATTTAAATTATTGAACAATACAACTACCAGCTTGGAGAGCCTCTGTGACGTGAGACAGAAGCTTCTCTGAGCTGGTTTTATTAGACTAATGGAACAGCAGTTGCCATGCAGAATAATGCATATAGTCCATTTGCTTGAAAACATTGTCCAGGCTTTTTTCTGCCTTATTTCTGTGGTAAGACTAATTTCTGCAGTTCCACCTTCCTGTTTTTTCCCTTCAGGTCTGAGAATACAATGTCACCATTTCTTTGAGCTTCAGGTCATCCAGCAAGCATTTGGTGCAACTGACAGCTCTAGGAAAAGACGGAATAAATATTTCATCTTTCACTTATTAAAAAGTAATGTAGTTTGAAACAGGGTTCAGGCAGGTGCTCAGTCATGCCTGAATCAAATCTGTGCTTCCAAATAAGCCTTTTTTTATTGGTTTGGTTTGACTTAGGAGAAGAGTTCAGAGAAAACTGTGAGCATCAGCTCTGCACATCTGGCCTAAATTTGCAGTCTGGAAATATTTCAGAGGCTTTTGTCTAGGATCAGAGATCTCTTTCAGGGTGTTCTATAGCTTTGTGCCTTGCTAGATTTATGGCATGTCTGCAAGGGCTGTTCTAGCAGGTGGCTATGGTGGAGGTTAGCTGAGGGAAAAACCTTGCGAAGGACTATGAAATTATAAAACTGATTTCATTTCAGTTGGAATTATATTATTTTTATATAGTACAGGTTTTTAACTATTTTACTCCTTGCTAATGGTATTAATAGAAAGAGGGATTTTCATAGCTATTGCTTAAATGAGCTGCATGTAAATAATGTTACAAGCCATGCTGTGTTTAGAAGAGAAGCCTACTTCAGATAATCAGCTATATACAATAGAATGCTTTGATGTGAATTAATATTTACATACCAGTTTTATACTCCACTGATTTCATTCAACTTAACTGTTATTTTGTTTGGACTTCTAAATGTGTTATTACTTGGACTTACTGTGTTATTAAGCATGTGACTGACTGCTTTGGTGAGGGAAGAGTCACAACTTAGGAGCTTGGCTTAATGGGGACTTAGTCAGAGGCTTATTGACCCCTATGTGACTTTTCTAGCTTGATTTTGGTCTTCAGCCTTAACAGAATCTAAGGAAGTAACAGCTATGATTATTTCTTCATTTGTACATAATCTGTGATTCCAGTGCTTGAAGGCTGCTGGAGAACACATGCTATAAAAGCTGAGCAGAGATGTTATGAAGCATCAATTTTGCAAGTGAGTTTCCTTTATGAAAATTGCAGAAGTAGCATGATAAGGGAATGAATGCATATGAGATCTTTTAGGTAATATCTTTCCAGGATACCTCAGAGACAATTATTATTAAAGCCAACCAAACAAGATCAATTTAAATTCAAAATGTGACCCGACTGAACTTCTTACAGTTGGATCTCATTTATACTCAGCAGAGCTTAGAGAGAGAAGATGCTAAATTCTTTCTTCCTGTATAAAGCACTAGTCCAGATTTTCATTACATAGTATGAATGGAGCTGATTTTATCTCTTTATCCTTCTGAATTTTTTTTTTTCCAGCATTGACTAAACTTTCTTCAGGACTTAGTTCACAACCACCCCCTCCCTTTTTGTTTTTTATTTTTCACTAAATCAAAGTGATTTTTGTTGCTTTATACCTCGTGCTCTGCAACTAGGACAGCAAAGCCCCTTAGAGCTGTAAAGCAGATCTGGCAAAGGTGTTTCTCTTCCTGAGATGTAAGCTAAGATGATAGAATCATAGAATGGCTGGAGTTGGAAGGGACCTTAAAGCCCCCAAAGCCCCAACCACCTGCCTTGGGCAGAGCTGCCACCCACTGGATGAAGCTGTCCAGAGCCCCATCCAATATGGCCCTGAGTGCCTTCAGACATGGGACACCCACATGTTTTTCAGGCAGCCTGCTTCTCTGACAACATCTCTCTTCTGAGTAAGCCTAGCGTGGGCTTTCCAGGTGAAACAATAGTCTGATGTTTTCAACGTGGAGCTGACGTCTATCCCAGCCAAACATTGAACACACCAATTTGTACTGAATTAATCTTTGATTGAAGTAATGTTTTTTTTTTTCCCCTCTTTCTTCCTTTTTATAAATAAGGAAGTATTTAAACTCCTGGGTGTCAACTAGGGTTGAGTATACACTGTCCTAGATTGGGACAGA
Organism: Lagopus muta; assembly: GCF_023343835.1. Classification (NCBI taxonomy): domain Eukaryota; kingdom Metazoa; phylum Chordata; class Aves; order Galliformes; family Phasianidae; genus Lagopus; species Lagopus muta. Next base: position 41,336,274 of record NC_064439.1, on the reverse strand, counting down.
CCATATGTTGTTGTTGAGACTGAACGTGTATTTGAGAACTTGGCTTAACATCCTTGCATTTTATTTTTTAATTTTTAATTTTTATTTTATTTTTTATTAATCAGGTTGTATATTGTGGTATGGTTACTGGTTTTCTAGTGGCTCTGGGGTTCTCTTGTCATAAATATTCGACTACAGCTTTGTGAGAGTAAGATGCTATGATAAACCTAATACAGAAATTCTGAGGGCTGAATGAAGAATGCAAGAACAGGGTCAGCTAACTGAGGTGTTCTGAGTGTCCCTGCTGTGACACTGGAGTTCCTGTAAATAGGACATTTACCTGTTGGAATTAACTCTGTCAGTGCCTGAGCTACGTGCAGCTTATACTCTGGTAGGAAATGATCCTCGTAGAGATGTTATTTTGTCCTTTGTGTTGCATGAGAGAGAAGTAAGAAGAAAAATAGTTCTTGCGTTGTAAAGAAAGGGCATAAAAGTAGATTAGAATTAATGTAGTTTGGATCTGTTTTTCTCCTTGTTGTATCTGTTGAGGGCTCAGCTCAGCAGACCTATTAAAAGGAGTTCCTGCTCTTTTTCTGTCAATTTTCCTGTGGGTCAAAAGAGTGTCATTGTGAGGCATTTGTTATGTGAGGAAAACGGAGCTGTTTGCACGCTCCTGTGGTATGGTATCTTTTTGCTTATTAGTTAGGAAGTATCAGTGAGCATGCTTAAAAAGAAGTACTGCCCTTGTTAAAAGTAAAAAAGCAGCCAATAGAAATGTTCTCTTCTTCTAGAAAGTGTCACCATTCTGCATTTCTCTTTGACTGAAGCTCACTGGTGTGCAGGCTTTCAGCAAGTCTCTCAGGACACCGCAGTGTCTCTTAGGTGGTTTCTGCCTTAGCAACCTCCTTCTGTTGGAACTGGGACTCTTGTTTTTAAAGGTGGCATTGTGCAAGTACAGAGGAACTTCATGGAGGAGATGTGAAAAGAGGGCTGCATTTGTGTGTGCATTCGAGCCATCTGAGAAATGACCTCAACAGAAGAGACTGTTACACTTCTATTGAATTTTTAATTTTTTGTTTACTCTCCTTCTCCTGAAGGAGGGCTAAGTAGTACTGCCATGTGAGACCTTCAGTTTGGCAGTACTATGAACCTTATGTTACCTTTTGCACTGTCTTTTGTCTGCATCAATTCTCTGTATAGTAGTATTAACTTTAAGCCGAACACCAAGTGCACATGACTTCCTAGATTTCAGAGATACAGGCAGCCCAACTGTGGATTCTCCATAAAGATGCATGTGCTATTAATCATAGAATCACAGAATTACTCATGTTGGAAAAGACCTTAAAGATCAAGTCCAACTGCAACCTAAACATGCTACCCTAACAACCCTCTGCTCAATCATCAATCAGTGCTTGTTAACAAATATTTGTGCAGAGGTTTGTGGAGAATTCACTGTTAGACTGGTAACTGCTTGTGCCCTTTATACTCTATGATACTTGAATATCATAGACTCATAAAATGATTTGGGTTGGAAGGGACCTTTAAGATCATCTAGTTCCAGCTCCCCAGCTATAAGCAGGGACACCTCCAACTAGACTAGGTTACTCAAAGCTATGTATGCATAGTTGGACCAAAAAAAACCACCGAAAACCAACATCTGAGTACACACAACTAAGGCAGGTCATTTTTATTTTTATTTAATTTTTGGTTCACTGGGAGTATGCAACAGCAAATGGTGAAAAACCCTTTCTAAATAATCGTATATCCCCATTTCCCTCCCTCACACCCCTCAACCCCCCCAATGAATTCACACCCTGTAAGTTTACGCAGTTTATGAATTGCATATTTTCTTACCTTGGATCAGATGGAGGTTTTTTTTGTCTATTCATGTCTCTAGTTAGCTGTCAATTGTTCATTTTCACAGCTAGTTTGCCTGCAGTGGATGCCATATGATGATGGATTGAGCCACCTATGTAGCATTGCAAGTATCACTGTTACAACATATGTTTGCTCTTCACCCCAGCGAAACCATTTCCAGAAATGCAGTGTCAGTATGATCGCCAGCCAGATTTGTGTTATTAGTGTTTTGCTAACATAGCTGCACCACCACACAGCTCCTAAAGGGGTACAGCTAGCATTGCCTTTGGCTGCCAGACCTGTGCTCATGCTCCTGCCTTCCTAAGTGAAGTTAAAGTTCTGTTAGTGGAACTTGATTTGGTGGGACTTAGTGATGCATTCAGGTTTCTCAGGTGTGACGCCTGATTGCTATAGGAGCACAAGCTCAGGGCAAAGAGCTGTTACCAAATGGTCAAGGGAGAAATTCAGAGAGAAGAACTGGAATTTCCAGAAAGTTGGATTTCCTTTCTGGAGAGGTCTGACTTAGCTCATCAAATATGTTTCTCAAGGCAAGCACACAAACATTGCTGTCCCTGTAACAAAATAAATAACCAACTATAGAAGCAGACCAAGCTGGAAATGGCTATCAGCAGCACACAGTGGCTGCAGTTACACATCATACCATGGTTCTTCAGTGGCAAGAAGAAAGTTGTGTGCATGGGAAAGGCAGTGATGGCAAGGGTAAGAGATGCGAGCAGAGAGAAAGATGGCTACCAGTAGCTGAGGCTCTGCATTGCTTGCAGTCATAAGTTTATAAGTTAAAGATAATAAGCTCCAGCTGCAAGCTGGAAGCAGTACTTGCATAGGGGTCAGGTGTGTGGTGAGTGAAGGTATGGGATGCTGTTAGCTCATGCAGGACTGTCAGCTGTGTAGGTGGGTAATGCCTACGTACATACACCAAAGCTGAGATTTTTCAAAGCTGGGAGAGGATTTAGAATCTTGGCACTTATTTGGTGTCCTGATTTCTTGAGTGACCTGGTCCCACAGCACAGTTACTCCAGAAGTCTGGAAATAAACTGTTTTGTGGTTTCAGGAAAATGCTCAGGCTGTGGGAAACATCTTCAACAGTGCTGAGACAGAGTACACTTACTCTTGAATGGAGATGTTCAAGACCTGCCTGGATGCCTACCACTGCGACCTGCTGTAGGGAACCTGCTTTGGCAGGGGGGTTGGACACGATGATCTCTGGAGGTCCCTTCCAACCCCTACGATTCTGTGATTTGAATGACCTTATGGACACAGCATACAAGTGGTTTGTGTGGAGTCCTCTGTAAAATAGCTCACACAGGCAGAAATGAAAGGCTGTACCTGTGAACGTGTGATGTTTGAGTCCAGGCCAGGAATAACTTTACCTGGCAGGCATTCTTCTTGCTAATGGTAACATGGATGTTATCCTGCCAATAAAGTGTTCGTCCTAACAAGAAGCGTGAGGCCACTCTCCTCATGATGACTGTGCTTTGAGTAAGAGGCTGTGTTCATTTGTAAATGTGGTGACATTTTGAGCTTTTGTACAGCAAATGGAAGCTCCCTGGGAAGTCTGTGGCTGAATGAGTTCTTCCTAGAGAGTAGTAGATGAGTTTAAATCAATTTCCTTCTGCAGGGAGGGGGAAAGGAAGGAGAAGAAGTAACACTTCTCCCTTTAGCTTTCAGAAATAAAAGTAGTCTTACTTACAAAGCTTTTTATTATATTTCACATTTTAGTTTATCTCAATTGTTTGTTTTCCAAAACTAAGAAATATTTTGCCTTGGGCACAAAATTATTTTGAAATGTGCAGTAACAACTGTGATGCTGGCTTATCCAGGGTATAAATACCATTAATTTGTCTTATATGTTAAGCCCCTGTAAATGTTATGGAAAAATCAGTAATCAGTGTGTAGAAGTTTGGTAAAACACTGATATTTAATATCTCTTGTATCTGTCAGATACGTGAAATATTTCTGACAGCTGGTGGAAACACTGTGGGAGTGAGGCAGTAGCTTTGCTAGATTGGAAAAGCATTGCAAAATACCTCTTTCCTCATCTCACTGTCACCCTTACTTTGATTCCTTGAAGCCAGAGAAGCTTATGAAGATTTTGTTACCTTGTTGTCCTTTGCATTCAGATGTGACTGATTTGGAGGAGAGGAGCAATTGCATGGAAAATGATGGGTGAAAGCCTTGAAGCTCCCACAGGAAGTTTGGCTTTGGCTCCTCGATGCTTTTTATTTCATCTTAGTTATCTAGACTGATGTATGCTTCTGTGTATGATTCTGAACATTCTTGGAAGTCTTTCAAGCAAATAGTAACATGAACATAATGAACATACATGAACAATAAAGTCTAGGACTTGGTCTTGGTGCTCTGCTAGGGAGCATCTCTCATGCCTAAAATCCAAATAGATGAATAGAAGGTGTGAAGGGCTGATAACCTGCACTGTGTAAGGGCACTGCAGTGAAGTTTGTCTCTGTAACGAAGAATGTAGATTTGTATAAAAATATTAAAGAAGGAAAAAAACTGCCAGCATGATCTGCTTCTGAGATTCTGTAAACCTCCTCCTCTATTTGGTGTGTTCAGTCCTTTGCAAATATGACTAAGAAGCATCTATGTATAATATGGATATAAATAGGTGTGAATATATATATATATATATATATATATATATAGGATGATGTGTTTAAAACAAAAACAACAGAAAAACAACACAAAACCAAAACTCTTTCAGTTGTCATTTGATAAATACAGGCTAAAAAATACCAGTTGCTTTCTGTAGCTCCATAGCTCAATAACCAGGTAAATCTGGGTTACACTGAGGCTGTTGTCATTTTTCTCAAAATTTCTCTGTATTCTGAGATCTGCTGTTTTAAAGCTTTATGGGAGGTGATTTGTTTTTAGCTAAGTGGGGGAATGTTTTTCCTTCAAGTAATGGGCATTTTCTTGCCTGTGTAGTATTACATTAAAAGAAGTCTTCTCCTTGTTTATCAGTAGCCGAATGGAACAAGCTCTTATAATAGTTGCATTTAGAGTCAGGAGAAAGAGAAAGTAATTATCTGCTGCAAGTGAAGAGTTTTCTTTGTCAAATAATAAATCAGTTATTAAAACTAATGTATTTTCATAAGTCTCAAGTTCAGGCAAAATTTTCCATGCCGTAAGGGGTGCTGCTGTAGCAAAGGAGTCAGAAGCTTGCAGTAGCTACAGCACACGATTCCTGAGCTGCCAAAGCTGAACACGCTGTTTAATTCTGGCACTGTCACTGAATGCCAGGGATACTTATGGTGTTCACACCCAGATTTAGGTCCCTACCTTTGTCTAACTGATGACTTGTATCAGTGTAGCAAATGACTTATTCAAAGATACCTTTGTCATCTTTCTTGAAGATTAACGAGGGCAAGGAGTGATGTTTTAGAATTATAAAGTACACACAGCAAATTATATACTTAATATGTTCATGATGGGTCTATTCTCTCCTTAGCACTGTGAGTCAAAGCATTACTCTCAGAACTCTTATTACTCTTAGAAAAAGGGAATCTTAAATGAACACAAGGCTGAACAGACAAATCCTTGTGTTTGCAAAGCTAACAAAACAGAAAATAAACAAAATTGTCCTGGTTTTAATGCAGGTGGGCTGTGTATCCAATGAACACTAAGGAGGTTTAGAATTTACCACCTGTTCTTTAAGACAGTCATCATTTGCTCTTGAACATGTTCCTTAGTAGCGATGTTGTTTTGTTCTGACAACTTAAAATGCCATCCTTCTCCTCATGAAATTCCTTCATAATGTGGGTGGTAACTGAAGTCCATGGCATCCAGGAAGTAGGATGCTTCAAGCATTAAAAGAAAAAAAGAAGAAAAATATAAATGTTTAGATGCAATGTTGGTAAACAGCGTATATAATTAGCAAGTGTTTTATTAGATGGCTAATGCCACTTCTGTTAGCAGTTGTTCAGGAAGGCAGATTTTGGAGCAGATTCTGTATGTGTGAAAATCTAAAGACATATGGACATGGAAACATATTTAGATTTGGATTTCCAACTGCTCTTCTGTCATGCCTGACTCCTCTCCACTGTTGTTTAGTATCACAAGTATGACTTTTGGCAGAAGCATGTTCAGCATTAGGGTCTAAAGCTTTGAGGAGTGAGTGGATAACCTTCCTCCCTATGTAAGTATGCATCCTCCTATCTCTGGGCTGCCTGTGACCTGTAGAGCAGTCAGCATTTGATGGGATGTGCTTGGACTCTGCCTGCTTTTCTTGAAAGCTAGGGAGAGCTGTCACAGCCTTATGCTACTCACAGATCATACCACAAAAAAAAAAAAAGGCAGGTACTGGAAACAGGGCAAATATTGGCTGATGCTTCCTTCTGTATAGCTTTTTGGCATTTGTTTGTCAGAAGCTCTTAAGGTAGAAGATGGATTTCTTGATAAGATTTAGATGACAGCTATTCAGCATGGAGCACAGATAAAGGAGCACAGATGTTGGTGGCTTCCGTCGCAGGCTGTCCAAAAGTCTGGTTCACTGTTTCACGTGAAACTTCTCCATGAGGTGCATATGGTGGAATTTTAGGGAAGGAGGTAGAGATAGTAGTGTGTGTGCACAGTTTGGAAATGATGTGCACTGAAAACGTGTTAAGTTGTAAATAGAGGTGTTGATGATACGGTTGGCAATAACAGATGTACTTGCCAGAAGGTGTGGGTAGGTTGTTTGGTGCTCAGTAGGAGAGCATTCAGCCTCCTGCTCATCAGGAGTTTTGTGAAATGCTGTCAAACCCAGTGTATATTGAGAAGCACCTTCCTTTAGGATAGTAAGGCTGCTTCTGTAGGAGAATGCAGGTAGGTTGGGTACGTGCTGTGTTGCAGTGCACATCTGCTGCAAACAAATGTTTGCCGTACAATCCTGCTGGTCTTTGTCACAGGATGTGCATGTTGTCACAAGACAACAAATCTTGTCCTGTAAGTGACTGATGCAGAGTCACCAGGTCAGACCTATCATCTTGCTTGCTTATTAGCTACTTCTAGTGCTGCTGAGAGCCTCCTAACCATATGTACGCTCCTGCACACACTGTTTAAATTTTCCATATGCCACCTGACAGGCTTTCTATGGCACTTTGTACCACCTTGAAACGATTCCCACTTGCGAAGAAACGTGTCATGTGGGAACATTTTACCCTTCAGAATATTTCACAAAGGCTTTAGACTGGCTCATGAGATGAGCAGTGGATTTTCAGAACTAAATGAATGTTCAGGTTGTTACTGTGGTAGACAGTAAATAGTCTGCCACCACCTCAAGCTAGCAGTATGTCCTAGTTATTTTGTCCTCTCCAATCTTCTGGCAGCTTTCTTCTATGATATGTTTATGGTATCAGTGTCTCCATAGATAACTAAAAAAGTAGAACAATCTCTTAGAGTATCAAATATGTAGAGATTGTAATGAGGTAGAGATCAGTGCCTTCTGAGTAACCAGCTAGTGATAAGATGAGAGGTAATGGCCTTAAGTTGCACCAGGGGAGGTTCGGATTGGATGTTAGGAAGCGTTTCCTGTAAGAAGGAGCAGTGATGCAGTGGCACAGGCTGCCCAGGGAGGTGGTGCAGTCACCATCCCTGGAGGTGTTGAAGGACCGCGTGGATGTGGCACTGAGGGATGTGGGCATAGTGGGGTGGGTTGGGGGTTAGACGTGATGATCTCTGAGGTCTTTTCTAACCTTAATGATTCCATGACTAAACTGGTTTCTCATTTTTCTTGTTGTTTAGTGTAGGGAGTACATCTGTACACAGTTTCATCCTAAATTTGCAAATCTAGAGTTGGCAGTCCCTGCGCCATTTTCCCTAGTTTGTATAAATCATCATCCAAATGGCATCAACGCAATTTTGGGTTTCCTTTTTTTAACCTGGGACGGTCGAGAAGTGTGAGGGGGGGAAAAAAAAAACAAAACAAAAAACACTTGGAAACCTTTCTGATTGTTTCTAGAAATATTGGCTTTTTTCTTTTTCAACTGAGAAAACTCTGCAAAGTGTGCTTTTGTTTGAAGCGTTTTACATGTTACCTTCTAAAAAATAACCCAACCCAGCCTTCCAGTTCCTTTTCTGAGACTAGCTGTTTACATTCATGCTGTGATAAAATCAGTGGTATATTAAGAGTTTGGGTGTACAAAGCAATGAGTTTATATTGCAAGGGTTAAAAAAAAAAAAAAAAAAAAAAAGAAACCCAAGAAGATAATATTCTGTAGAATTTGTAATTAGTTGGGTGGGTTGGTTGTTTTTTTTTGTCTTTGCCTTATAGTGATTCCCTGCCAAACTACAAGTAAGAAATTGCTTTTAAATTACAAGTGTTCCCTGCAGATGACAAAGGAATGAAATCTCTGCCCTGTAAGGTTTCATGATTAAGACAGCTGATTAAAGATACTCTGCATCATGCTGTTTTACAGTGTGTTACTATGGTAGAATACAGGTGGAATTTTTTTAAAAAGGTAAATATAACAAAATCCTGTTTCCTCTCTGTAGCTGTCAAGAACCATAGCTTTCTGTTGCAGTGCAAAACTGTTCCTTTTTTTCTTTTTTTTTTTTTTTTTTACACATATAACTGAAAGTTTATAGCAGTCCTTTGAAGAGATGCAACAAAAAGACAGTCTTGCTACCTCTATGGAATGCTCAGGTCTCCTTGAATGTCTCTGTCTTGTGGGCAGTACTGGTTGGAGTGCCACAGCCAGGGTTTGTGTGCTCTGCGTCACTGTAGCAGTGTTGTCCCAGATGATGTGCCTTAAAAAAAGACAGCAACAAAAAAGCAATAGCAAAGCTTTTCTGTCAGGCAGGATAACACAGAATGTTTAAGAAAATGTTTGTGTCATTATGTGTAGCATTGCTAATGGAAGGCCCAATTATAACTGTTGAAAGCAAAAATAAGCTTGATTTAAACTACTGAGATAATTATAGGTCTTTGTCATTTCAGAGAGGTTTTTAAAAGCTCACCTAGCAAAGACTAATTAAAGCAGGACCTGCATGCAATTTAGACAGCGATACTGTGATTCTTAGCAGAGATGACTTTTAAGAATTACGTTGGTCTGTAAATGAGGTATTATGAAGTGTTCCAATTCACAGAGCACTTCAGTGCTTTATTACCGTTTTGCGTTCTGGCCATCCATTAAAACTAGAGATGGTTCCTGCACTTACACGAAAGGAGGCATGTGCACGCCTTATTGACTCAGGGTTAAACTAGCAGTACTACCTGCTGTTCTGTGAAAACTTAATTTCTGATGAGTGCTGCAAAATCTTGAAAGCTTGGAACATGCACAACAATAAACAATTTTCCCTACAATAAATTGAGCAGCACATAAACAATAAGAGATTTGGGGGAAAAAAGAGCAACAACAGATCTGTTCTGGTAGCATTTGTGGAAACACTAAAAGTTTAGCAGTGACTGAAAAACATCTTTCTGCTTTGTGGATTTGCGTGGGCTCTGAACATTTATACATAAGGCATGAATTTTCTGGCAGGGAAGTGACATTAAACAGCTTTAGTCTGTATTATCACTGATACACACTTCCACATCAGCTGGCATGAGTGCAGCTGCACAGATTTCCTTCTGAAATCTTCCCACGCTGTTATATTTCTACCTGTGGCGAAACAGTCTGCTGCTAAATGTGATTATTGGAATATCCCTACCATATCTAAAAGAAGCTAATTCCTGCTTGATGAGTGTTATGAGAAGACAAAGTACGGGCTGAAGTGGTTCAGTGGGGAGATGATGAAGAGGCAAATTGCTTAGGCTAGTTGTTTATCTTGTGTTACAGTTTTTGATTCAAGATGTGTAGGTTCTTTTCCTCATGAACAGCATATATACACACCTATACTCATTCTGCAGAGCTGTGGGTCTTATGTACTTGATTCATCAAATCAGTTTGAGTTGGCTTCATAGGCATCATAGTTCATTATCCCTAAGTGGATCATGGCTGGAATGTTCTGAGAGCTGTCCTTTGTGTTTTGGTACACCTGTCTCTTAAGAATGATTTGCCAGGAGCCTGTGTAGCCTCACCTTCATGTAACACATCAACACTTAGATTGCAATATATTTACACCACTGATGGCGTGAAACAGCTTTTCCTAGTGCTGAACTGGTTTAATGGAAGATTGCCCTTCTGTACTCAAAAACCTGATTTTGAAATTGATACAAGTGATTTGCATTCCATTAGGTTCATTAATCATCAAACTTGTATAGATCAAATAATTGAATGTGTCCAGCAAATTTGTTGGTAGTGAGCATTAAATCCATTTGAATTATAATGGAGAGTCCCTAGTCCATAAACATTTATTAGAAGGACTTAGCAGCTCTGTGTTTTATTTTTCAGTAATGGTTTCCTGTTAGCCCTGTATATTGTTGGTCACATGAACAAGTGAGATGCTATGCTTTGGCAGTTTATGCTGAATTTAAACCCTGGATATCACAGTCTAAAAGAATAAGATCCGGGATTTAATCCACACATGTGACCCAAATTTATTATGTCATTACAGAAGGGATTAGAAAAGTTGACAAGGCCAACTTCTTATATTTCAGAATATCACATCAACTGTCTCAACTCCTGAGATCAATACAAAAGATTAAGAAAAATAAACATTTCCTTCCTTTTACTGTTTGTTGTCATCCTGTTTTCAATTTATTAGATATTTCTCCATGAATATTCAGATCTTTTTTTTCTTAAAAATATGAAGAAAATGGCTTTAGTTAGGAAAAATGGAGTTCCATCTGAATATGAAGAAAAACTTCCTTGCTATGAGGGTGACAGAGCACTGGAACAGACTGCCCAGAGAGGTTGTGGAGTCTCTTTCTATGGAGATATTCAAAACCCACCTGGTTGCTATCCTGGCTAACATGTTCAAGCAGGAGGCTTGGATTAGATAATCTCCAGAGGTCCTTCCCAACCTGAGACATTTTGTGTGCTTGCATGTATTTTATCATTGGTAATTCTCATGTGAGATGCCAAAACTCTTGTATTTGTGGCAAAATCAGGAGAACTGGTAACGCTGAGAAGGTTGGAAAAGCTTATTGCAATTAAGTCTTTCATTTCACTGTCTTGCCTGCCTCCCTTCACCTCACAGAACTATCCCAGCACAAATATTTGCAACTCCCAGAATAAATTCCATGCTTTTATTTTCTCTTTGCTTTCCACAACTTAGAGGAGCTGAATTCTCTTGCAGGTAACCTCCAGTCTGGGTTGTGACTGTTCTGCAAGTCACTGATTTGGATGTGACCTTCAGAACTGCTGAACACTTGCAATCCCCACTGGAATCAGCTGGAGCACTGAGCACAGAGCTCTGCAGCTCTGAAAATCAGACTGCACCTACCTCAGTGAATAGAACCTGGAACAAAAATCCCTGAATTAAAAGTCTGCTGATGAATATATTTTGTCCGTAGAGACTTTAGACAAATGCGGGAGGTGATTTTGGAAACAAAATCAGCTAGCTGACAGAAATGTGAAACCAATAAAATAAAAGCAAAGGAAAAAAAAAAAGTAAAGTAGACAAAGAAGAGACAGTGTGAGACTTAATCTCAGTGAATAATTAATTGATTGTACTATTTTCTTCCTGTTTTTAAGCATGATCACATAAAAAATGGCATTCTCCTTGAGCTCTTCTGATGAAATGAAAAGGTTGTCCTATGAAGAAGAACATCAGGAATTTATTAGAAGAGAATAGTTGTTAATGTAAAATAAGTTAGTCTTCTGGAGATGCAAATTATCTGAAGGCCAGTTGCATGTGTATTGTGTCTCTGTATTGACATATGCTTTGTCATGGTTGGTATCATCTTCACCTCGTTCTCTCTACTCAAAGCTGAAGAGAATTGTATGTCTTTGATCATTTTTCTTTCTTACCACTGTCTTTTTATTCTGCAGTAACGGTAATAGGAGAGCAGGATAAACAGCGTTGCACTCCTGATTCTATCGTGGGGACTTCATCTTTTTGCTGTCACTTCTCCCTAGCCTTTATTCTTTCCAGCCATGCTAGCTGGTCATGTCTCTTCTTTCACATTATGTCATTCTGGTAGACCATTAAATGCCGTTACTTCAGTCTAGCAGCATATGGATTGTTTTTGTATCTCACTGTACTAGGAGAGTCAGCTTGCTATCCTTCAGATGAAGTGCCGTGTTGGAATAGGTCATTAAGTGCATGCAGTATGTTTTAGTGTGTCAGCTTGCTATCCTTCAGATGAAGTGCCGTGTTGGAATAGGTCATTAAGTGCATGCAGTATGTTTTAGTGTGTTCAGGGCTGGCAACTGGAGCTCCAAGCATGCAACAGTCTGAAAAGGAACAGATTATGGAGTGGACTTCTCACACAAGCCACTTCTGCCTTAAAACTTCATTACAGTAACAATTTGCATTAGTAATCCATGTCCAGAGATTAACTTTTCATCCAGCATTATTTACAAATCTCGTTTTCATTTCAGTGTGTTAACATAAAATGCCATGATGCGCAGAAAAAGTACTGAAAAGAAGACTTGTCAACAGGAATTTTAGAGGAGCTATGTGGAAGACAAATATTGAGATGTTTTGGGGCTTTTTTGGATGGGAGCATTGGATAAACTTTCTGAATATATTAATTGAAAGCCAGCATGACTAAAATATATTAATGTATTACTATGCTGAAAGGTCAGTTTAGAAAACATCTGTTCCGTGCAAAAACCTTGAACGCATTTTATGTAGCAGATACATCAGATACATAATAGCAGTATGACTCATTTCCATTGTTTTCCATTTCAGTTGTTTAGCAGGACACAAAAATGCATATTAGTGTTGTTCAAAATTACTGGTGCCATGCTAAAACCTCAGATTACACCATGAGGGAGCTTTAATCCATTTAGAGCTTTCTTTGCCTTGCTACGGGCTCAGTTTCACTGAGAGGTGAAAACAAGGAGATCTCTACTTCCAAATGTGGTACTTCTGTATGATTCTAGGCAGCCTTTTAGGACAACAAAATACTTGGTTGCATTCAATTGTCTTCTTTATTTTTAACGTGGACAAAACGTAGGACATTTTAGCCAAAATGTCTCTCAGTGAATTGTTCTATCCCAGAGGCAGCTCACAGCTTTTCAGCAGTGTTTGCAACATCATTTTTTCCCATCCTGCTCGTAAAAGCAAAGTGGCTTATGAGTTACTTAATAACTAATTAAATCAGTTCGATCTGTGCAGCCAGGGGAAGGGGAGGTGTGGGGGCTGTGGACTGTCTCAGAAGTGCTGTGTACAGGACTGGATGCTCTGCCTGTTGTTGTCAGTCTAGCAGTGAGTTAAAACATCAGAGTGCCCGTGCTGAACCACCACTGAACATACAGATTCTGCATCAGGAGATAAGCATCTGTGATCTTTTACGTACCTTCTATATTTTCATGTATAAATCCCAAACTCCTGTTCCTTTGTTGTATGTGGTAATGTTAAGGAGAGGAAGAAATAAATAGAGCAGTGTTATTTCACTGTGATTGAATCTACGTTGTCTTAGGTTCATCTCTCCATGCTATTAGACTTGTATTTCCTTAAGCTCCCTGCCTGAATAAGAAAGGAAAGCCTTGAAGTGAATTTTCTTTGAGTCATGGAATTCTTACCACCTTTTCAGGCTAAGTTAGTAAGTAAAGTTTTAATTAGCTCGTCACTGGTCTGATTTGCCTCTATTGCACATCTGAAGTCTACGCCATAAAGCTGGAAGTAATAATAGCTCTGACTGATGGGATCTGAAGGACAGTGAGATTAGCTGGGAAATAAACGGAGTGCCTGCAGAGATGGGAAATTGGTTAATTATAATCACTTGGAAATAAAATGAAATTTGGAAAAAAAAATTTTTGTGGAGACACTATAAAAATCTCACTAAATAACATCAGAATATTCTCCTTTGAATACAAAATAATGAAAATTGCCACCGGAATACAATGATGCATTTAATTAATTGATATAATTGGGGTTCTCCAGTAAACGCAAGTAGAAGTGCTGGACTGTTTTTCTTTCCTTTGCAGTAAATGAACTCTGAAGACACTCAGAATTATTTTGCTCAGGCGTGACATAATTCTGGGTGCTGCCTTGTATTCAGTAAGGCATCTGATATTGTGGCAAATTGCCTGCTGAATAATATCACAGATGAAGAAAATTTCCAAGTTTGAAACTCTGCAGTGTGCAAGGGGAAATTCCTACTTTTTCTATCCTTATGGCCTTAAGCATTAAAGTGCTAAAACTTTTGATGGACTTGTTGAATTCAGGCACTCAACTCCGTTAAATTCCAGCTGTGAAGTACTACAGTCAGTAGCATAATATTGAATCATTGTGGGGCATGTATAGCTTACACCACTAAGCGTGAATTTCCAGTATTGTAGAATTGTGATAGTTGGAAATATGAGTGAATCCTAGGACCGCTTTTCCTTTATGCTACTACTCTCACTACTTGCCATTGATGATCAGATCTTGTGCTCACTAGTTTAAAAGTATCATTCAGCATACCTTTTGCTGCCACTGTACAAGGGCTGGATTTGGTTTGCTCCACTCATTTGTGCCTGCTTCACAACTATGCATTGAGTAACCAGTTTTATAAGTCCACCCACCCTTGTCACTGCAAGAACTGATGTGTACGTGGGAACATCAGGTGTATTGTTTGAGTTAGGAGTCTCATAGGATGCTATCTGCAAAACTGTTTAGCTCAGCTAAACTTGCACCCAATTCCAAATCAGTTAGTTCTGTTTTGTTTCATGCTAGGATATGTGCATGTGGATCTAATTGGGATGAAAACCAAATAATGTTGCATTTTCTAAGACAGTTCACAGAAAGGATTCAACTGATGTTCCTGGGTAAAGGATCAGGCCTTTGGGCTGCTATCATTTCAACGAATGACAACCCCTATGATAAGCTTAGTAAGATGCATGTGTAAAAGAAGAGGGAAAATGAGAGGTGCCTGTCATAAACACGAGTCACAAAGAATGTCTTATTTTCTTGGCACCCACTCTAATACATGATCCAAATTCCCCAGCTACGTGAGCAGACTGGAGTTGCTTTAAGTGGGCCTTATAAATTGTTGTATTTGGTATAAAAACTCAGGAAAGCCTGGTAAGTGCTGTGTATCTTGTGTGGTAGTGCATTGCCTTCCTCTTGGTACTGCCTCGGTGATAAAAATGAGTTAGCAGTTGAATTACAAAGTTAAAAGTTAATTAATCTTTAATTATGAACACTTCATTAGCAAATGAATTTCTTAAACTAACAGCTTGACTAAGCCTAAATCAATTGACATAATTCATTAACCCATATGAGAATCCATATTAGTTATGCTTAACTTACCTTAGTGTCTGAGGCAGGAGATCTTTCTCAGTATAAATAAATTATCAAATTGCTATTTATAGTCAGTTAATTAAAGAACAAATTACTGAAGCACTGTAGATTTCCTACTTAGTATAATGTAGTCCCACTGATACCCTGTGAGCAAAGGCTCTTCCCATCGTTTTATTCTCTGTTCTCAGTTGACTTCAAGTTCGTGAGAAATGCTGTGATGCCATAGGCCTCTCCTCTTGATCAATCCATTGTGGTCATGCATTCTTCTAAAGGCCTCTTTGCAGGCTTAATTGCTGTTCAACAGCAGCAGGCATCTGCACTTTTGTGTAAATGTGCTGGCCTTACAGTGTGCTCGACCAAGTTCTAAATCTCTCCTCCTCAAGGACAGCAGGTAAAGAAGAAACATATCTGTAATTATCTAAAGTTGTCAATACTGAAATTTAATTCTGAAATTTAGTTTTGGGATGATGAAAGGTGTGATTAGCAAAAGCTCTGATCAGGATGCTCCCTGCGAGGAGCTGCAGCCGCCATGAGCTTTCAAAAGGCCACGTAGTGCTCTTTCAGATTGCTGTCAGGCACCACAGTAGTTGTTAATGTTCTGTGACTAATAGAAAGTGAAGCTGGATCATATGACATGAATATTTTTGTTGCCACTTTGAAGAACAGGTCTTGTTCTCTACAAAACCTCTGTGTCTTTAGGGACATGCAAATTAAGAGAAGATGGGATTGAATCTCCAGAGTTCAGATGAAGTTTGGGTAATAGCCAATGGCTACTGTCACGGTGTTTGAACAGCTGGGTTATATGTGGGGTGTAATGTAAAGGACGATTTAGCACCCAGCTCTTTGGGGTTCAGCTTTGAGGTGGCACTCAGGAGTATTCAGTGAAAAAAATGATTTTCCTTTTTTCTTGTGCCAGTGTCTGTGTGGCTCTCAGCACTTCCTCCTGTTACCTGATGGAGGCGCTTGCCCACTCGTGCTGATGTTTGCTGAGAGGCCGTTACCTGCACAGGGAGCACAGCATCTGGGAACCTCTTGCCCCGAGCAATATATGTGAGTGAGGCCCTTCTGCTGTGCTGGTGGCCAGTCAGGTTGTGGTGGCTGCCTGAGAATAGCTGCTTGTTAGCAGAGTTCTTATAGCTGTCAATTTTACACGATTGCTAGGGTTTTGAAGGCCTTACCAGAACAAGATAAAGGGCTTTGATGATAGTAATTGCATTTACTGTCTGAACCCTCTAGCAGGAGGAGCAGAGTCGCTGTTCCCATTTAATGACTCTGCAGGAGGTAAGCTGGGGCAGGCAGAAGTGCAGCACTCATTGCTGCCAGCTCAAAGTTCCATCTCAGTCCATGAGCACAGTCACACTGCAAAGAATGGCCACCACAGTGTCTTCTGTAGCTGCTGGCCTTGTGTAAAGGGAGCCTTGGGGAGAACCTGGACATCCTTTGTTCAGGAGCTTGTGGCAGCAGAAGAGAAGAACTGGGGTTGGTAGCCTGGGGTTCAGAGAGGCCTCTGTTTCCCTGGTACAGCAGTACTTCCTGACCCAACTTCTCCTGCTGCGTATTTCTGTACTCTTATTCTTCAGGGAGTAGACTTCTTCCAGGTGACAGAAAAATTTGCTTTTGATATAGATGTGTATCTATATCTACAGATCTGCATCTGTATCTTTATGTATGCATGCCTATATCAATAGTGTGTATGAACAAGCAATGTTGAAGCAGTGAAAAAATGATTTCAGTAGATGAAAACTCAAGTAGATCAGCTGAAGTATTTGTTTTTTTTTTTTGAACTTTGATTTTAAGTCATGCATGCACATTTAAGACAGGTGCTAATGCAGGAAGTTAGCTTTTGAGTTGTTCTAATTTGATACATTTGGCAGATAACAGTGAAATCAAAGGGACAGTGGTGATTGCTATTGAATAGATGTCTGCCCCAAACTCTTCTGGAATGGGAGCATATGATTTTTGAGGTGGAAAGAAGGGAGTCTTCAGGTACCTATGGAAAATCACGCACCACTGATGCTGAGATCCCAGCATGTTATCAACACAGAAGCTCCTATAGGAAGAGCATCAAAGATCTTACCACTGAGCAGTAGCTCTCTTTGGGAAGTGCCAATTCCATCTCAAGAGGCTGATACTATGCTTCAGAGTGTTTAGAGTGTCTCAAATTAGGTGAAATAGTTACCATTTTTTTATAAATCTCAGCTCTTCAAAGCAACCAGTTTGGAACATAAGCCTAGATTTTGGGATGCCTGGTGCCCATGAGAGTATTTCATTGGATCACCTCTGACTGCTATCTTGTAGCTAATTATGAAGACAATTCATAGCTGAAGCAGACAGACGGTTGAAAGAGTTTACACAATTCCCTCTGCTAAGTCATGATCCCTTACCAGGGATTATAACACCAGAGATCCCTGAGCACCTGTGGCAACTCATCTCTGGAGACTCCAGCTTCTGCCTTGGCTCATGGAAGGATGAAATCCTTGTTCTGCTTTGCAGAAAGTTCAAAGTCTTGTGAAGAAGTCACCCAAATTTTTTTATGAGTGCTTGAAGTGACTTTCTTCAGGGCTGTCCTTCTGATCTCTAGCAGTGCTGAGGATAGTACACATAAAATTTGAGAATTACAAGTGTTCCCATGTTAAATGTAACAAAATGGGAAAAGTCTTCAAGAAAAGACACTTATTACTGTGTCGGTAAGCTATTGTGGTCCTTTCAGTGTCAGTCCCCTTAATCGTTGTTCATTGGAAAGACCTTAATTTGCACTGAGTTAATGATATACTCTAAAGAGACATTGTGCTTTTCAGGTTCACTGAAATGTTATTTAACCAGCTGTACAAAACTGCCCGGCATATTCACAGTGCAGGAGCTGGTGCAAGGAGGATCATCCTTTATAATTCAAGGTCAAGAGAAGGAAAAAGCTTCACGTTTTACAGTTTTTACGTAGTAAAAAGGCTCTGCAATTAGGCTCAGAGAAGCTTCCACATTTAAGTTTGTCTTCAGTTAAAATTTCAGGGCAGGAGTTCTTTGCTGTTTTATGTTGCATGTTTTATGCTAACTCTTAATTCACAGGAGGCAAATTAAAATTTCAGTATGTGAAAACGGAGCAAAGAGGGAAACAATGTAGAATAGCTAACAGCCTGGTGGCTAAAATGGTACCTGTGATGCAAGGGAATGAAGTTAGTGTTTGTGGTTTGAATCAAAGTAGGGACTTAAGTCTGAATATCTGATGTCCAGGAGGAGCAGCTGAGTAATTTTCAGACCTTTCTGAGCGAAAGTTTCACCAGAACCGTGTGAGTAGCAAAGCCTTTGAAAGTTGTTTTTTTTTAAATGTAAATCCATGTTCCAGTGAAACCCATTTTCACCAGAGAAGTGGAAGGTGATCATCACTTGATCATCTCTGTACTTGGTACGCAGCAATTATGACTCATCTCCATGTCAACCATGTGTGTTTTGGGTGGTTGGTTACTATGTGTATGTATTAGATGCTTTGTGTTTTATTGCTGGGACAAATTAGCCTTCTAGTCCTTGCATCTTATGAGACATTTAATTTTTAATATTTTTACAAGCACTTCAACATTTTCTTAAAATTAATAGAATATGTATTAAATTTAATGATAACATTAATGTATTTTGTATTTGGACTTTTTAATATTTTATGGGCTTTTAAAAATTTTTGTTAGGTAGGAGATAATGGATAACAATCTATTTGGATTGCGCTGAAGCTGTCAGATTATCATGGCAGAACAAGTCTCCCAGCACTGACAAACACAGATGGAGTCCTGTCAGCAATGTTACCAAGAAAGCACTCAGAGATCCCAGGGGGATTACATGAAAGCTCTCCAATGTAGTAACAATTTTAATCAGTTTATTTTCGTTGCAGGCTGTACAGTGACTAAAAATCATCTCTCTGGCACATGCTTGGGATTTGTGACATTGGCCTGAAAATACTTATTTTCCTCTGATTATATTGATTATATGATCATATCTTCAGAGAAGGTGTGAATGTTCAAGCATGCATTAGGTGAACACTAGCTTTTTATCTCCTACATCAGGTTTTCTGAAGAATGGAGAGATTTTTGTACTTTCCGTTCTTCCTGCAACCCAGAAGGCCAAAACTTACTAAGAAGGTCAATGATAGTTCTTACAAATTGTCCTAAAGATAAAGCTTTGAGGCTCTTTTCAACAGAGATCACTTTTATTCCAGACAACTGTACCAATTCCAGCCCTTGGCACGAGGGCTGCCAGGCACTTTCTGTCCTGCTCAGGACCGAGCATCATTCTTTTTCATCCCTCCTGAAATTACCTCCCTGTTCAGCTCTTGAGTAATACTAGCTAGTAGTTAGCACTGCATGTTCTGCGTTGTTTCGCAGGTTTTCGGACCCCCAGAGTTTGGACTTGCTGAGCTGAGATTCTGAAATTTGTACGGGTTTGTAATTTGCCAAGGAAGAGTATAGATCCTCAAGCATAATATTTCATGCCTTCTAATGGAGAGGCTGTTGCAATTATAATTTTGTTTCTGAGTGGATGAGGTGAAGTTTACACAAGCAGTTACGAACAATGACATTTCTCTTTTCAAAGCTGTGTGTATAAACTCCATCCAGATCCTTCTCAAAGAATTTGTATGTAGTATATATTGTAAATTATTTCAATTTCCTGGTTCAAAATAATAAAAAGTAACTGAGAAACTTAAAGAATTGAGCAAAGGACAAAGGTCCTGAAGGTCCTTTCGGTGTCAAAGGTCCTGAATGGGGAAGTCAGCTTCCTTAACAAAGGACTTCTTAACTAAGAAATAATGCTTCTTTGCCATCATCTCAGTTATTCAGATTGGAGCTCCTGAAGCCTGGATATTAGTTTTTCCAGTGCTTGACAGCAGGTCTTCCCGGTCGTTACTTGGAGGCTTGGAATTGTCTAATGTTTAAATCATATATATAAAAATTATTTCCAGATCGTTCGTGTGAAATGCTTATTTTCCAACCTGTCTGTAGTTAGATTTTTTTTTTTGCCAGTGCTGATGAAATTGTGCTTTTCTTTGAGCTCCATCACCTAAGAAGATTTTAAAGTATGTTGGTTTCTTTTCACTGTTTTTGAACACCAATTAAACTGAAAACAAGGGCTATAAATTATGGTGACCTTTGCAATGACTTTTCATTTGCAGAACAGCAATATGTGATGGTGCAAGTTGCTGTTAATAATAATAAAAAATATTAATAATGTCTTTAGGAGTTACCAAGCAAAGTGTAAATTGCTTCCTGCTTGATAACAAATTTTTGTGTAAGGGTACTGTATCACGGAAATTTTTGTTCTTGCTGAAGTTCAGATGACCTAAAATTAATTCTGCTCCTTCACCTCTGTACATTCTGTAATCTCAGCTGACAAATATGATTTTTCTGGATTTAATCAGCATTTCATAATGACTTCTACTGAAAATACAGCCTCTTGATTTTCCCTTGTTGGTCTACTAAGTGTGTGGGGCAATAAGTTATTTTTTGGTCTGAAAACTCACAAAAGCCGTAACAGCCACAAAGAATGTGCTCTGGGTTAAATAGCTCTACCCATGCTCTATTTAATGGAATTTGCCTCTTTATGGCTTTTGACTATTTTTTTTTTTAAACAGACAAAAACAAAACAAAACTCCCTAAAGAAATGCAGGACAAGAACCAGTTTTCTAATCATGTTTCTGTAGATTTTTGGTAGCTTCTGATACTGCTAGCTTGTTATTAACTGTAGCATTCCCATGGAGTTTTATGGATGCGAACAAAAATTCACCAGAAGGAATCTCCTTTTGATGAGAAGACAGGGAGATTTCCATAGCCATTTGACTTTTGGCTGATCTTCTCAATGTTACCAAGTAGCAGGCACTGAAAATTTGGAGGTTTGTCCAAGTTATCTATTTACAAGAAATAGAGTGGAGAACAGATAGGTACCGCTTATCTGTCTAGGACACTGAGTTCTCCACACAGCTGATCTATGCTAAGTGCTTATACATGGCCTTGAGGTACAGAGCATCTGATCCTAGATAGCACTGCTTCCCAGGCTCCCCAGGGCATGAAAAAGCTGTGTTTATGATCATTTTAAAGCCTTAGATACCAGGTGACAGAGTGAATTTCTGCTTAATCCTTGTTCATCCTTGTGTATGTAATAATGTGCATTTAATCTAATATTGATAGAAAAATAAAAAATCCCTTTGGGCTTACTTTTTTTTCCTCTACTTTTCACTGAAGACAAAAAATGGAGAGGAGATCCTCACCGTGTGCTTTATCCGCTGCATTACTTCTGTCCAAGAAATTATAGCTAGGGTAAAGAACTTTTTCTTCGTTGAAGTTACCAAGCTTATCACAGTTTGACCGAGCTCAGTGCTTTTCCAGACCTCGCAGAGAAAAGGTGCAAACAGCAGGAGAAGCCTGAAATTTATTATTTGTTTATTTGTCTTCGGAGCTTTCTTTAATTTGATGCTGTCTGATGGCAAAAGTGGTTTTGTTCTTCAGCAGAGGTGGTGGAATAGATGGAAAGCGGGCAAACATTTCTGCTGTCTGTCCGTGGGGAGCGATTCCGAGAGAAGAACTTTCAGATCTAGCTTCCAGCTTCCTCCTGGTGTCGTGGTAGGATTCAGAAGGCACAAAGGCAGATAAGATGAACGTGAGGAAAAATAGTAAGAGGTTAGATTTGATGCTGCTGGCTGGAAAACCTGCAGTAAATTAACCAAACTTCCACAGTCCCGAAAGTCCTTTTCTGTATTTTAATTCCTGCTGTTGAGTTGAAGCTTTGTGCATTGGAGGCCTCCTTTGGTATGTGTTTGTCATTCATAGTTCCCTAAGGGGAAGCTCACGAGGTGGCTGCGTCCAGATGGGCCTGCCAAGTAATGCTGGCTGGTCAGTGGGGTGCCACCTTCTGTGGAGTGACAAGGACCGAATGAGATGAAGAAGGAAAGCAGCAGGAGTCCATCCCAGGAGGTTAAGTTGCAAGTCTTTTTCTCTGTGTAAATTGACCTTGAAGGGAAAATGCTGGTAAAGTTATACTACAAAGCAGATGTTCAAATCATGGTGGCAGCTGAAGCACTGCTCTTTCTAAGGTCAGTTTTGGCTGATGACACAGCTCAGAGGTGTGTGTGGCTGCCCATTGCCTCTTCTGAAAATTCATCCTGCTTTAATAAACTGGACAAATTCCCTGTTCTAGCAAAGTCCAGAAATAGCAGATGGCTCAAATGTCAGGCATCAGCAAATCCTAAAACTGTGGGCATGACCCTTGTCCACGTCCTGCTGAGGAATCCACCTGCCCTCAGGGTTGGGTTGCCCAATAGTTTGGCATTTTCTGTATCAAGACCAAAAATTTAAGTGCTACCTGAGTACAGCGTGCTGTTGTTGGAAAAAGGCTCTCTCCAGCAGAAGTATTGGAAACTTAATAGTGTGTCTGAAGTTGTTGTTCTTTACTATGTTTTGGCATGAGGATGATGTCAGCTGTTGGTGGATATCTTGTCAACTAGATTTATGTTCAGGATCAGCAGCAAATTTCACTGGAGCATTAGTGAATCAGTGAAGTTGATCTGCACACCATGACTTCTCCATTGTGAATCACACCAGCTGGTTATTGGTACTTAGCCCTGCTGCACAATAATCAAAGCAAAGGAATGGAGCTAGACTTTCCATGCTCAGAACCCTGTTAGAATTGCAAGATGAAGGGGTGGGTGGCCATAAAATATTGTTGACAAGGCAGACCAGTGAGGCTTAATGCTGCTTTGTGCTGCTGGTTGCTGAGAGAGGCATGAGGAGTTTTTTCTTTTGCTTGTGGAGTTGTTGGCATTGATTCTTTTGATGTAGGTTTTTCTCCTGTAATCCGATGTTCTGATGTGCTGGTTTGATGTATCATCTCAATAGTGCAGGAAAACTGGAGAAATTTGGTGAAATGTCTTTATTTCAGTGGTATCTGCCAAGGGAAGGATGTCAGTCAGTCACTGGCTGGAAAAAGCAGTGTCTTACTTCTGCGTGAGTCTGAAGTTCTTACTGTCACTGTTTGCAGACCTGTGCCCCCATTTTCAGACACTTGATTCTGTTGTACAGTCATGTATGTAACCAGTATGGAACGTAAGTTTTTATGTTGCTGCATTTCACAGTGGAATCCCTTTTCCCCACATTCCAGCAGTAGCATATTAGAGATGAGGAGAAACAATTACAGGGGGACTTCAGTCACTGCCTGAAGTGAGAAGCCATGCTGGCAAAACAATTAAAATGCCTTGGTTGCCATTAAACTAGCATTTTATACACCTACAAGGAATGAGTTTAGGAGATAACAGCAGTTATACAGAATAGTTTAAAATAGATCATTAAATGTTTTGCTTATGAAATCTGTTTAAACACTGTTTCATGAAAGACTGCTCTTCCATAAGGAAATCAAATCACTTTCCCCTTAGGAATGATCTCAGGAGATCTTGCTTAGACTTGCTTAGTCTAAGTACCTGAAGGAAGATAGTTAATATCCTTTCTCACTTAAATTTTTCCTATGATGCTTTGTGTCTCTGTTATCGAAATTATCGTTTCTAGGTGATCTAAACAAAGACATTAAGACTTGAGTTTGTAAATGATCATCTTTGGTATAATCAGAGCACACTGACTCATCTGCGTGAGGAGACAGACATGGTAGCACTGGTTTGCATCTGTTCAATGGCTGGTAGCACCTTTTTGATTAACTAAAGGATTTCAGCTGTTAGAGCTGTCAATCTGACATTTTCATGAGCACTAAAACCTTTGCTACTAGGAACTGCTGATTTTTTTTTCCTACTTCTGATTTACTTGACTCTTTGTGTCCTTGCCGATAACTACTAGCAAGGCTAATGCATTATAAACTCTGAAAAGCAAAGCAAGCGGCTGTCATTTTTTGCACAACAGATGTTCCTGATCAGGAATCAGACAAAGGATCTCATCACTCTTCCTCAGAGCAATTTAATTTGTTCCATGGCACACCAGCCACATCCCGTCTAGTGACTGACACGCGCAAGTCCTCCTCCATTTTAGGATCAGTTCTTTTAATCTTACAGAATTATTAGCTTTTTTTTTTCTTTTTTTTTTTTTTTTTCCGTACAGGAGCAAAGAGAGTGGAAAAAAGGAAATTGCTTCATTGCTTTCAGTGTTACCAGTAATGCATCGTAATGAAAAGTAGCAAAGGCCTACATCATGTCTCGCTCCAATTTATAGGAGGGAGATGAGGTTCTTTTAATATCTGTATACCCGGTGTGAGATTAAGAAACAACGGTTCATATGTTGTAGCATCCAGTTTATTACTAAAACCTAATCAGGGAGACGGGGAAGGGAAGGAGTACGATAGAAAAGATGGAAAAGAAGCAGGAGTTGCGTAAAGCGAGGATAGTCACCAGCAGGATCCAGCAGCGGTCCCGTTGCACGGCGTTTGAAGGTCCCGGGCAGAACGCAGCAGAAGACGGGGAGCAGCAGCGTGGCCGGCGTCGAGCAGCAGGCAGGTAGACGAGGAAGTCGAGGAGCCAATTCTTGAAGCAGCAACAGCGGTCAGGCAGCAGGCTCAGAGTTCGACAGTATGCAGGAATCACCTCAATCTTCAGGAATCCCTCTGTTCTTCACGAGGAATCTCTTGTCAGAAACCTCTGTTCTTCATGAGGAATCTGTTGTCAGAAACCTCTCCTCATGGTTTTCAGTTCCTCTTTTATCCTTGTTCTCCTGCCTATGTGACAAGGATGGGCCTTGAGCAAGAGTAATTGAGTACCCTCTAAGATGGCCATCATCCTGAGATAGGTCCACACAAAGGAGCACTTCACAGCTATTTAGCTGCAGTTCATCTCCCTCTCGTGGCCCCTGGCCTTGTCCATCTGCTTCCCCGGACAAAGGATTTCACAACCTTTGCCTAGGGCTTCCTTGGATTTGTCCATCTGTCTCCTTAAGACGAAGGTTTTCGCGGTCCTTTCTCGGGACTTGACTGGACTTGAACAAGTCCATCGGTGTTCCCAGCAAACTTTGAGACACAGACGTTGACAGAATAATATCTTACACATCAAAAATAGGAAATCCAAGTACTACTTTTGAAGAGAACTGGAAAGCACTCAGCGAGCACTTTTTTGAAGAAATAAAAATGTAGATTCGGTGCTG
Source organism: Lagopus muta (assembly GCF_023343835.1). Taxonomy (NCBI): domain Eukaryota; kingdom Metazoa; phylum Chordata; class Aves; order Galliformes; family Phasianidae; genus Lagopus; species Lagopus muta. Next base: position 41,311,042 of record NC_064439.1, on the reverse strand, counting down.
TTTCTTCAGCAGTTGTAAGGCTTGGAGGCAGCGATAAGCAGCTGATAATCCATCAGATTCTTGTAATGCAACTTCGTGAGCTGGAAAAATTGATGTTTTTTTATGGAAAGTTGTTTGTTATGGATCAAGTTCTCTACTCGTTTGTCATTCAGGTTGTCCAAAATGAGTAATTACTGGGGGGGTTTGCTTACTTTTTGATTTAGTTTAATAGAACTGTATCACTCTGCTGCCCTTCTGAGTGATTGTTACTGCTAGAGAAATGAATTCTATAGTTATTCTATATTTAATTTCCTAATTATTAATCTAGATAATTAGAAAATAAATTATCCTGTTCCAGTCTGCCTCTATTCTTTGTAATGACCACTTAGAGGAAACCCCGACAATATCTCTGGTACAATAAAGGGAGAACACTCACTGTTGTCATCCAAAATCCAGGAAGAAAGCTCTCTAACTGCAGCGTGATGTTAGAAAGCAGCATTCCTTTATTCCTTACAATACTTACTGGGCGACCTGACAAATCAAACGGACCCTCCCAAAGTTCAGGTTCAACATTTAAACAGTTAAGGCATACATAAGCAGTCTGTTGGCATACATATTGGTTCTTTCCCAGTAACTCATTAATATATGCTAATGTTCTTTTGAACATGCAGTAGTAGTGGCCTCACTTTCCCCTCGTTTTTCCGTCATCCGCTTCATCGCAGTGACTTTTGGCTCACCTCCAGTTGTTTTTCTTCAGTCTGGCAGATTTTAATTGCTTGTTAGTCCATAATGGGTAACTTTCTATCTATAGAAATGTGTAGTGATATATTCCAAATAATAATCTAAAACAGTATGTGTGAATTCCGAGGTGTAAGTCCTTGCACCCGGTGAATGCAAAGAGAGAAGTAGTCTACTGTGACTCCAGTGCTTCTGTGAAGCAGGATCATAGAGAAGAACAAGGCTGTTCACACACTGACTTGCACTCATTTATTCCTTTCGTTAAACTAATATGTTGGTCCTTAAACTTATATACTGATTCCTGTTGCTGAACCAGTCTATATCACTATCTCTCATGTTCTCTCTGCTAAATTTAAGCAGAGTAACATTGTGACCAGGAGGTCCTTTGTGTATATATGTTGAGTTAAAAATTGTCTATCTATAGGAAAGAGCTGAAGAAATATTTGAGATTTTTGTTATTACCTTCATTAAGTGAAATTAATTACTTCTGAGGTTATGAATACATTCTCCTAAGTGGTCAAATTATGACTTGCGTAGGAAAGATTTGGCCATCTACTGATACACCTCAGTAGCAGACAGGGTGCAGCAGGTAGTTCCCAAACCAGAGTGAGATAGCTTAGCTTGAGTTGTCTGATCTGCACTAAATAGATGTCCTGCTTCAATTACTGTGACTGGGCTAAAGGGGGCTATTTTGCTGAGGTACGATAACTTTATTATATTAGATTATTTGCCCACAGAATTTTCATTTGTTTTTAAATCGTTGCAGTGAGAAAACAGAACCAACATAGTGAACAAGATCTTGTAGTGATCAGGTTCAAACTTACAGACATCCGCATGACATTTGTAAGACTTTTGTCTTTTCTCCCAACTGAACAACGATTCATCTTTGTTGTAGTTCTGCTGATCATAACTGAGTTGTGCTTCATGTGAATTTACTTGTCACCGTCTGTTGTATTATCTGCACTGCTTTGTATTTTTGTGAAATCTTCACTCTGATGAGGCTGTCTGGCTGGGTTTCTCTCAGCCTTTCTCTGTTGCCTCCTTCCATCTGATTTAGTATTGAAACAGTGCTCTGCTAAAAACTACTGTTGTGAGTTCCCTAGAATTGTCTCACCAGCCTAACCGGGGTCTGTCATTGGTCACCCTGTAAAGAAGGCTGCAGATTGCTGCACATTCCTACCAAAACCTGTCAAAGATGTGCTAGAAGGGAGAGGCAAGGGAAGCTGGTCTCACCTTGTTTATGTGACCAGCCTCATGCAGGAACAGCAGCGGTTGCCCTAACGGGCTGTAGTAGCTGTGGCTGCACTCACAACTGTCAATCCTGATAATTGAGCAAAACTGCATTTGAAGGGCTCGTTGCAGTCCATCACTGGCAGACAGAGAAGCCACTCATATAACCTCTTTTCCATTCTGCAGGTTGACAGGACAGAAGTGATTCGGACCTGTATAAATCCCGTCTTCTCCAAGCTTTTCACGGTGGACTTCTATTTTGAAGAGGTGCAGCGGCTGCGATTTGAAGTCCATGACATTAGCAGCAATCACAATGGGCTGAAGGAAGCAGATTTTCTTGGTGGCATGGAATGCACTCTTGGACAAGTAGGTGTCACTGCTATTTTTTTCTGCTTGCCTCACAGGTTTTCTGCGCGTGTGAAATATATCCCTTGGTTAAAAAACTGATGGGTCAGATTTGTCATTCATGACAAAATTTTTAATCAGTGCTTTGAACTGGATAATTAAGAACTTCTACTGGTTTGATTTACTGCTGTATTATAGCTTCAAGTCAGCCATTTCAGTAGGAAACTGAGTGTCAGCAATTGGCATTGTACAGCAAGAACACAGGCTTTTTATATCAATGCTAGGAAATAGTCTGATTTGGGAGAAAACTGTGGTTCTTAACATTGTATGGGATTTAAAGCAAGTTCCAAGTCCAATAAATGCTTATGAATACACTTCATTCCCACAGACTAGTGTTTGGTGATGTGGCAAATAGAGAGATAGGGTTGGATTCATTTCCATGACTCTCAGTCATCCAAAAGTTATATGTCTAGACTAAGTTACTCCTCTGATTCCTGCCTTTAGTTCAGTGGAGAGAAACAGACACTTCTGGCTGTTAACTTATTCTACCTGAGACATCCATCATAGGTTAGGATAAATTGCTTTCATGAGATAACCATCTTTCCCCATCAGTTATCAAGAGAGTTGGGACGGCTGGCTTAGAGTAGATACATAGCCTCTTAGTAAATGTATGGCTGATGAGTCCTACCTGGAGGATCAATATCCAGAGGTTGTCAGAGCCAGGTCTGCAGCTAATTCTTATATTGCTGACTGGTAGGATGCTACAGTGTCCCAAGAATGATAGAATTAATTTCTAACTGACAGGCGTTTTGTTATGTAGATACATATAACACACATCTCATTTCTGTCCATGATAGCTTTGCTGAGATGGTATCCATTTCCCTAAACTGGCTCTAAACTGTGTCTTCACTCTGTGGTCTAGGGTAGCTTGGATGAGGAGAGGAGGCAGTTCTTTGGCTTGTATTACTTTTTGTTTCCATTGTTTGTAACCTGTGTAAGGTTGCCTATAAGTTGGTGCAAAGATTTTGTTTGCAGTTTCTCACCTTCTATTGCTGCTATTTCAGCCCCCGCTGCTCATGAATCCCTTTCTCCTTTTGCTGTCATTCGAGAACAGTTGATACCATTGGACCAAATGTGTTGAAAGAAAAGTTCTCTTAGTGACAGTATTAATAAGAAATATGTGTACATTTACTAACTTGAAAGTGTAATATGAAGATATTGGTATTTAGGATTTTTTTCAGTACATAGTGAAGTTTTTTGACAGAATTCTTGCAGATATTCTGTGGCCTTAATCAATGAAAATAAGCTATTCCTATCGTGTTAAGGAGAATGAGAAAGAAAGAAGTTATTACAATGTTTTTCTCACTGAATTGACTTGAAAATGAAGGGAAAAATGTCGTTGCTGCTGGCGGTAGCATAAACATGTCTTTATAATTATTTGATCTCTATAAATAGCACACAGCTGGCTTGGTAGCAGTGTCATTTAATGGTAACCAAGAAAAAATAATAACAGTGTGAAATCTGTTCACGCGAATGAGCCTTGAGGACTCTGATTCCATATTTAGATTTTTCTTGTGTATTTTTTTCTTCCACTTTGTAATTTTTATTAACTTTATGTAGTTCATCAATTGATTTAAACCCCCAATTTGTTCCTTCTGGGATTGATATCCAAGAAAAGCCATTATAAGGAGTTCAGCATTGAAAATCTTACAGTACAGTCTGTACTTACAGAGCTTAAACTCACATTTAGCTGTTTGATGTAACGACTGCATTTTTTACAATTTGGCTCCTTTCTAAGCTAATTTTGACATGAATTTGTTGTTCTACATCAATTTTAATGGCTGAATAAAATGCCTGCCTGCCTATCAGTTCACTTTCCCATTGCAAGTAAGCCTTATCTGAGACTTCCAGATAGGCTGTAGAATTTAGGCATAGGCTAAAGGACTGATTTCCAACCTACTCCCCAGAAATGTCCCAACTTTTATTGCTCTGTTCTAGATAACAGTTGATCTAACAGAGATTGACTGTTACTTGGAGCTGTTTGCAGAGCACTGTTTAGATCTGCAGTAGACCTTAATTTTTGCCTGCATTGTGCAATATTCCTACGTAAGAGATAAGTAGTAGAATAAGAAATACCAGGAAAGGCAATAGAATAGTTATACAGTAAGCTGACTGAGAGTTTCACATTCTTTAGGAATACTGCTTTACCTAAATCTTACGTCAGCCCAATCGATACAAGCTTCTTAGGAATTTGGGATCTTAGATGAGAAAGGTGGAAAAATAATGACACAGAAGGTGTCGTTATTCCTGCTTCTCTCCTAAATGCTGTGTCCTGAGAGAGTGAGAAGAGCAGTGATCTACAGCCTTTTTGGTCTTGAACATACTCTGTCCAGTGATACCCTACTGGATGTCCAATAAGAATTTTTCCTATGTTTTTGCTTGGACAAGAAAAATCAGTGACTCTGCTGGTAAACACTGTGGTTAACTGCATTTTGTTATCACCTGGTATTTCATATGCTGCAGTATTTGTACACGGTGGAATAAGTGGTCATGGATAGTTAGCTGCTGAGTGCAATTAAGAAAAAGGCAACATGCTAAATAGATGCATTATATGCAACTGCTTAATACAGTTTGTTTTTTATCATGCTCAGAAGTTTCCCTTTTGTATGGAACAACATCACGTTGTCTCTTGAAGGGTTTGAGATGAAGAAGGTTTAATAGATTTTTGTTGTTTTGTTTTCTTTTGTTTTGAGTACTGCAAATCTGTTCCACTCTGAAAGGCTCTATGTACTGCTGTTTTACCAGCATCTTCAGAGTGTTCTGGTGATGAGCTGCATTGCAGTAAGTCAGCAGATACTCTATGTACAAAATTCTGTTACCAATCGGAACAATAATAAGATCAAGAAAGCTCTAAAATGTTATGGAAGGTGCTAAACTAGAAATTTCAGACACTTTTTTTCTTTTCCTCACTTAATAGCATCAACCTTAAATGTGGTCTGCTTTTATGTGCAGTTTGTAGAACGGAGTTTCTTAAAGAAATTCACATCTGGAATTCACATTGCACAACTGGTTGTACCATACTCCAACCAATAAAGCTTTCCATGGGGTACTACTTATCACTTATTTAAACTACTAAGTGGTAGGTTAAGATGCATAATGAAAGACTGTCAGCCTTTTTCATTCTACAGTTAACTTCCAAGCAACTGTAGAAGAATAATTTCTAATGTAATAACACAGTTAATGAAGTTGTACAGTTCTACAGTATCTACTTAAGCAAGGATACTGTGCTGTGTTGTGCTCGTAACCTAATCAAGGTTATTTGAATTTGAAGCTGAAATTTTGGGACTGTTTTGCTGCATATGACAACTCCCTTCTATTGGAGCAGGAGTGTGGGGGTAGGGCAGTGATTTGGCACTGTGCTTTCACAGTGAATAAGTGCCTTGGGATGCTCCATCAGGCTCTGCATCTGGCTTCTTTCTCTTTGCTTTCATGTGAAGTAGGTATTGTTCTTTGCCTAGGCACTGGTAAGCAGAGGCACATCTTTGTGATAAGCAATGAAATCATGATGAACAGTAATATTTTTACAGCTATTTTGGGACACCATTATATAAAGGTTAACTCTTGCTTTCATACTCTTGTTTTAGGTGCAATGAATTGCCTCATCCTTGATTATGATTTTACAGATATTGTCTGTAATTATGGACAGTAATATCTTCCCCTATTCTTTGCCCATTTTTCCTCTTTCTTCTTTCCTATCCATAGGGAAAGTGTTCAGGCACTCACTCTGGCTAATTATTTCCAACTGAGTCCCCATCTAACCACTGAAGCTTTTGTGTTTCTGTTGCTGTTCTTCACTCAGAAAACAAAACAAAACAAAACACCACCACTGTAATTGTTTGTTTCAGAAGATAGGAGATGGATTTTTATTATTTATTAATAATCTTTATTAATGACGAAAGAAAAATCCTAGAGGGACAAACGCTGTATAATAATTGATAGCCTTAATTGTCAGAGCATTCAGTCAGGGTAGCAAAACACAAAACCCAAGTCTTTTTCTGCTTCTGTCTTAATGCCTTCATGTATTCTGAGCCTTTCTAAAGCTCTCTTATAGGAGCGTTCTGTTTTATATTGGATGTACTTCATAACACACTACTTTTGCATCATTTAATACTGCAAGAGCTATTTCTAATAGGCGAAGTTCACTTCCTGATCACACAGGAATTAAATATCAGGAGGGTGAATTAGATGCACTTTTTCCTCTGAAGTTTTGACCAAAAGTCCCAGCCTGATCTTTAATAACTCACAAAAATTGTACAATTAATAATGATTGTTCAACGAGAAGGAAAGAAGTTTGCCAACAGATTTTTGATTTTCACTCAACCATGCTTGCAACATCAATAAATTATAGGAACCCATAAAACTGTTAATACCTAAATACTGTGAACCATCCCAGCTCTACAGTAATGGGAGTAGCTTTAATGGCTTTTCCTTCATTCCAGCTGGTCTCTACTATCTGTGATCTCACAACTTGTTTGGTTTATTTTAATTTACAGATGTGTTAAAATATTGTTACAGTTCACAGCTCTGTTACTTGTTCAGCTAGTAGCACCTGCAGGAAAAACAGCAGATGTACATCTCTGTGTCTCAAGAACCTTTTCAAGTGTTATTTAGAGATTTCATATTTCCCATGCATGCATATATGTACAAATTAGATTGAAAATCTTCCTTCTTATTAATGAGTATTGCTGCTTCTTGCGTGCTTTTAGTATACGATATGTTGTTAGCAAATTATGCACTTGAAAATGCTGACTGATGATTAGCTCAGTTGTAGCCATTGCAAATCCCCTTTCTCTTGAATGAGAGAAAAGCTGAGAGAGTCATGATTGCACCTGAATTAATTAAATAGAAGTAGTCTGTATGAGAATATCTGTTTAATAGTCTGTTGACAGCTTCAGTAGTGCAGAAGACATAAGATCAGTGTTTTCAAGGTTCTTGAATTCCTGGATCCCACCAGATGTCTGTATGTCTCCTTAGATATCTTTAAACACTTGACCTTTGATCTCCTCCAAATGAAGTTGCTCAGTTCATTAGTGGAATGAATAATGTACTTTATTAGATGTGAATATCATTTTCTACCAGGGCTGACTCTGAACACAAAGAAATCATTCACGCAGCCTTCTCCCACTACTTACCTAATCATTTAAACACCACCGTTTTCCCAAGGAAATTTTTGGTCTGCCATTACTGCACGATCTCTGGAGCTGTAAGATTTTCAGGTCTATATTAATCCTAGCAGTCACAGTTAATGGAATTACTTGTACAGTTAGTACTGCTTTGTTTTTACAGACTTTATCCTTTTGTATGAATTGCTGTAGCAGTCTTTAGAAAACTCATTTAAAACTGCTATTATAATGAGTTATTATTATAACTAATTATCTAATTATGAAAAGGCTGCATAAGCTATATGCTAACTAAATTCAAAGACATTTTGTGCTATTGATAAGCTATTTCCTGTAATAATGTTACTGTCTCCTGTGATATGGATCTTCTATTTTTTCCAGACTGCTGTTTTGATTCACTATTTTCAGGCACAGATCTTTAACAAGAACAGGGTGAGTGTAATTCAGATGTAAATAGGCTGCGAGCTGATCGGTACCATAGGGAACAAAAATCTTGAGGGGAGGTGAGTGTGGTATCGTTTATACAGCAGGGATGATTACAGCAATAGAGCTGGCACTATCAAGAGAAAAAAATAATTATGTGAGGAATTATACAGAGTGAAACTTTCTTCATTGTGGACACATATGCCATATGAACAGTCTCTTGCAGGGTTTACCTGGTATCTGCAAAAGGTGAACTCATTCCCCAAACCTTTTTTTCTTTATTCTAGCTCCAAATATAACACCAATATCCTTTTTTTCGGTCAGGCTAAGGCTGCTGGCACTTACCTGCTGTTTGAACTTTCATGTTGAAATGTAGTATTTGTGATGGTGCCTGGAAAATGCATATCAGGACAGACACAAGCTCACCAGAGCTGTATGGATCTTGCCTTGTGAGAAACCAGGCTAAAGATGAATGTAATATGAAGAGGGGGAAATCTTTACACTGTAATACAGAGCTACCTCAGTTCTTCTCCCACATAGGTGAAAAAAATCAAGTCTGCCTTTTTATTTTTGGGGACTTAGACTCTTAAGGTAATTGACTTAAGTAGATTGGAGCAGGAGCAGAATAGCACACTAAAATTTAATGGATAAGCTTTAAGATACATTTATAAATGTTAAATCTCCAGTCATTTGTCTAGCTGTGCCAGTTGTATTATTTTGCTTAACACAGCTGAGTGAAAAGCTCTTTCAATGGGGCTGATCAGGGACAAGCAGTGCTGGAAGGCAGTTAGATTGCTGAAGAAAAATTTGCAGATGTTTGCAAAGTTTGGTGAAAAAATCACCAGGCAGTCCGTTTTGGAAAGAGCATGATTGCTGTCCTGCTTGATAGATCAACACAGTTCTAGTGGATGCTGTTAACACTCTTTCTACAAGCATCATTGCTCTTTGGTGAGAGATTGCTCAGCACTGTGCAGCTCTCCCTGGGTAGCTTGGGGGAGAGAAATCAGAAAGGTAAGAGTGTGAGAACTTGTGGATTGAGATAAAAGCAGTTTCTTAGGTAAAACAAAAGCTACATGGGCAAGCACAGCAAAAAAAGGAATTCATTTGCTCCTTCCCATCCACAGGCAGATGTTCAGCCATTCTCAGGAAAGCATCCTCATCCCGTGTGATAGTTTCTTGGAAAGACAAACACACAACCACATAGAATGGGACATCCTGGGTCAGTCTGGGTCAGCTGTCCTGGCTGTTCCCGTTCCCAACTCCTTATGCACCCTCAGCCCAGCTCTGGCAGGGCAGCATGAGAAGCAAAAGTCCTTGAATCAGTGTAAGCACTGCTGCACAGCAACTGAAGTATTGGTGTGTTTTCAAGAGTATTTTCATTAAAATTCCAAAACACAGCATCATATAAGCCTCTAATTGGACACCTGAATGCATTTGATGGTGGGGATTATCAATGTAAAAGGCATTTGATTTAGAAGAAATATGCTAGTAAATTGTGACTAGACATTCTTAGCAATTCTGGAAAGAGTTGGGTCTGCTAGAAGAGTGCTAAGCAACTGCAAGTTTGTGTGACAGGATTAATATATCAGGAAGAAGAATTAACACGGAGGTGTTGTGAAGTGATTGTTAGGCTAAATTTGTCTAAATCAGTAACCTTAGGGATCCTGTAAGGGAGTCCAATGGAAAGAGGAGACCAGTTTGAATAAATAATGAGGGATTGAAGGAGTTATTTAAAATTATCCTTCTACTTTTTTTTACAGTCAGCATGAAACTGAGTTGTATGCAGTCTTGCCACTAATGCAGACTGTTTGCCCAGCCCTTGGTTCTGTCAAAATCAGAGATCAGAGGTTCACATCTCAGGAGAGTTAACAAAAGTCAAGTGATATAGAACTTAAATAGAAAAGGAGCTGTGGCCCTTTATCCATGGGATTTTCAAGAAGCCTTTAACAAAAGGATACTGGTGTTATATTTGGAGCTAGGATTCATACCAGCTTAATTCAGGCAAACAAACAAAGTTCTTGCAGCTTTTTGGTCCCAGGGGAAATATGGAGTGTGGTCATCAGGCCTGCTCAGTGGCACCATGCAAAACTTCATCAGTGCTGTTTACAGAACTGGGACCAAGCCCAGCTGTCGATGCATACAGAACTTCTCCGAATGATATATGGGATTAATCTGTTCCTACCAATGCTAAAATGAATAAGTTAAAAAGCCATTTTGAATTCTTCTCATTAGTTTGATTTATAAGCATTGGGAGTTCTGCACGATACTGTTGAAAATTATCCCTATATTTGATTAAGGAAGGAGCACACTGAGAAGTGTATTTTAAAAGGTCCTTACACAAGCCAGTTAGAATAGGTCATTATATATCACAGCTCACCTTACACTGTGCTGATTAGTCATGATTCAGACACAGGAGAGAGAAAACCTTCATCAGAGTCCTTGTCTGAGTGGCTGCGGAGCAATGCAGTGTACACAGCTGGTGTTGGTGCCTTGTTAGTGCCTTAAGTAAAAAAGCAAAGCACCTTTTATATATTTTAATTTGGAGATAAGATCAAAGGGCAGCATGGGATTTGAGTTTTACTCACAGAAGTGTGGAACATCTGTTCAGATCTTTCCTTAGCCTATTTGCACTTGAAAGTACTAAGGCACGTTTAGATAATCTGCAAGGGAATTTCTTGCCCCCATCTTACTCTGAGCTCATATCCCTTGGCAACAGAGACCAGAAATCTAGTTAAAAGGGTGCTCATAAGAGGCAAATAAGAATTGCTTTGTGTGTGTATCCCCTCTTTCTGAAGCAGAACAGCAGCTTGTACGTTCTGTTCCTATTCCCACCTCTTGCAAATTTATTGAGTATGATTCATATTATTAGACGTGTGGCTCTTATAACTGTATTGTAATTTATATGTGGCTGTAGCCACAAAGAAACATAACATCAGTTCTTAAGTCTTTATTAGCTTCACCTTTTAGGTCTCTAAGGTTTCTACATCCATTTGTTCACTGGTTGGTCGTGCTTTAATAAAACATTCATAAAATATGTATTCTGGAAATCTAATGATTTCTACTAGGTCTGAACTGAATTCTAATATCTGTTTAGGAAATGAGAGGCATTTACACCCTACACTTCTTCATATTAGGTTATACAAAACACCTGTTGTTCTGAAGGCGGAGTTTTAAATTGTTAGTTTTTGAGGTAGGAGTCAAACCAGAGTCCTTATGGAAGAAAGGTGTGATTAATTACCTAAGCCATTTTGCAAGTTCAAACATCTCTTGAAGCTGGAACTTATTTGGATGTTTTCTAGACCGGTACATTACTGCTGTTTAGGACTCACTTTCTGGCAATCAGCTCAGCTAACACCTGTTATGGTGTTCAGGAGGTTATTTGCACTGATACAAAAGAATAAATATAATTCATAGAATCATAGAATGGCCTGGGTTGAAAAAGACCTCAAAGACGTGCAGAGTCTCCAACCAATAGACCAGGATGCTCAAAGCCACATCCAGCCTGGTCTTGAATGCCTTCAGGGATGAGGCATCCACAGCCTCCCTGGGCAGCCTGTTCCAGTGCTTCACCATCCTGGAGAAGTGTCTCTTTTGTCTAGTGAGAGCTGCTTTTTGTACGCTGCTTGGACAAAGTGGGTGATTTCCTGCTAGAGAATACTAATTTCTTGTCAGTTGTCACAATGATAGTCTTCTGATCCCAAATCACTAATTACAGTCTGAGGCAGTGATCTTGGCACGTTATTGCCAGATGGAAGATTCATTTTACTGTTAATTAACAACTGATAAATGTTTGTCCACAAATACGTGTATTTACATAGGCAGGGTGCTCACTGTCACAAGGATGCTAATGGCTGAGAGAGCTAGTCTTATTAATGTGATCTAGTAATGGGAATGTCAGAGTAAATTAACTTTTCTGGCATTGTGAGCTGTCTTTCTGCCACCTGCATGGAAGCTCCCAGGCTTCAGGTTTTTGTCTGCCCAGTGCCACTTAAAGGCTTTGACAATTTCCCAATTAGCAAAATTGGTTTTGAAGTTGTTCATGAGGAACGCCCTTCTGTCTTTCTAGGAGGTAGCTGAAGGACAGGTTCCCCTCCAAGTTCTGTGTCACGAGGACATACATACTTAACACATCTGAAGAGATTTCTGGTGCACAGTACCCATAGGTTTCAGTAGAAGAGCTTATTGTGTTTTATAGTATTGTCTGTACATCATGGGGAAAGCAGGGAGCTTGTAGAGATACGGTGTGTCCTGCTGCCCATCTGCCAGAATTCATTGTTAGATGGAAAACCCATAATTTAATAATATCCTGAAAATAATCATATTTGAAAATCTCAAGATTTTGTAACTTGCTCTTCACACTTCATAAAAGTGCTGGCTTAGCTGGCAACAGAAGAGAGGTATGGGTGATGTAAGGGGCTGCAGTGAAAAATCTTTCCAAGATCCTAGGAAGGAAGGACACTGAATCCTGGCATTACTGGTCATCTGTATTTTATCTGCAACTCTTGCTTCCACAAGACCAATACTTGGGGAAATTTTCAAGCTAATTTGGAGAAATGAGTGAAGTGATGACAGCAGTTGGCTTATGGAAGGCAGTCTGAAATGGATGAGTGCCAAATTATTCCTTTAAGTAATAACCAGATGCAAAAATGCAGGGTAAGAAACAGCTGGTGATGAAAATTGTGAAATGGTCATAAATACAGATGGAGAAAATATCATGGTGTTAAAAAAAAAAGGCAAATGCAATCCTAGAGTAAATCGGAAGGAGCTCGCAGCACAAGAAGCTCTTCTTGCATAGGATCTCTAGTTTTATGTTCAGTTTTGAGCATTCTTCCAAGAGTAGGACATTGACCTGCTGGTGAGGGCTGAGCAGAGAGCACTGATAATGGTTCCAGACCTACAAAATGTGGTCAGAAAGGAAAAATAGGATGTAGTTGGGTTCTGCAGTGTAGAGAAGACTGTGGAGATATGATATTAGCCTTCAGAAATAAAGAATGTCTTAATGAGAAAGGCTCTACCATTCATGGTGCATTAGATGGAAATAATGGGCTTTAATTAGAGAAACAGGTTAGCTCATAGGAAAATATATTTACAGTGAGGATAATGAGTGCTGCAGTTAATTGCTGGAGAAGAGTGTTTCTCTGCCTCCGGATATCTGAGATACATCTGTCAGGTACAGCTGACCCAGCTACAGGAGGTCCTGCATTAGGACTGGGGAGCTGGACACAGTGATTCTGGAGGAATCCCCTCCAGCTCTATGCTAACCCTCTTGTTTCACATTTAAAGATCTTCTAAAACTTGTTTCTCCCCTGTTGCCTGCATGAGGACACGAGCTCAGTAAAATCTGAGGTGCTATTTCCACATTTCTGTTCAGAAAATTGACGATTCCCCATGGGAATGTTAGTCCAAAATTTATATCCTGTTTGCTCCTACTCATAGCAGCTCTGGCTGCCTGTGATTTTGTGTTGTTTAAAGGCAGCTAATGGGACTAATTCTGCCTAAAAGCATTATGCTAAGGCACCTGCTTCAATTCTGCCTGCTACTTATTGACTTGGCTTATTGCTGAAATGTGTGCAATGCCCAGGATTACAACAAGTTGCCTGAAGCAGTTCTTCTCCCTTGATGAGGGAAATATTCTTACAAAGAATATTTCTGCATATTTTGCCAAAGATCTCTATAGATCATTTTATTTGAAATATTATAGATTTGTCATTCAGGTTAAGCTGCCCAAATAATACTGGATGTGGAAAAGGACTGCTCAAGGTATAAAGCTATGCTCCAAACCTTGGAGTCTTTCATAGAAGAGAAACAACTCTTTTGCTCAGTGTCTGTGCAGCACGTGGCAGAATCCTGTTCCAGTGTTGTTGAATTAGAAATAACGCTAATTATGATTCCTAAGGTCTATTCAGTTCCCTCTACATCTGGCTGTATTTTGAACTTTTCCAAACACTTAAAAAAAGAGTGTTAAAAAAAAAAAAGGAAGAAGGGAATAGTTTTAAGGTAGCATTGACTTTATAGAGAGGAAGAAAGGAGAGACCTAACATACTGGGACATCAGCTGTAGAGTAGTTGGTAAATTACGTGTAGCTTTAAGGTTTTTCCATTTTCTAATATTTTTACCAATCTAGTTTAAAATGTTGAAAGATTGTTATGGAAATGTAACGACTGATATAATAGGAAACAATATATTTTGTCTGTGCTACTATACTAACACTTTTTTTTAAGTATATTTGTAAATTGGTTGGTGGACAAGCCAATCTACAGTTCCAGAGGAGATTTGGTGCCTGATAAAAAGAGGAGATGACTTTTGGAACTAAACCTATGGGCAAGACTGCCTGCTTCTGGGTTTGGAGTTGTTGATGTTTTGAAATAAAATAATTGTGTTCTCTTTGAAATGGTTTTCAGTTTCCTATAAAAGTAGATGGGGGGAGGAAGGCTGGCAAGTCTGATAGATTTATTGTATGCAGATACTCCCTTGTTGCCCCCATGATGGATGGAAGCAAATTCTGGAAAATATGGCACTCAGTTTCTGCTATTCTTTTCTGCTTATTCTATTCAAATAGTGTTCTTCACATTCAGCTTGACCCTACTGCATCCTAACTGCAGGCTTCCTGGGGAAACTGGTGGTTTTTCTATGCTAGGATTCTAATTGTGGATTAAGGCAACACCTTTGTACAAAATAAAACAGAAATCAAAATTACCCTTGTGTTTATTGTAGATTCTAATTTTTTCCCTTTTGTTTTTGTGCAGATTGTTTCTCAGAGGAAACTCTCCAAGTCCTTACTCAAACATGGGAACACAGCAGGGAAGTCATCTATAACAGTAAGCCAGTCTTAAATACGCTTTTATTTTCCTGTTGTTTAAAGGCAGCTAATGGGACTAATTCTGCCTAAAAGCACTATGCTAAGGCACCAGAACAACCCTTGACTGAGAAGTCAGATCGTTTATTTAAAAGATTACTTCTACGTCTCTGATAAATACTTGCTATAATGGCAACAAATAATATAAGATTTGTACAAAAACCATAACATTTACTACTACTGCTACTGCTTGTAAGATACTTCGATGACAACGAGAAAGTCTTACTGCTTTATCACTCTTATCTAAAGCTTTCAAATCCTCAGAAAATCATTTTAACTCACTTTTAACTGCATTTATGATATTGTGTATGAACAGCTTCACAAATATTCTTTATAAAATTCAATATAAAATTCTTCAAGGGTTCTAATTGGAATGGTAAAGAGACTTGATGTTTCCAGGCCTTTGGACTTTTTACAGTGTCTTTAAAAAAATCACAGCACACTGACACGCACAACCCAACACCAAATGCAGATATTTTATGATATTTGCTATTTTAGCTTTGTTGTAATGCAATTACAGAATGGACACTTAAAGGACCCCATGTATGTCTTGAAATATGAAAATCAGTGTATTACTTCTCTTTCATCTTTCTCTTTGCCATCTTGTTTGGGAGATCAAGCTTGTCTGCACTGAACATAGCATGCTTGTGACATTTGCAGCTTGGCATTAAGACAGATTATATCAAAACATTCTGCTCAATTGCTTCACGGGGCCGAGAAGGATTTTCTTCCTTGATTTACAATTAGTCAGATGGGTTTCTTTTGGCTTGATTGTTATATTTTTTTCATGTCTTCAGCCACAGTGGAGAGCAGAATATGAGAAACAGTGCTTTCTGAGATCCCAGGGAATCTTCTTTCTTAGATGTCTTTCTTGGTCTATGACTGGGAAGAGGTTTTCTTAAATATGTAAGATGAAACTCATTTTTATTCATAGAATGGCCTGGGTTGAAGAGGACCACAATGCTCATCCAGTTCCAACCTCCTGCAATATGCAGGTCGCCAACCAGCAGACCAGGCTGCCCAGAGCCACATCCAGCCTGGCCTTGAATGCCTCCAGGGATGGGGTATCCACAGCCTCCTTGGGCAACATGTTCCAGTGCCTCACCACCCTCTGAGTGAAAAATTTCCTCCAGATATCTAACCTAAGCCTCCCCGTCTCAGTTTAAAACCATTCCCCTTGTCCTATCACTATCCACCCTTGTAAACAGCCGTTCCCCCTCCTGTTTATACTCTCCCTTCAAATGCTGGAAGGCCGATATGAGGTCTCCCTGGAGCCTTCTCTTCTCCAAGCTAAACAAGCCCAGTTCCCTTAATGTTTCCTGATCGGAGAGGTGCCCCAGCCCTCTGATCATCTTAGTGGTCCTCCTCTGGACCTGCTCCGAGAGCTCTGCACCTTTCTTCTGCTGGGGGCTCCAGCCCAGAACACAGTTGGCCTTCTGTGCTGCAAGCACGCACTGCTGTCTCATGTCCAGCTTCTCATCCACCAGGGCTCCCAAGTCCTTTTCCATAGGACTGCTCTCAAGGAGCTCTTCCCCCGCCTGTATAAATATCTGGGATTACCCCAGCCCAAGTACAACACCTCCACTTATTCTGGGACTGGAAAGGAATCTCCCAGGTTCCTGTCTGAACAGAGGTAGGAGCGAGTTTTGCTCTCTAAAAAGCTGATGTTTTTGCCTACTGAGACTATTGGGGCATGCTTTACCTCATCCATCCCTGTGACCTTCTAGATACCCCTCCTGTTCCATGAGAGACAAAAATAAGTTTAGTTGCTAGCTCAACTAAAATAACTAAACTTTCTAGTAGAATCTTCTGGCAAGAATTTGTGGTCTCTAAACAAGCGCTTTGTCTACAATGGTTTGTTCTACAGGCTCGTTCTGCAGGCTTGTTCAGAACGGTTCTGTGACTGATAGGACGGGGGGACCCACAGACCCACGCCATGGGAAAGGGAAGAAAGTGTGAGGGGAATGGGCAGCGGTCTGAGGAGAAGCAAACTAATTTATGAAATAAGATATTGGAATGCAGGACAGCACACTGTCATACAATGTAATACAATATAATTGGAATTGGAGATAAGAAATAAAATGAGAGTGTCCGAAAAACTGAAGGCCTTATTCTAAGTTTATTCTAAGAACAGCGAGCAGTCCAAGCTACCTTGGCTTCTGGTCTGTGGTTCTAAAGAGCAGGCTGACTTTACTCCAGTGGGAGAAAACTGAACTCAGACAAAGAGTGTGAGAAGAGCTTGCTGTCTGGGCAGAGCAAGTGGAAATTGATGAGTTAGAATTATTTCTGATCCTAAGGTACATGCCACCTGTTTGTCAAATCCTAGTTTCCAAGCATGTTTAGATTACTGAATTTTGAGTTTTTCATGGAATTCTGAATTGCCTGCCTCAAGCCTGGTTTGCAGTATAATAGTATAATAGTATAATATCTCATCAGTACATTTTTATTGTGTGGCATTCGGAAAAAAGAGAACCTCTCTCAGTTTCTCCAGCTAGAAGTCTGTCAACCTTTACAGGAAAGGTTCAGTATTTTTTGTTAAAAACACTTGCAAAACTGTGTGCAAGTCCCAGGGTGCTAGTGGCTTTTTGCTGCATAGTATTTTTTAAGCCACCAGACCAATATTCAAGATAAATGTGTCAGATTCTGTGGGCCAAACTTTCAGCAAGTTCAAATTTGCCTGGCAACAGGTAAATCACTCATATGCATCAGTAGGATTTTACTTTAATGCAGTTAGACATTTGTGTCCCTAAATGGCTACACGTGAATATTTGGCGTGAGGAAATGCCACAGTTCATTACTGTGAGCTGTCATAGCCAAAATATTCATGACTCGTGAAATTCTACTTAATTTAATTCATTGCCAGTTAACATAACATTCTAATTGCTTCTTGGGGATGCTGAGAAGCAAACAGAATGAACTCTTAGGGAAAACACCTTTCCTTCCCACTTCCTGGAAATTAACTTCAGTACGGACACATCTGCTGCTCCTTTCATGGTCTCTACTCCCCTTGTTTTCAACACATTAGCTCTGCTGCTTTGGTGAGGGGAAGTGTGGTGCAGGAGGTAAGGATCAGAGCACAGAGATTTCTGTTTTGTCCTTCGTTGCTTCTGACTGTGTTTAGCTCCCTGCTACCTCTTGCTTATTCATTTTCTCTGCTCTGTCGTGGGCTTACCCACAGGCCACAGTCCCACTGGGGGCATCCCTGCTCCATTGTGGGCATACCTGTGGGCTATGTGCAAGACACGTATTCTTAGGAAACGTGGGGTTTGTTTGTTTGTTTGTTTTTGTTTTCTTTTTGTCATGTGATATGCAGGGAGAACATGCAGGCTTAGGAAATAGCAAATTGAATATAATGTGGTTTGTTTCAAAGAACATTTTTTTTGGTAATAAACCTCAGGTTTGTTTAAGTTAATATCTTCTCTCCACTGAAGCATTTTAATGTCCTAGTCATGATAAATGCTATAGTATTTTGGGTTTTTTAACAACACTGAATAGCACAGTGATGGACATTATTATCAGTAGAGCTTATGTATCTGAAAGACCCACGGTATGTTAATTTAGTGTTACTCCCTTCTGACTCTACAATAAATGATTTTGCAAACATAGCTATTGCAGTAAAACTACACCAGGAGAGCTCTCCTACTGTAAATGTGCCTTTCATTGCAATCTGTGGCAAGTGACTTCACTATTTTTTCCATTTGTCTAGCTTTAGACCCAAATAATCCAACTCACATGTAGTCCTTTTCTTCTCCTGGATAATGTGAGACTAAGTGGAATTCTCCACTAAGAGAATTCTCACCTAAGAGAAAGTACTTTATCAGATGAAAGGGATTACTGAGGGATGTGGAGGTCTGTTCATTGACAGATATTGATAAGACATTGTCATCTAATGAAAAATGATTCTGTTTTGGAATCTTAATGTGTTGCTGCATATTAACTGAGTAAGGGGTTCACTGAGTGCTATTAACCCTGATTGCAAAGAGAAACATATTAACTGCGCTTTAGTTTCGTAATGGGGTCTATAGTCTTCACGTGGGGAAATGATGTCTTTCTCCATTTTCATTACACCATGCAAAACTCAAATGTAGCTTTCCATTTAGGTGATAGCTGAGGAATTGTCTGGCAATGACGACTACGTTGAACTTTCATTCAGTGCACGGAAATTGGATGACAAGGTAAGCTGCATGTTATTAACCTTACCAAAAGATGTAAAAGAGTGCCTGCAAATGTAATTTGATGAGATTTTCACCTACAGATATTTTTTGCCTTATATTATTAAACACATCAGAGATTTCAGATCGATGTTCACAATGAAGCTTTCCTTAAGTTGTGAAGTAATTAAAAAAAACCTCAAGGGAATCTAATTAAAACCAAGACAATTTAATTATGCTATAACCAAGACAGTTTAATTACTTAAAATGCCACAGATCAGGAGTGCTTAGAGAAGTGAGCTTTCTATAAGTAGTCAAAAATGATACAGTTGAAGCAAGCGTTTTAAAATAAAGTTAAGAACACAGCTCATCTTTTTCAATAAGAAAACTCTCCACTAACTAAAATATTACTCTTCATTATAAGAAATATCTTTCTGAAAATATGCCACAAGCAGTACAGTCCAGGAAATCCAGGTGAGTGCTTGTAAGGCGCAGTGTCTGTAATTAAACTGTACTAGAAGGCACAGTTATTTGAAGTAGCCTGGAGAATATCTTTTTAATTAATAGGTGTCAAAAGTCCATAACCCTTTTTTAGACAATAAGGCTTTTTTAGATAATAATTGAAGACCAGACAATTACTGTTGTACTGGATCACAGTATCCACTACTTCCCTCCTATGTATGAAGCTACTTCCAATTAGAAATATATTGTAGCCCGGCACAAAATTTTGCTATTCTGATACTCTGAGCATGTAGTTGTAAAAATGTGATGTGTACCTTAAGATCAAATCTATCAGAGTGTTTTTGGATACATATATCAGATTTCCGAACTGCACAAAATAACTCAGGCAAGCAGAGAATGATTAATAGTACTGGAATTTATTCATAACAGGTAAATAACATTACTTTGCTCAGGATCATTAACAATCATAAGTGATCAGAACCCTAATTTTTTTCTCCTTTGAAAGATGAATTACCTCTTCCTTCACAGTTACTGGACTCTTAGTGTTTCTGAATCATATAATTTATTTAGGAACAGATTTAACAACCTTGTCTAAAGATAGCCATCTTTAGACCTGATTTCAAAAGCTGCACACAGGCTTTTACTGTTCCATGTGGTGTCACAACTCCAAAAAGGAAAAGATGTGTACAACATAATAAGACCTCAATTTGCTCGTTGCTTTTCCCCAGATGTATAATGTAATTAAGTGTAAATATTATGATTGCTGTAGGCTATTGTTGATATTCACTAAAAAACTCTGCCAGAATGTGCTTCAAAACTAGTCCACTGTTTTTGGGCAATAGCTTTAGAGTATGGTTGAAATACTTACAGGGTTAAGTGAAGAAGGATCATTCAGAAATACTGCAAAAGCATGATTGCTTTTGCCATTTTAACATGTTTAGTCAAAGTGGGCTTTATCTACTAAAAAACAATCCTGTATCATCTGCATGACTCTTCATCTATTATTTGAATCAAAACTCCTGTCTTCAGCTGATGAAAATGGCTGAAATCCTCTTACAGTTGAAATGAATCTTTCAATTTGCTCCAGCTACACATGTCTCTAAACCTGGCTGAAATTTAGCTGTCTTCATTTATAAAAAGAGGCTATGACTTTGGATATGGCCCTGAATGAATTCAGATGTCAGTAGATGCAAAGCACTGTTAGTAATCACTAAGATTTGAAATTCTTTAAGTTGCACAATTGCAAAGTTTGGAATTATTTAAATTGGTGAGAAAACTTGCGTACTCCAAAGTTACATAAACGTCCAAGAAAGACATCAGAGAATGGACAAGAACCCATTTGGTGAAATCCTAGGCAAGGTATTGCACGCCTGTCCCTGCTCAGGGGTCTGAAGACCTGAGCAGGGAGCTCACAGTGCTGCACAAGATCACCTCTGTCACCCCAGGGTTTCCTGCACTGGTGTCTGTGGGGTTGACACAAGACTAAGTGAATCTTTTGTTCACAAATAAGGAGTACAGGAAAGTGTGGGAGAAGGTTCTGAATGTGCTTAATGGGTAAACAATTTCTTCCCGTTTCTTACTATTAGTGGTTTCTTGAAGGGACAAGAATGTTTTTCTTCAACTCTTTAAAGGAAAACTCCTCGAAAGACAATCCAGATTGTAGTCCTTGAACAGATGAGGGAAAAAAGTGTGACCAACAGATTTTTGGCAGATCAAACAAAATTTGCTATCATTTCACAGGCAGTATACATTTGTTTGGTTTTTGCTCCCTCTATATAATACTGCAAGAGTTTTAGCTCTTAATTCTTATTCTATTATACGTATAACACATAAAGCCTGGATTTTCCTGAGGAGGTGGCTGAAACATTCAGTATAAAATTATAAAAAGTCACAGTCAGAAGTCTTCCTTTACTTAACTGCCTTTGCAGAGATAGAGGTTATAGTTTTATTGCAGTACTTGTTTGGAAGGTATAACTGTATTTTCATGCCCAGTCAGCTCAGCTGACATGTCCTTGTTTCAAGAGATCTGCTGAGAGCACTTCACAGAGGAACAACAACTTTTGAAAAGGTTCTACTGCATTAATAGCTGTGTCACAATTACCATAACAAGCAGCTACATGTTTATGGCAGCTGTAATAAATTAGGAGCAGTGAAGCAGTCAGACTGCTTTTCCTCTTCTAAGCGAGGCAGTTATCATGGCCTGAGATACTCCAGCAAATGTCTGCAAAGTCAAAACTACTGCCACTTTTATTTATTCCCTTGGTGCTGAAGCACCAAAGAAATTCTTAAAAGCTGTGTCTTGATACTGATGCATTTTCAAAACTAATCAGTGCCTTCTGGATGTTTCAGTGCTTTTCTGGGAGATCTTAACCTGTAAACCTGAGCTTTGAAAAGTGTTTTGCTCTGAAAATGAGCATACCAAAACATCATGCATCAAAATAAGTGCTCAGAAAAAGTAGGTACATTTTTAAAGTACAAGCCATGTATTGATGTTATTATTGTGTGCACATACTGAAGTGACAGTGTGCATTTTACCACCAGCAAAGGCATTATATTTATCATATAAGCAGTATTAAAATATCAGAACAACTTTCATTGCCGCTATTTTTCTCAAAGAAGATGCTCTTGTGAGATAAAGCAAAGCTGGTAGATTTAACACAACCACCAAAATTTATTGAAAATGCTAACTATGCTGTAGCTGAATTTAAAAAAAAAAGTCATAATTCAGCATATCAGCTTTGAGTCGTTACCTGGCACCTTTGATACTGAAGAAGTTTTGGTTTATACCTTGATTCTAGAAGGAAGTAAGCTTTGTTTTTTGCATTGAGGAGGGGTGAAGCTATTGTCAGTAGTGATTTTTTTTTCCTTTAGGTGATATTGCCTTGTTTATTAAAACCAGGTATTAAAAATTGCATTTCTTATGCTCATGTTTTCTGTGTCGGTTTTCATATTATTCAGCTGAAAATTTTGAGTTTTCTCTCAAAATCCTTTCCTTTTCTGAAGATTCTGCACTGCGGGATTCGTTCTTTGGATACATCACTTTGAGTTGTTTTCCTTTAGATAACGTTTCTCATCAAACTTGTGTTTCATAAAGAATCTGCTAAACGCTAAGCTGTCACTCAGTGTTAAACAATGCGCTTATGAATGCGAAGAGGCACGTCAGTCTTTTTTAATCCTATGCATTCTGTATTTTTGGTGTCAGTAGAATTAAACCAGCTGCCTCACTCTCTTCTGTGCAGTAGTAACCTGTCACAGTTTGATCACCAAAGCTCTTCAAAAAACCAAAAGATTTCAAGCTTTGGAATCAGCCCACATGCTAAATCTACATCAGGGCATCAAATCAAACTCTGGAAGCACAGAATTTGTGCAGGGTGTTGTGCTGGTTCTACACACTCTTACATGAAGTGTATTGTTACCATGTAATTGAAACAAATGGGCCAACATATGGCTTTGTTATTTAGAGCTCTGTGTGATGAAATTTAACAAATACACACATAATTACTTTGTGGTAGTTTTTAAACACACAGTTGCCGTTTCTTTTGTAGAAAGTACTCACCAAATACTATGAGCACAGCGACATTGATGAGTCTCATTTTGATGGCATGGAAAAGACCGCAGATTGCATGACTCTTGCCCAAGTCTTCATGATTCTTAGAGATTCATCTCCTTCCCCAGACACTGAAGTTCCGATTTCCCTTTTCAAAGCCCTGATTTCTTTCCTTGCTTTGCCCTTAGGAAATAGTGACAAAGTTCCAAAAACAAGTTTGACCAAAATGTTGTACCTAGAATTTGGCTAACATTTTATTCAAAGCTGTTCCGAGTGGCTATCTGTCTAGACAAAAATAAGTATGAAGGACATTTTGTGAGGAGAAAATGGCGGAACAGTGCATATTACAAGCATTTTTGTATTTACACTTCTGTAGAAACACCACAAAACCAGAATTCCTCACTTCCCCAGGTTGATGCTGAGGTGTGTTGTTTGGTATGTGGCATGCAGAGAATACGATCTGCATAAAGTTAATCTTGTGGCTCTTTTGAAGAAGAAAATGAAGATGAGAGTCAAAAATAAAGAAAATGGAGTCCATTTGGGCCCACCTGTTGGATCACAGCACAGTTAATGATATGAATTAGCTGGCTTTTTGCTCCAGCTGTGGAGATCAAATGCCCATTGACCCTTCTTCAACACAGCCAGCTTGTGCAAAAAAAATCCCCAGATATTGTTGAATCATAAGAGGCCATGGCCACCTTCAGGGTATACTACAGAAGACAAATTAATTTAGGTTTGTATATGAATGTTTTGACTTACTAGATGATTGCAGAACCAAACAGAGGTGCACAGTGGTGCAATGAAAATGCCTATCACAGATACCACTTGATACAGGTACAAATTTTTATTTTTTTTTGCATTTCCTGCTCTGTTTCTCCTCTTTACATGGTTTGAGTTTTCACATTCTGAAGAGGACTTAACTTTTCAAACATTCTCTAATCCATCTTGCCAATATTTGTGTTAACTGATAGCAGCATGACATCCTGCCCTATTAACTTCATTCAGAGAGGGTGTGAAAGTAGCATTACATTCAGTGCCACTATAGAGTATGCTACAGAGGCCACTGCATGGTAAGTCAAAAGACCAAACAGGCTTGGAAGTAGAAAGAAGCATGCTAGATCAATGAAGGAGCTAAAGCTCAGCAATCCGGAGCGGGGGTAAGAAGGCAAAAAAACTGTGAAGTGTGATTTTACCTTTGTGCCTGCCATGATTGAGTAGCAAACTGAGAACAACAGCAGTGCCACAGAAGTCCTTGTGGAACAAGCACAGGAGTGAAATATTGCTGAGGGACACTGGGAGATTTCACTGAAATCACACTGTTGCTGTTTTTTCATTAGCAGTCAGGAAAGCACAGGTGCAGTATGCCTGAAAGTCTAAAAGAAGAAGAATTCTCAAGAGCAACTTGTCCTGTGTTTTGTTTTAGGATTTTTTCAGCAAATCTGATCCCTTTCTGGAGATTTTCCGGATGAATGATGATGCAACCCAACAACTTGTTCACAGGACTGAGGTGAGGAACAGGGCTGTGTTTCCTTTCCAAGGACATAGGTAGGCTATCATGTAGTATAGTTTATGCTTCTGCTATTAAAAAAAAATTAAAATATTCCAAGCACCCATGTTTAAAAACACTTCTGTCTCATGTGCAATTACTGACTAATGGGCATTGACTTCCTCATGTGAGAGTAAGGGAAGATAGTACTGAAGCCAAAGATACAAGTTTAGTTGAACTGGCAGATACTCTGTTTATAAGTCAGTACTTACAAAGATTGTATTTAGCCCAAACCATGCTACAGACCGAATCAGAATTTTCTATTGATAGTATGTTTCATCAACTCCACCTCTCCTACCTTGCTATGTTGGTTTCTTTATATTTGTTTCTTGTGCCTCAGTGCTTTTATTGCTTCCAGGACAATGACTGGCATTGTCTTTAAAAGAGCTGTGGCAGGTATTTGGGGTTATGAGCCCTGCTTATTATGGATTTCATAAAGTCTTCTACCAA
The DNA here is from genome assembly GCF_023343835.1 of Lagopus muta. Lineage (NCBI taxonomy): Eukaryota > Metazoa > Chordata > Aves > Galliformes > Phasianidae > Lagopus > Lagopus muta. Next base: position 41,286,135 of record NC_064439.1, on the reverse strand, counting down.
GGAAGATGATGTGTCCATAAGTTGATACTGCCTATCCTGATTGCCCAGGCCTGCATCTCTTCCATGCCTTCCAGTTCAGGAATGTATCCCACAACCTTTCTTCTGTCAGTTGCATCCCTACTTGATATGGCAGTACTGGGGCAATCTCTGTAGTGTGTGAGGCCCATTTCTCAGTTGTGCTCCTTTTTGGGGCTTTCCAGAGCAGATGTGTTAGAAACTTCAGGTTGCTCCAGGGCAAATATCCTGTGTATGTTGTTCTGCTAACCTCCAGCTGTTCTCTACTTGCTTCTCTTTATAGTGAACACACTGTTTTGAAAATTGTGGCTACTAGCATTCTGTTTAGAAATGTGCAAATGTTAAGGGTTCTCTTATTTCTTTTCACTCTCAGGTTGTGATGAATAACTTAAATCCAGCCTGGAAGACCTTTAAAGTGTCTGTAAATTCTCTGTGCAGCGGAGACCAGGATCGTAGGCTAAAGGTAAGAAGCAGTTCCTACTTTCTGAATTGTTTTACTCATAGAAAACAAGACTTTGTCTGCCTTTTTCAATTGAAAATTGCTATTCTGCTCTGCCCTCTGGCAATCAAGATGATCACACAGCTGTTTTTTGATTAACACAATCAAATTAAGGATGCAGAGAACTGATAATCCGCTGTAATCAGCAGATTATGCTCTACTGTTCTTAGAGTACCTTGGAGAAATAATGGGACTGTTTTTGCCAATCAGTTGGATAATTTGAACCCAGCACCATTTAACTGGTGAACATATACTCCAGAGAAATTTCTGCCCTGACACCATTTTATCTATTCCTTCCTTGCTTTTCTGGTTGGAGACTCTCTGTAAATGAAACACTTACTAATGTACTCAGTTAACATATCTGAAAAATGGGATGGCCACAGAAAGGCATAAGCCATTATAATGACAGTGCTACCAGAAAGACTGACAGTTGAGAACTCAAAGCTCTATATAGAAAAAATCTTCTTGTGGATAATTTAGATTAAATCATGTGTGAATCATTTTATTCTACTAACCAGGTTTAAGGTTAATACTAAACTCTAAAAATTAAAAAATGTTTGTAAATGTAACAGGAACTGTCCCCAGTATCTGTTTAGCCTCTTGGACCTGGTGGGAGAACACCAGACACAAAAATACCATTGTTGTTGGTCACACTGAGGTTTCTAACAAAACTGACCCTTCTCTCTGCAAACCTTTCTTCTTACAACACTACATTTGTATAAACGTTCAGAAATGATGCTGTCATTTTCACTTATTACATACCATAGGATGTGCTGTGCTGATAGAAAAAAAAATAATAATAAAATGCATGGTCTCCTCATGTTGCAGTGCATTCCATGAATGCATGGAAAAAATTAAAAAATACTCCTATGAGTGCCTAAATTTATATTGGCTACACTGATTGTGATTTATGACTTCACAAAATCAGCATTGTTGTTGTGGAACAATATTGATACAAACACAATGCTTGTATGTATACATTTGTATAGCAGGGGATGCACAAGGAAGACACAGAAATGAATAATATCTTTATGTATTTGTTGGTGTCCTTTGTGACAATTGTCAGCAAAGAACATGAGTTCTTTGCCAAGGACAAGAGAAGCACAAAAGTGTGAGGAAGTCTGAGAGAACAGGAGATGTAACAAGAAAAAATAAAAGATGGAGTAGTTGTGGTGTGGGAGTCTTAGAAGGCCAGAGCAAAGTGTTTGTGATGGGTGCATCTGAGATGCTGGAAGGATGTTCAGTACCTCAGGTGGTACAGGGAAGCATATGCAGCAGATCTTTCTATTACTGTCTTAGTTGGTAAATGGTCAAACCATTTGTATTTGGCATGCTCAGCAGGATTGGAGCAGAGCTGCAGAAGATGAGATGGAGGCTGTTCTTTTCCCCACATCTCATTCTTTATTATAAACTGCAAGCAAAATTAACAGTATTGGCTAAAGAGGATTTCTAACACAAACGAAGAAGTGTGTAGGAGTTATTTATTGTAGCATCTGTAGTATGACAGTAATGTGAGATGTCAGGATAATGACTTTATCTTGGGAGGCTGCAATTTTCTAAATTAATGGGATAGAATAAATATCTACAAGCTACTGCCTGAGACGCAGAAAACAAGCAAATTGTTCTGTGTTGTATAATCAATGTCGTTCTCGGGGGCGATGCGGGTGTGGGAAGCAGCTATCCTCTAGATGTAGTAACGTGACTGATATGAGGGATTTAAAGGAGAATCGACTGTGAGTACCACTGGCATCTTTGAGGACTGGATTGTTACTTCCTGGCATAAGGGAAGCACTAGAGAAAGCAGTGTGGCTGCTTGTTTGGACGCTGAGTTCCCTTCATAACTTTGGTAGGGCTGGGAGCTGAGCTACTGCTTTTGAACAGAATGAACTCTGAAAGACTTGGAAAGGCTGAGCAACTCTTTGATCTACTAGAGAAGGGCAAGCCACTGGTAGAAGCAGCTTATGCATAAAGTATCCTAAATTGGAACAAGTAACATCCATTAGTAGTGTGACGGTAAGGGTTTGGAACAGGAGATAGAGTGTATTTCTGTCATTCAAAGAGGTTTGTGAATATGTGGCCTTTAAATCACTTAGATGGGAAATTCTAGGAGGAGGCGCAAATGAAATGTGATGCCTAGAATGTCATGGCAATAATAAGTCCGTAAGGATAGAGAGATGTGATTTAGAGGTAGAAATGTGCTTTAATATCTTTGAGATTGAGGTGAGAAGGTATTATAAAGGATAAGATTTCAGCTTGGACAGGAAAGATAGGTCTGGAAATAAAGGGGGAGATCTTTGAGCCATGAGTAGAGAGACAGCAGTTGAATTTGTTTGCAGATGATACTGTCAAAAGATAGGGTGAAGAGAAATGAGAGTAGTCCTTTACGACTGCCAGTAGAGAAGACAGGGGAAAGTGAATGAGGGGAATGGATAAGGTGAAAATGAAACCAAGTTGGATCTTATGAATTTATTGACAGTTTTCAAAATAGTCTGATTCTGCAGGATGTATGTTGGTTGTTTTTTGTTTGTTTGTTTGTTTTTTGTTAGTTGGTGTTTTGATTTGAGTATGTAAGTGTTTACAGGCCGTGATTTAGATGTCTGAATGTTTGCCTAAGGCTACAGCTCACATTTTTACAGGAAAGTTAAAACTAGTAGGCTTTGCACCAGATTCTGTTATGCAGAAGTACTTTACAATTAATTCTGGCTGTAAGATAATAATCAAGCTTGAAGCTTATTTCAAATTCAGGCCACTATACCTTGTGGTGGGTGTAAGATAAGGCTGCTATGGTAAAGCAGACTCCAAAATAACTTGGGTTTGACAGATAGCATATAGCACTTGTCAGATGACGATTCTGTTTGCTTCCTATGCAGACCATAACTTAGAAATTTGATGGCAGCAAGGACAAAAGAGTGTAAATAATGAGAATCGGAGAGGAGAAATGTCTGTGATGAGTTTAGTGCTGTATGAATGTTTCTGTTTTGATTTACACTGACAGAGCATTACAATCTTTGCATTAGCGTATTTGTGAAGATTTGACTTCAGATGTTGTGCTTCACTGCATAAAGTATATAGCATATGTTACTTGTAAATGTTACAAGAATTCCCTCTGCCATAATTAACATTTGTGTATTCCAGCTGCTGTGCTGAGCTTCAGCTTCTAGCAAGGATTGCCTGCTCATGGTGAGCAGTGCTTACATGAGGCTGGATAATCATGAACCCATACCTGCAGTTTCCTCTGGGCATACTCTGGGAGGCATAATCTAAGACAAGGCTTTAGGAGGCAACAGAAACTCTAGCTGTTTGTGGGAATTCTGCAAACAGAAGTAGCCTTCTCAACAACAGATAGATTACACTGCCCATTGCCCTTGACTCTCCAGTGTCCAACATGCATGCCCCTCTAGGCTGTTTGCAGCTCAAAACTTTGCCCTTTCATTTCTGCTACTGAAATTGCATGGGTACTGAGCTTAGTGGTTGGATTCACGTCATAAGGAGTTTGGATTAACATTGCAAAAACACACTGTAGCAAGTCAGTTTAACTTACAGAAGTTTGCCCTTTGTTAGAGATGTGCCCAAAACAGCCTTTATACTGTCTGGGCATTTGAAACTTCCATATTTAAAATGTCTGTTTAGAAAGATAAGATGTGCAAGGTCACAAAAATCAAAGCAACTGATAATTAGGGTCTCTGTCAAAAGTCTTTTGCCATCATCTTCTGCAGAGTCTGTTAATTTGGATTCTCTATGGGCTGTTTAAAAAAAAAAAAAAAAGAAAAAAGTAATTTTGCTTTATGTAACTGTAATGAAGAGAGCAGTTATTTTTTTATTCCCCTCAGGATGCCTTCTAAAACTTTATTGCAATTATTGCTGCTCTAAGTTTTATTATGAAAAAGCTATATTAGATTTATGAACCTACTGAGCTTTTCTTCCCAGACATTGAAACCATCCGAGAAGTCCAGTCACACTTCAGTGCCAATCATAACTTCCTTTAATGCTAACAGTGCAGACAATTCATGTATGCACTGAAGTAAAAAATAATAATAATAGTAAACTTTGATCCAAAAGTAGTGCATTGCCTTTTTAATATGTTAAGAAATTTAATTCACATTGATAATTACTGACAAATCAGAATGAGGGCTATAATCCTTCTGGGAGCAGTTTTTATCCTACTCTGTGATGCTGAAGGACTCTAAACTGTGGAATCTGGCATTCTGATTTGGTTTCAGCATGTGAGATATGTGGCTATCAAAGACTTATTTGAAATCCAGAGTTGCATTTTGAATATATCCTGATAGGGATCATCTACAGTCATCCATTCTAATCTAAGTTCCTCTTGTTCTAATGGAGTCCTGGTGATATTATCTGAAAAATAATCACTTTTTTTGGTAGGCATTATACATTTTAATACTTGAGGAATAAACACCTGACAAGATGCTGTTGGGGCACAGACCATGCTGTGCAAATGGCATAGAGTTAGAATATTTTCTTTCAGAGAACCTCACTGAAAGACATTCTGCTCATAAAAAAAAATGAATTAGGAAAAGAGACACAGAACAGGAAGAAAATGATTGCTACAGGTAAAGTAATAAATGAAACTACAAAGGAAGAGAAGCACATGCCGTAGTTCTATGGAAAATCCTATCCATCTTCCATCTACATAGGGAAACTTTTCAGAAGAAGAGCGTTAATTACATATTTTTCTACCTTTCAAAAATACGCGTACTGCAACTCCATTGCTGTTGTTAATTTTTTTATTGTTTTATTCCTCCCTAGCCTAGACTACAGGCTATGGTCCTGATCCTACTGACATGTATGCATGTGATTAGTGGGACCCATACTGCTGTGTGTACCTGGGCTGTCTCTTACATCACATCATAAGGCCTCCATGTATAGGAATGGTTCTCTGCAGCACGAAGCCAGGGATGTTATATGGGAAGATTTGGTGCTCTTGAAGTGGGGAGGTTGCCTGATTCGTACACTCCTAGTGAGGTTAAAGCTTGGTTCAGCCTTTCCTTCTGTATTCCCTCTTACCTCATCTTGACTTCCTTGGCTTTGTCTGTAGGATGTGATGGAGGAGGTACATATTAGCACACAGATTGTTTGGTTTTCTGGTGAAGGGTCTATCTGCAGGTGCTTTCTTCTAGTGTGAGATGCATTCAGGTGTTGAAAGCTCATGTGATTGATTTTCAATTCACTTAAGTACTAAGACCTTTATAAATAACAATATACTGGCCTTTCTGATGTGAGTTATATAATGTGATCCTTACTTATAATATTCATAGAAGAATCTTCACAGTCTGAAATAAAGATTTTGATGTTATACTGGATGGAAATAGGCAATGACTTAATTTTCATTTTAACCTCTTCCCTGGATCTGCTATGGGTGGGAGATTGGGTGTTTCCCAAGTAGGTGTAACCACATTTCTTTCCGATTTAAGTGTGGAATCTTTCATGCTAGCTGGTGGGTCATTAGAGAAAAAGTTTATTAAGGGCCTGTGAGTGCATTGACTACTTTATTCCGAGTTAAGGAAAAGCAAATAGCAGTGGTTATTTTGATATTCTCTGAGTTATTACTGCAGTGTTCTCTAGATCAATAAGCTCTGGGTGACCTTTAAGACTTGACTACAGCTGTGCTTATATGGGTATATTATAAACTGTAATCCTTCACTAAGCCCTCAGTATCTGTGAAAGCCAGTGGTGGAGGCAACTGAGCAGAACCTGTGCAGAAGGCCAAATAAAGCTTAAGAGACGAGCATTAAGTAACATGTTCAAACAAATCCATTAGTGCTTTTATTGTTTCACAGTTTAGCTGTCAAAAAATGTTTGACACGCTAACGTAGAAAGATAGTTTATGGTCAACAGCAATGATTTGTGCAGGATTCTGTAAAGATCATGGCACAAAGGACAATTCAAGCACTATCAAATGATGATTAGAAAAGCATGAACTGAAGGATTTCACGCTGCTCCGTAAAAGAATACTCATTTGTTTTCACTGTTTTCTTTTTGATTTTAATTCCATGTAGAAAGCAACTGGCATCAAGAACCAATTACAGCTTAGTCTAGGCTTGCTGTTTATTTACTTGATTGGGTGATTTCAGTCATACCTGATTAACTACTTAGTTCTACATTTTCCCCTTCAGTTTACTCACAAATTTAATGCCAGTGGAGCCAATCATTCCCTCCTTGCTTACCGTAGTGTCACTGAAGAGACATTTGCATATGAAGTCTTTCTTGTGGAAATTAATTAAACAACAAGAGAGGGGGACTCAATCTTTACGTGTCTTTAACAGGGTTCTAAATATGTCTTTAAAATACTTTTTCAATAAGTCACTTTTTTTCATTAGATCCCAGCATTCTCCTGGAATCTTTAGAATAATTGCCTCGCCCTTGGAGGGTGCGGATATCTCCATAATAATCTCAGTAGTATTTACTAGTCCTTTTAGGGATGTTATCATCTTGTGCTTGTCCACGAGAGCTATAAAACTGACTGTGCAGCTGATAATTTTAGATAATAAACATTTATTCTTGGTGGTCAAAGCAAATGCACAGGAACTTGGGCTTAATATTGGGGTGTGGTGTGTATTTAATACAGGTTCATGTAAAGTAACAGGCATCTGGTAGAAGCAAATGGAAGTGCATGTACATACTGCTTAACTAAGGAGTTCTAAAACAGTCTTCTGAGAGGATGATCCATTATTTTGAAGGTTTTTGTAAAACAAAAATAAATGACACACTGTAAAAGATGGCCTCTATAATCTTATTAAACACACTTTTTCAGTAAATCACTCGTTAGAATACTACAATTCTTCAGTGTTTCTCTTGCTTTTTCTCATTCTCTTCCTAGTTCCCCCTGTGTGCCTGTGGTTGCAGAACCACTACACTGCTCATTAAAAACTCAAAGTGTTTGGTGATTTTGGGGACTTTTCTGCAACTGCTCCCCCTGTTTTCTCAGTTTGGGTTAATTTGTAATTTACCAATTAGTGTATAATACAAATGCTTCCTAAATTTATTAATTGCAGCAGTGTTTGGCACATTGATTTATCTCTCTGAGCACACTGAGGACTGATCCAGTCAATCTTCAGAAAGTTTTCATAGGTGGGGTACGAAATTTAAGGTCATCCTTAAAACAAAACTTATGAAGTCCTGGTGTGTATGACCTCAGCTCCCAGATTCCTCTCTCCCTCTCCACTTTCCCTGGCTGTATTCAAGATAAATCTGTTGCAGATAGTGGGGGAAAAAAAATACCATATTGCAGGGAAGATTGAGGACTGTGAAGTGAACTGAAGAAATGAGCTTGATCCAGTTTTTGTTGGAGTCAAGAGAACTCATTTTAGAGACTTTGATAGGATTTAATTTGTTCTCTTTTGTTGTAACTGCTGGATGTATAGCAAATTAATTGTCAGATTAATTAATCTAGATTTGGGTTAATTGATGTCTGTAAAGTGCTTTGAAGATGAAAAAGCAATCTAAATGGCAAATATTGGCACAACAAGGGATGCAAGTGAATTGCATAAGGGGGGGGGAATCGTCAGTGGTATAAAAGAAAAAAGTGGTACTCAGATCTCTGAGGGCTTGGGCTGCTGAGAAAGATGGTGGTAGAAGAGCAGAGAAGCAAAGGAGAGAAGACCTGCACTGCTCCTCTGGGTAAATCTGACAGACTTGACACCAGAATTGACTGTGCAAGAAGAGGTTTCTATTTCCCACCCTTTGCCACAGCTCCCAGTTCAATGAGCCCTGAGGCAAGACAGAAGAGATTTCACCTTGGCAGCACAAAGAGTGTTCAGTATGTGAAACAGGAACAAAGAGAGGGCAAGAAACAAGGAAAAAATATGTATGAGTTTCTTCTTCTGAAAAGAAATGTCCATGAGGTGATTCTTTTTTCTTTTTCTTCCAAATAATTTATACATTGTGTTTATTGTGAACTTTCTTCCGGCTGCGTACTGCTGCTGTTGTTCTATCCAAGGCAAACAAATACAGCCATCATCAGCCTTGCTATGAATGCTTGCAATATGATAAATGTTTTAAAATGATCTGATCTCTCTCTCTCTCATCTCTTGAGCTGTCTTTGAAAGTGAACGTTAATGCCCTGGAATGCAACAGAGAGAGGCTCCCATACGTGCTGCTGGATGTAGACCCAGACAGAGGTGTCTGCTTCCTTTGCAGGGCAATAGCAGCTGAAATAGGAAATCCCATCCCTGGGACAATTTAAAAGGAGACAAAGCAAAGTGCTATAATGAGCATCAGTTCCATGTTGGAGGGTGGGACACAGGAGGTGCTGTTGAATTCAGTGACCTCTGTATTCTTCTCAGATTTCAGATCGCTCTGTTGATAAGGCACTGAGCGCCATATCAGTGTTAGCTGCAGAGCTGCTTACTGCACAAGTTTGGGAACAAGAGCTACCGTTTTGAATTAAAATAATAAAATGAAGCTCTTCTTTCACTGAAACAGGACTTAGGCTTGGCTGTAACCCTGTAAAGCAGCTGAATGCTGTACTGAGAGAATCTCCGTAATATGGAGACTATGTTCAAGAAAATCTATGAATCTCACGCTTTTGTGTCTACAGAACATTTTCTTATGTCACCTAAAGTATATCATTATATTAAAAATGAGAAAAAATGGAAGTGGAACCATTTTTTCATATTCTTTTTTTTTCATTTCTTTCCGTTTTGATAGGAAAAAAATAACGAATTTCCAGACAATCTCATTTCAGACTCATAAAGTAGCAAAGCAGCACAGGCTGCTGACACAAAACCAAATTGTAAGGACCCTTGGTTTCTTTTCAGGTATCTTTTTTACTGCATAAATTAAAAATTGCACACTCAAGATTGATTTTCTTGTTAGTAAACTATGTAATAAATGTATTTCTTGCAATGAACAATATATTTGCACAACTTAAATAGTTTACCTTAAAATTCTACTCATATGTAGAATATAATTTATATGCTAACATACTGCCACACACACACACACAAAAGAAAAAAAAAAAAGAAAAAAAAAAAAGGTTGCACTTTACAGATAATAGAATATGTTTATTTTAAATAGGAATATTCTCAGGGAACATGGCAGAGTCAACTTCAAGACAAAATGATATAATTGTTAAAAAAAATACAGCAGGTATCTTCATTGATTTAATTACAAATTGATGCTTGTGATACTCTAGGCAGTGTTAGGGCAGAAACAGCTGTTAAGTGTGTCTAAACTTTAATATGTAGATGGTGTCTCAGTATACAGGAGTTACATGAACAGTGGAAACTTTATGTCACACTAAACATATATATTTAAGCCTTCTGTACACAGTGATCTCTGCCACCATATATTCTGGTAAAACAATTTACAGATCTGCTTTTTCCCTTTGCCAAAAACATTCCTTCCCAGCTAGGTGACTATATTCAATTTGTAAAGTCTACATAGTTGTATATAAACCTTACATAATGCATAGAGTTTGGTTGTGTAATGAAAGTGCTTTATATACTCTACCAGAACTAAATTAAACATTTTCATCTTGTCTGTTAGAGCTCAAAATGACTTTAAAAACGCTCCATAGCCATGTTCTGCAGGACTCCCCAGAGGAAGCACTTAGCTGGCCTTGGTCCTCCATTTGGTAACACTAGAGGAACTCAGGCTCTTGGTATCAGAGATGCCAACATCTCTGTGGGCAGTTTTTGCTTCTGTATTAGCACTGCTAAAACATACCAGGGAAATTTTGCTGTAGTAGTTTGTCACCTCTAGAGCTGAGGTTTAGGCAGGGTTCAGTGAAAGATTATTGCAGGGTGGCTGTTAACACTGTGTATCAGCCACTCTCTCCAGTTTTTGGAGTAAAACTGGGGACTGATGGGAGAACAGTAAAATTAAGATGGATGTATCTTGTCCTTGCTTTATATAGTCTTTTCCTATATAATGTCTAGCATCCAACAGAAAGATTATATTGGTGCTGTGCAGTTTTAATATCTTCTTATGGTGAATGCTGTTGTACCACTGAACTTGTACCTTTCAAGGTGAAATTTAAGTGCTGATGATAGTCTGAAAGAGTACTAGGTGACTAGAGATTAATCCTTTGAGAAACCGCTTATTCATAGCAGCGGTATGTCATGGTGAATGATTCCTTCTCCTCAGATACAACTTCATGAAATGCTAAAAGGCAAACAGGTAGTTTGGACCTTAAGTGTGCCCAGTTTGCTGTGCGTAAACATGTAGATAAGCCAGCATAGTCGTGATATTCTGTGACACCTGCAGTACTGCATAGGAAATTCTGCTGGATACCTCCAAGCGCTTGTCCTCATCCCAACTACACGTGCACAGCCTTCTCCTGCACTTGTTTCTTCTTTACATCAGCTCACTCATTTTTCAAGAAAATGCTACCATCAACAGAATCCCTGTTCAGTATCAGCTCTTGCTGGATTTTAATGAATCCATTTCTAGTTATCTGAAAATCTGATGACTAGATGTCTGGAAAAGCAGGCTTTATTATAACAGCCTAATTTAAAAGTAGGCTACTGACATTAGGCAGTCACAATTCACCATAAAAACCGTAGAAAACAGTGTTTCAGGTTCTGCTCTTCAAAATAGTGAATGGGGTACTTTGCTAGAATTGTGCCAAAAAACAGACCTTTAACTCATGACCAGATTGGAGTAAAAAAATTTGCCTGTTGTCATATTTCAAGGGCATTTTGTCTGTAATACTACAAATGACCATTTGTGAATTAAAGGGATATCCCAGGGAAAAGGAATAATGCTGCAGAACTGTGTAACTGTGGTAAATATTAATAAACTAGTTGTGTAGTGCTGAAAGTTACCACTTAAACATTTCACAGTATTGATGCTAAGGAAGTAAGTTAGTAGGATGCAAACAGATAAGCTGAGAATGGTTCCTGTTGGGAAGGTGTCTTTTTGGGTGAAGTCTCTCCCAGCATCCAGCCATAGGGGAGTTCACCTTGTTATTGTCATGAGAGCTGTGGGAAAACTGTATGCCTGCTTAGTTTATTTCAAGGATGAGATTATTCTACTGCAGTTGGGCCCTTCTTCCATCACTCCTTTCCTGTGAGTCACAAGTGGCCCAGCATGGTATCTCTGCTCTGACACTTGGCCAGGCTGGCTGCAGTGAGGGAAGCAGAAGCCTTGGCCTGGCTCTGGCTGTTCCCCATGCCAGGATGAATATGGAAAATTCATGCAGCTCTGGAGAATCCATTTACCAGCCCTGGACAGTAGAGATAAAGCAGAGTGGATGGTCAGCGTGGAGCAGAAGATGCCACGCACAGTTAAGATTCATATTCTGATAGTGTCATCCCCCTGTGGGCATTTGAAACTGTGATTTTACTGCAGTGTTACTTTATTTCCTATCCCTGAGACCATGTCTTGTGCTGTACAGAAGTGGTGCTGGAGTGTGAGATAATGATGTGCTTCATCAGGATGCAGTTTGTGCTTCTCCACACAGACTTATGAATATGGAAAACTTGCACAAAATAATTAAAAATCACTAACTCGTACTTTTAATCATCTCATACACATTTTAAAATCTAGAACTGTGATTTTTAGTAGCCTAAATTTGTTTGTTCACAGCACTTGAACCCTTAATCTCCTTAAGAGCTTTAAATCCTCAACATTACATAGCTTTAAGGTGACCTGCAAAAGCAAAATACAGAATCCTGATAATGTAATGTTCTTTGAATGCTCTCCTAGGCTGACTCGCGTCTATTTTCCTGGCTGTTCAGAGCTTTAAGCATGTACTTGTAAAGTTGTTGACATTTGAGTTCTCTCCTTTGATCTTTAATGATACAGGAATAAGGGGCTAATCTACCCTTCAGCCAATATGCAGCTCCTTGTGCAGATTTCTTCGGCTGTTAATTTCCTGCCTTCATATAGAAAGCAGCGCATCATTCTGATCTCCACTGTGTAACTCATTGTGGTGGGAACAGCAGCAGGCTTGCTATCATCAAGTCATAGATCAATTGTAGGATAGATATTGAGATAAGCTGAAGAGGTAAAAGGTGAAGTTTGGGGAAAATCAACCAAAGGAAGATACTCCTTTCTCAGTCGTGTATAGACAAGCTCTTCTTTTAAGGCAAGAGGGTGGGGTTTTCTTTATAACCATGTATTTTCACCACACTGTATTACACTATAGCAGTCTTCATCATAAAAGGCATACATAGGTTTGCCTGTGGTACATATATACACATTTGTATATGTGTATATAATATTTGTCTTTCAATGACTGTGGCATTTGCAGAGGCTGGTCTGACAATCAGTTGTGCTTGTGACGTGTTAGATGTAGGATGTGTTTCCCCCAACTGCAGGTGCAGATTGCAGTGAACTTTCACAGTGCTACAGATTCCAGTGAATTCTGCAAAACACAGGTGTATTTTTAGTACAGAAAGCTTTGCCTACTTATTTGTTTGCCAGATCTGAGAGAAATGAAATGATAAACTTTTAGTAAGCATTATTTCGTTAATGGCTGCTAAGAAAAAAAAACAAGTATTCTCTGACCTCCTTCCTTCACCTTCCATATTTCTCTTTCTGTCACTTCATACTGCTTATGGGATATCCACTGTTCCAGTATCTCAGTGCAAGTCTCACTGCTTGGAAACATCCAGATTTATCAGTTGTTTTTCAGAAACTGTTTTCCTGTATCTTTAAGGATACACAAAATTCCAAGTGATGCAGGGTCTTTTTGTGATGGAAGTTGTATACTTCCATCTGATGCACTGTAAAGAGACGTATCTGTGCAAGTCTGCAGCTGAGCCCTGCAGTAGCAATTCCACAAGAGGACTCAGAGAATGACCTATTTATGCCAACACTATGCTGAAGGAGGGCCTCAGGACAGCAGTGCGTTTGCACTTTTTCAGCTATACCTCTGCTCATTCTATCTTATGGTTAACATCTCCCAAAGGCAACATAAATATGTGGCTTCAAGCAGAGTTTGTCAGGATCTTCTTGCAGTGTTTTTCACAAACATTTGCCAGTTTCATTACTTACATGCATTTGAAAACAAATGCTAATTTTTGCTATTCCAGACAGCATTTCATAGATAACATTTATTTCCCTTCCTTCTTTTCCTGTCAGTTCTAAAAACTGGGCATTGAAAACCAGTGACCTTCAGTGTTTTTTGGTTTGTTGGTGTTTTTTTCTCTTCTTTTGTTTCGTAATTGCTGTGGATCAAAGGGAAGCTTGTTCACTGTGTTTTGCAGCTGCCAGTGAGAACAGCGTTCCATATAGCTCTGTTCTGTGCAAGGAGGCTGGAGACTGTGAGCTCAGGCTGATGTGGCTGAAGGACAGGCTCTGTGTAGTAAGCGTCTTTGCTGAGGTGCCTGATGCACCCTCACAGTTTGTAGAAAAGCAAACGTGGGAGGAATCCATTTTGAACAAGATGGCATTTTCCAGCTGTTGTATAGGATAGAGGATCACCGATTAGTCATTTTAGTTACCTCCCTGGTGTATTTTTCAGATGAAGTATCTCAAGTATATTCTGGAAATCTTAAAATACCTTGCAAGTTTGGAGTAGGACTGAAGAAGATATACTGCCATTGATTTTGTGATAAAAATACTGTTTTTATCTGCAGGAGACTGATATTAAAATGAGTGTTGTAGCACTGCAAGGAGCAACTGCATGTTTTGTTTACTGTTATTTCTCCATTACAGTGGAGAAAAATAACCATAAACAAGCAGAAATTCTTTCATTCAGTGAACATGAACAGACTTATTTTGAAATTAACTGTGTTTGAAGTTTATACAAACAGCTTAATACATGGCTTCTTTTATACTCCAGTCAGATTTCCTAAAGGCTGAACAAGCTGCCTGAAGTTTCTCCTCCTTGAGAATCAATTTTTTCACATGGCATTGCTATGCAAATGATTTTTAGTGCCTTTTCTGCTCCAGACTTTTTATGTACTGAAAAAGAGGTGGCTGGAAAAAGGCCAGTCAGTGTGTTTTCTCTTTTCCCTCTGTCCCAGATAGAAAATTCCTCTGAAATAAAATGCTAACTTTCTTTCTGCTTCTTTCTGGATTTTGACCCATCTCCCGTGCACTGTGATTGCTATGCTTTAACATCTCAGAGAAGGGCATTTGTTTCAGAACTCAGATGTGTTTCTGATGAATGCCATTTCCTTTATTTCTTTGTTTGTTTATGTTTGAAAGAAAATACGCAAAGTCTTGTTACCCTGAACACAACAGTTAAGAAATAGCAGTTTCTTTACTCAGACTTTCAGATTTTGTGGCATTGTTTTTGGCTTTCCTGTGCTTCTTCTCACATCTTCTTATCTGTTATCCCCCTTCTGTATAGATACTTATCTCATGAAATGCCTTCCAGAGAAGTTTCAGTGAGATTCCTTTTGTCAAAGTAGTTTTTCTGAGACATGACACGAGTCTGATTCTTATCTGAAGTCTCCATTGTTCCTTAGTGATTTCCAAAAAGGAGCATAATTGTTCTATCCATCTCACAGTGGTCAGGGATGACTTATTACATTTCATATAATGAAAGACAGGTGAATCCTGACCTGTGAATAGTAACTTGATTTTAATATCTGTAATTGACCTTGTGCTTACATCACACTGAGTTTTGTATCACGTCTGCTTCGTACAAAGCAAGAACAAATCTGAGTATAACTACTTTGTTTTTCCTCCTTTTCCCCTACGCTGATAGCTGAAGCAGGACAATCACTTATCCAAACAGGAGAATTATATAAACAAAGAATGGTTTGGTTTGAAAGAGACCTTGAAGACCACCTCTTTCCGACCCCCCTGCCATGGGCAGGGATGCTCCCATTTGATCAAATTGCCCACAGCCCATCCAGCCTGGTCTTGAACACCTCCAGGGATGGAGTATCCGCAGTTTCTCTGGGCAACTTGTGCCAGTGCCTCACCACCCTCACAGTGAAGAGTATCTTTCATATATCTACTCTAAAACGTTACTTTTTTTAGTTTAAAACAGCCCAGAAATAAGCACGTACCAGTGAAGTGACATGCGCCAGAAAAAGGCTTTCTGAGATGGATTTTGATTGCAGGCATTCTTCAAGCCTGAGTCCATCCTGAGGCACTGAATAATAGTCCTCTCTGAGTTTCAGGAAACTTGGAAAAAATTAAATACTTGGCCTTCTGCTAATATTTCAGATTAGATACCCATAGATTATCAAAAAATTGTGGAATAACTTAGACTGGAAGGGACCTTAACATTTTGAATTCAAATGATTTTGTTAGCAGAATTTCTCCTAGACGAATATATGCATCTAGAGAACAAATACGAAGGATATTTTTATTTCCTACCCTGTTTCTAAGGTGGCAGTTAGCTGAAACCATTGACCTCAGTCTGATTCAAGTACTTTTAAATGAAATACTTTGGAGACTTTTGATGAAAATTTTTTTAAAAAGCCAAATATTTTTGTGCATCTGACCATAGGAAATCTATGAATACGTGAATTTTCAAAAGGTAAATTCTTAGGAAATTCCTGAAGAGCTCTTGAAGGACCATTAGCTGGAGAAATCAAAATCACAAATTGTGTATGAAAGATTGTGGCTTTTGAAGTTGTTTCTTGTATCTCACCTTTATTATCTTGTCTAGATATCAATCTAGACCCTCACTGCAGTAATTTGACAGTTAAGTCAGTTGATCTGTTTGATTTTAAAAAACAGAGGCCGGGATTGCTGCTCGTGGTAGGGACCAATTAATTGTTGTGCTTAATTCCTGTGGTATTTTGCAGTCTCTCACAAAGGCCAAATCTTGTAACACAGTGTGAGCATATCACTAAAAGACACTTCTGTTAACAGCTTTTGATTTTATTACTTTGGCTGCTATCTCCTGGTAATAAACAGCCATTTTTATGTATGTGGATGAAAGATTAGAGACATAATCACTGAAAGAACTATTTTTCTTCTTTCCTGCTTTCTCATGTGTTTATTAAAGGTTATTTCTTTATTTTACAGTTTCAATGGGTGGAACTAATATCTTTCCTTAACACACTTAGTTAATAAATTTAATATTCTGAATCTATTCAGGACATTTCTTTCAAGGATTTCAAAACACTTTACAGTGAATTATTTTATACATTTGTGATGTGAAGAGAATTTATGACATCCTGCATCTAGAGACAGTAGAGCCCAGACTCTTTCATTACTTCATATAACACTACCAAGCACCACTGTTCAAAATAATGAAATCTGATTTCAGAAAGCCACAAAACTGAAATAAAAGCGTTATATTTTGTATATTATTGTATGGGAACTACTGAATCACGGCCTGAACCTCTGATTGATCACCTGAGGCAAGCACGAGTCAGCCCTGGGAGCACAGGTGAAGGCAGTTCAGCTGTGAATTGCCTTCAGGTGGAGCCTGGCTGCACCTCTCCTTGATCCATGTAAGAGCTGACTGCCAGTGAGGAAGGATCTCTTTCTGGAGATTGCTCCCCTTGGAACCTTCTCAGTGATCCCAGGACAAGGGTGTGCTTTCCATTTTCTGTAGCATGTTAACCTGTTCAGCCTAACTTTCTTGTATATTTCTTAATTATAACAGCCATATATTCATTGATTATACAATTATTTACTGCCTTCTGCTCAAGTTTTCAAACTTTTTCTTGTCTGTACAAGAACTAAACTGTTTTGTTTAATGTGTGTTGAGGTTCACATGCAGGACTCTGGGTTGTCAAAAATATTGTGATACCTGGAACAAATGGCATTGTTCTTCTGGTTAAACACAGAGACACTTCATCGAGAGGCAGCACAGGCAAGCAGATGCACATTAAGTCTGTTTTTTGTTTCTTCTATTGACAGGGGATAGAAAGGGTGATAATGCGTACCTAAACAATATGATAGAGATCAGATGGTGGATCAGTGCTACAACAAGGGAGCACTGCTGCTGCACTTCTTGATATTTAGTAGCAGGGCTATAAGGTGCCTGTTAAACAGAAATAGATGTTTTCTGTAGATAATTGTTCGTTGGAGGAGACTGGCTTAACTGTGTCTGAAAAATCATGGTAATGCACCTATTTTGACAAAAGCTGTCCTTGAGAACTATTTCTGGCAGGATTGGAATTTTCAGTTAGAATGAAAAAGATGGAGAATGATTAGCACTGCAAGAGAGAGAACATCTCGATGAGATGTGGAAAACCCATATGAATACATGTCATTGGCTAATTATGAGCTTATTTTACCATTCTTTTCTACTGAAGCAGATCTACCTTGTGTAATTGGATTAGAGGGAGTGAACAAGAGAAAGGCTGATGCTATTATCCGATATTTAAACGCTCTCCTTTGATGTGGGAAACTCAGGTTCAAAACTTTGCCTTAATAAATATTTAAAGATGTATGCAAAGGCAAACAGCTCCAACAGAGAATAATAAGAGAAGCACCAAGCAAAAGCCTCAAATATCCATCAATACAGGAGCTAAAGTCCCTCACAGAAAAGAGGAGAAAATGGAGTGGGAAGTCAAAGCAAGAAGTGCTTTACCTACAAGGCTGAAGCACTACTTCTGTCCCCTCAATCCATAAGAGAAATGTGAGCAGTCTTACGTTTGTCCTAATACAGATGAAGGAGTCTTCTGCGATTCCGAAAGTCCTCTAGGGAGACAGAAACCTTTTCCCACATGCTGTCACTAGGAAAAAGTTTAGTGTTTACAGATTCCATAAAAGACAGATGTATCAAGCGGGATCTTGGAGTGTTCACTGGTGAAGGTAGGGAATTGAAATATTACACAAGGAGTCTGTAGAGCTTAAAATCATGTTTCCCTTCAAAAGGGGCAACAATTACTTCTTTTAGACTTCAGCAAATCTGGAAAGGACTCAGACAGATTGTGTTATTTTCTTTTAGCAGATGAGTAAAATAGCACAGAAATTAACCCAAGCTATTCTGCAAATTTCAGACACTGCATCGTGTGCCCAGGTGCCTACAGATCATTTCTGAATACAAAACATTTGTACATACATTTTCCAACTAAATGCAGCAGTAATACATTGAGACTTACAGATAATACGTTGACATTTTTCTGCAAATTTCATATTTAATTTCACCTCATGCTTGCATTATGCAATACTGAAATGACATTATGTCATCAAAATGAGCATTACAGTTCCTATTTGAGATGTTTTTAATTATTTGAGTCTCCATTAGCGACTATGCCAGCTCTTCATACACTACTGGAATTCACCCTAACCAGTACTGTGTGCACAGTCAGAAAGAAAATATGACCAAGAAACAGAGAAATTTCAATCCTGTACAGTGTTGCCTTGTCTGGAATAGACATTTCTATAGGCCTTGAGTACTCTCAGACCTGTTCATTTAACAGATTGCTTACCTATCTCTCTTTTATATTTCCTGAGAGATTTTACCCTGGATTTCATCTTTTCACTTTTGAGTCCCCACTGACTACTCAGCTTCACCTTACTATCTTGGCTGTTAACTGACTGCTTGGCAAGACTATTTTTTACTGCAGCCAAAGGAGGTCTCTCTGGGAGAACTTACATAGCCATGGAATAATTGATCAAACTGGTAGGTGGGGGCTAGCTTACAGAGAGACCGACAGCTATTACCTACAAAAATGCTCCCAGTGATACTGCAGAAAATTGAAAGACACTGAAGGTAATTGCTGGCTTGCTGGTGTTCTCTCAGTGGACGTGAATGCTTTGTGTGCTGTACCCCTTGTGTGCTGATTGTCTAGCTTGCACCTGTCTTGGTGCCTCTTCCGAGCACTCCACAGAAACTGGAAGTCTCCTGGGAATCTTGTGTTTCTGTACACAGTGGAGTCATCGCAAATTAGAAGTATTTCTCTGTGTGCAAGTGAAAGGTGTAGAAAAGCCTAAGCTGACTGCAGAGCTGCCATGGTTATCCCACTTTGTTATGTGATTCAGATTTAGACATAAGTTAAATGTATATTTCATAGCACAAAAGAAAGTGTGTGGTGTTAGTTCTCTCTTTTTCCAAGTAGTTCTGTTGCAGAATGGTACAAAACTGATACCCTTGTTCCTGCTATCACAATCTCGTAACCCTCACATATTAGGATAGGGTCCTGTTGGGGAAGATGGTGTTTGTGTACAGGAGGTACTGGTAGACAGTTCACTTCTTTCGTGAAACATGAAACCATCATCATTTTGTCACAATCCGTAGTAGAACTGACTGTACTGTGCAGAGATGTCATTTGCTTTACTTCTGGCCAGTTTTTCTCAATATGGAGACCTCATGCTTACAAATTGCTTGCAAGTTTTTTTCCCCTACATTTCTTCCAAGGGCCCTATGCAAATGTTGTTCAAGGTCAGTGAGACCAGTTCTCAGTTGGTGTAACTGATACAGCTCCGTTTACTTCTGCCAGTGTTGACAGCCTGCATCAGATGATGCCTCCTAATCTTTGCCTTAGAGAGAATTGTTTTTGCTATATATGATTGGTGTTATATTGCATACTTTATATTCATAGTCGCATAGAGTACATTGCTAAGTAGGTTAGACTCCTCTGAGCTGCCTATTTGTCTCAAGACTAATGTTGTTCTGTTTCATAATGACATAATGGTGCCACCTGCAGTCCAGAGCCCTATACAAGTGGTTTTAGATAGTGTGGTTCACAGTGATGAAAGCATTGAGCACAGCGACATGAAGAATATCAATAAGCAGTCATTTGTAGAAGCCACCATGTTTTAAGAAGCCTGCTTTATTTTTGTTACCATAGTAAGAGCTTAATATTCTCACGCTTTGCCTTGAAAATGAAGATAATGACACCAAAATCTGAACTGTTGTCAGAAGCATCTGATAAAGCTCAGTAGCATTACTCCCTGCAGCTCTCTATGGTATGGAGTGTGCTGGCACACTTCATTGCACATTTCAGTCACTGTGCACTCAACAGAAATACAGAAAACCTGGGCCTTGGCTAAACTGTGTTTGAACCTGAGAGATTTTTTGTTCTTATTGATGGGGTGTGATCTGAATGATTGATTTGGCTTTCTTTTGTGTGCTCCTCATCTGTCTGTGGGCTTTTCTGTTGGTTTTTTTGTTTTGTTTTGTTTTGTTTTTTTAGTGGGAAAACATCTCTCTGTGCCAAGGGTTGTTCAACTGCTGAATATTCTGTTAGGAGTTCTTTACTATTATGACTTTAATATGTGGAGCTTAGCATGGTTTCCAGTGGTTTTTCTTTCTTTCTTTCCACTGTTGTTAAAGAGTGTAACTTGTGCTTTACATATATGCAGGAGAATATCTCTCTGAAAAGTGGTGGCGTATGCAGAGACAATGTGGAAACATATTACATAGTTTGGGAAACTGGGAGAAAAGATCACGATGAAGCAGAGAAAATACTCAAAAATCTTGTTAGTTCCAGTTGTGGTAGTTTAGTAGGATGAACTTAGTATTTCTTTCTTTTTTTTTTCCCAATTGCTTTTCTTTGTGGGTAGTCTTCAGAGAATATCTGCTGACTTGCTAGACAAATCCCTTTATTCTGTTTGAATATTCTTCTTTGTGTAGGTCTTTTACTTTATTGAAATGTGGTGGTTGTTTAATAGCTATCCTATTGATACAGATACTTGTTTTATTTAAACATCCTCATGTCCTTTAATCATAGTGAGATAAATCATCCACGTTAGAAAGAAACAGGGGTTATAATTACATGAAATTAAATGTTTGATTCACTTTCTTCTTCCATTAGTAATTATTCTAATTATAGTTTTATAACACATAGCAGAGCAATAAAAGAATGTCCATACCTACATTATTTTCTTGAATGTAAAGGAAATCACACATTAATCTGACAAAATGTTGACATTACAGAATGAATTATCAGCTCAGTTTTAACGAGGCCTCATTTTATTTATCTCCAATTATTTGTTCTGTGATTTTGGTCATTTAAGCAACCTAAGTAACAGAACGTTTATGCAGAGAGGATGCTTTGCTAGCTAAGCACTGTGACTTCCAGCCGTTCATTTGGATTACGAAAACAGAGCTTAGCTTTCATAAGTCTTGTTTTTGAGTACAAGCTGCTCTCTTTGCTGAAGCTCACTTTTTCCTGAAATGCTGCATTTCTGGTGCACAGATTTTATGAGGAGCAGCTGAGGGAGCTGGGGTTGTTCAGTCTGGAGAAGAGGAGGCTCAGGGGAGACCTGATTGTTCTCTACAGCTGCGTGAAAGGAGGTGTGGTGAGGGGGAGGTCGGCTTCTGCATAACTAGCAATAGCACTAGAGGGAATGCTCTCCAGTTGCACCTGGGGATGTTCACGTTGGGTGTTAGGAAATACTCCAAAAGAGTGGTGAGGCAGTGGCATAGGCTGCCCAGGAAGATGGTGGAGTCACCATCCATGGAGGTGTTCAAGAAACGTTTATGTGTTGAACTAAGCAACAAGGTTTAATGGGCAGATATTGGTGGTAGGTGGATGGAGATTTTTTCCAGTCTTGGTGATTTTATGATTCAGTGATTTCATTCCTGTTTGAGGTCAACTGAGGACTCTGCTAAACCCAGCCTTTTGTTCGTTTGATACACTATAATATATGCCAGAATAATAAATACACTATTTTTCTCCCATTCTATCTTGCAGTATTATTCACTCTGAGGTGTGTTAATGGGTAGTTTTAACTTGAGAGCAGGCAAACTGAAACATACAGTGTTTATTTTAGAGAAATTTCGCAGGCAGGCAGCCACTTCCTTTTGTTTGATCTTGTAGTTCCTGCATAGCCTGGTTAGTGATTTGAAGTGGGAAGAAGGGCATAGAAAATGAACAGGTATGTACAGCATCTCCATCTTATTCTTCTGTGCTGTTTGACCATGGAAGTATTTTAAGTTGCTCTTTACAGCCTAGTAATCTTCAAGTACACCTAGATTTAATTCAACTCATGAGAAATGGTTGATAGGACCATATGCCATAGTGAAGGACTTAGGCTATTCAATGTGGTAATTTGCAAGTCTTGCAGGGTATCACTTATGGCTGGTGGGCACTCACCTTTAGGTGGAAGTGGCGTCTCCTCAAGGGCTTTCAGAAATGCTCTGTGAGAGCCCACAGCAGAAAGCAACAAATAATGCTTCTGCAGGCTGACTTGCAGGGATTGTGGAGATGTTAGAAATGTAATTGCTCATGTTGGAATCAGGCCAGCGAATAGGGCCTCTTGGCCTTTAAAGGAGTGTTCTAGCATGTTCCAGCTTGGCCTTTAAAGGAGCTCTCTTAGCCTTTAAAGGAGTGTTCTAGCATGTTCCAGCTTGGCCTTTAAAGGAGCTCTCTTGGCCTTTAAAGGAGTGTTCTAGCATGTTCCAGCTTGGCCTTTAAAGGAGCTCTCTTAGCCTTTAAAGGAGTGTTCTAGCATGTTCCAGCTTGGCCTTTAAAGGAGCTCTCTTGGCCTTTAAAGGAGTGTTCTAGCATGTTCCAGCTTGGCCTTTAAAGGAGCTCTCTTAGCCTTTAAAGGAGTGTTCTAGCATGTTCCAGCTTGGCCTTTAAAGGAGTTCTCTTGGCCTTTAAAGGAGTGTTCTAGCATGTTCCAGCTGCAGCAACAGCACTTGAAGTTGTAGCAGAGTTTTCTGCAGCAAGCTTCAATCCCATCCTAAATCTGGAAAGTGGCCTTCGTGCTGTCACAAACTGTCACTGATCAGTCAAGTAACAGCAGTGCCAGCCATAGTGCATCACATAGGATCTTTTGCCAAAATCATGTGTGACAGAATGCGCTTCCATGTGATGACTCTTGTTCATCACTGGTGAAAATGCATAGCTAATGGTGGTGCCTGTGTTGAGGAACAGTGTTTTGTAGCTGAGAATTCACTCTATCAAATAGTGGTTTTGTGCTCTTTGTTATAGTTTCCATTGGAATAAATAGAAGCATTACTTTCAGAGTGACCTACACATATTCTGCAAAGTCCCATGCATTCCACTGGGAAGGTATTTTTCTTAACTCAATGCTGTATAAATTCCTGTAATATCTGTTATACCACTCAGGATTTCATCTTCTTTTCTACATGATTTCACCCATATGGAACCCTCAGGGGTTCTGCTTTCCTTGGCCTATTTGCTACCACGCTTTTTCTCCCTTCCCTCCATGTTCCTGTCTTTACAAAAATATTCTTCCAAAAGAGGCTGCTGAATGACTGAGAATGCTTGGGTTGCCCAGGAGAAGAGGACACTAAGAGGTGGCCTCACTGCAGCTCCCTGAGGTGGGGAAGCAGAGAGAGGTGCTCGAATCTCCTGGCAGAATGGGAATGGCACAGAGCTGTGCCAAGGGGAGGATTACAGTGGGCATTAGGAGACATTTATTTACCATGAAGGTGATCAAATACTGGAAATTCCTAAAGAAGTGGTTGATGTTCTGTGCCTTTCAGTGCTCAAGAGGCATTTGGACAACGTCCTCAGTAACATGCCTTAGCTTTTGGTTAGCACTGGCTTGGTCAGGCAGCTGGACCTGATGGTTTTTGTTTGTTCTGTCTGACTGAACTGTGCTGTGCTACACTATGCTAAAACCTTCAGGTCTGCTAGTCGTGCACCACAACTGTGGTGCTGGGCACTGTGGGTTGGTTTCCAGGCTGTGCCTTCCCAGTTCTCAAAAGATGTTGGAAGCAGGAGTAGTGATTGGAAACACAGGAACTCCCTGTCCGTGTGCCAGCTCTCCCTATGAGCTTACTCTCAAGTTTCCATGTAGCCTTGTCGAAAGTTTTCTTAAGGGAAGAGACAAACCAAGAGAGTTAGGAGTAGTTAGTGAGAACTCTTAATTATGGGAAATATTAGTAAAACACTTCAATGGATACAAGATGAAAACAAATAGACAAAGGAAGCCTGCTTACTTTTAGGCAGGCAGTAAATATAATCTATTTTCTACGTAAAACAGGAAGAAAAAACAGAAATTACATTACTGTGTGTACAAAAAACAGCAATCTGAATAATTATGCGAAAGCTATCCTGTGTATCAAGACTGTTACTGTCTGTTCCATGCTTTTAGCTTGTAAGCTTCCAAGAAACAGGAAAATATCTGCTATTTAGCTAGCATATAATCTCTTTTGAAAGATCCAGACACCATGTCGTGATCTTAATATAACTCTTACTGGAAGTCTTTGATGATGCGCTGCTGAGGGAGCTTGTGGCAGTGCAGTGGCTTAGATTCTGCACTGAGATGCTTCCAGTGTCTGTGAAGGAGATTAATTCAACACTAAACTTGACGTAGGACAAAGAACAAAACTGTCCAGAAAATAAACTTAAGAGCAGTACTAAAAGAGGCTGGTTCATAATCTGTGCACGAATTAACTGGAGATGCATCAAGGTGAATCCTCAGTATAGCTGTGTGTTTGTATGAGGGCAGTAACTGAATTTCGGAACGACAGCACAAAAAAATCCTGAAATGAAACAAAAAAAAAACAACCAAAACCTGAAATGAGACCCCTTACAACCAATGATGACTGTTGTGATGAATGCAAATTGTTCAGGGAAAGTTTCATGAGAATGAATTTTTAAGATCCTGCATGTGAGTGAATATGAGAAGACCTTTATTCTCCCAGGCTTTCACCCTTAAGATAAACTTAGGCTTAACCTTTAAGCTCAACCTCTCTATTTTAGCTATTTCAGTTATAGTGGCTTATGCAATGGTTATCTATTTAATCTAGAAATTTGAGTATTTCAATTTTTTTTTATTTTCCTCAGGAAACATGGTTTAGAATATCATTCTAGTAAACAGTCTGAATTGCTTTGAGCTTATTAATTGATTTCTTGTCCAGATTATATTAAAAACTCTGTGTTTGAACCCTCTGCTCATCTTTAATTTATAAATTATCCAAAATGGGGAAGATCCACCTCTATGGCTGTTTCATCCACTGAATAGAGTGACCAGTTCAGGGCCATCAAACCCAGTGCTGTTTGCCAGGTCATTCGCTTGCAATGACATCCAAGAGACATGTGTAATTAACTCCCTCACTGATTGACAACAGAAAGAACAGTGTAATCAGTCACTTTGTGTAAACAGTCCTCATTATTGCAAGTAGTGTTTGGGGACAGATTTGTGCTGCTCTGGTGGGGAAGAACATTTTGTACTCCTTCTGCCAACTGTCATCAACCTCCTTTCCTGCTCTACATGTAAGACAATGGTTGAATTTTATCTGCTGACTTCCAGTGAACAAATTAAAGCTAATTTGAGTCTTTTAGGAACTAAGAATACACAATTGGAACTGGATGGAGTCCTGTTCTGTCTGAGAGATTATTGATTGTGCACGAATTGTGATAAATTTCACTGATGTGCCTGCAGCTTCTCCAGTATGTGTATCAGAGAACATTGGTGATGAGCATTGCTTTTTTGGTAGGCAAGGAACTGTTTGCTGGGTGAGCATGAGTCTCAGATTCATGTTGCTAATGGGGGAAGGTACTACCATGTCAGTAAGTGAATTTATCAGTTCTGCTTTTGAAAGAGATTTTTTTGCTGGAGGACAGGACAGCTTGAGGATTGAGGACGGATACTCTTGGAGAAAACTACATGAGAAGTATTCCTAACCTCACTGATGAAGCGCTAAAGGAGCCTCAGAACAGTGTTTGCACATAAGTTTTTGCTGTTTTGCTATTGTTTTTGTTTTTATTAACTGTTACAGTTATACATTATAGTATGGCCTGCTTGGACAAAGGCACAGGCTCAAAAAGTGAAATCTTGTTGATGCAGCTGGACTGCCACTGTTTTGTATTTGCTTTAAAGATGCTACAGACTGCAGTTTCATCTGTTAGACAACTATGTCTTTGCAAGCACAAACAGGCTACTTAAAAATTATTATTCAATTTCTGTGTTGTGTATTATGTTACTACTGTTGTTTTGAATGAGGAAATAGAGAAAAGGAATGTTGTAATTAACACAGAGTTCTTCATCCTTAACATAAAGAAATTGTAGTGTCTAATATGTAGGCAGTACAACTACACAGACACTTCTTTTAGGCCAGTGTGCAAATCTGAGTTTGTATTCATGTCCATGCTAAACCTGTTTAGTAACTGTGCAGTTTCTTCTGTGTATCCTGAGGATTTTGTTGCGTAAGTGTTCCTGCAAAGTAGTTGTTTATCTTCTTGCCACCACTGAAACCTGCAGTCATTAAAAATCTAATTGTAAGTCATCCCTCAAATGGTGCAACTTTTTTTTTAGCACATTTCTCTGTTTCAGGAGAATATATTTAGGGTGCATTTGTACACACTAAATAGGGTGAAAGATCTGTGTCTGAGGCTCCTACACACCCCTGCAAAAAAGGGTAGTCAGCAGGCTACGTTTTATAACTAATTGATTTTGAAGTGACCCTGCTTCTTCTTACCTACTGTGATCTGTCAAGAAGAGACAATATCCAGTGATCCCTGCCAATGTGCTCAAATCCCTTGTGGTATAGAGAGGTGGATGTGATAATGGCAGTTCTGTAAAAGGTCCCTTTTTTCATTTGGCAAGAAGTGAAGTATGCTCAGGCAAGTCTTGTATCGCTGCTGTCAATAACTGATGTAGTATCAGAGGACCTTAGTAGAAAACTGTGGATTTACCTTCCTTTCTCTCCTCCCTCCAAGGTAGATAATTTTGAAACCAAACTTCATGTGAGCTTAGATCCAAAGTAGCATTATTTTTCTTTGTGTTTTGGCTGTTGTCTTAGATGTTGTATTTATGGTAACTCGTGAAAAGGAATGTTGAATCATTTGCCATTAACGAAGAGGAAGCTGTCAGTGAGTTTTGTCTCAAGTCTCATCTGTGTCAGTAGGCAAAGTATCTGAAAACAGTACAATCCTATTAACTTCTGATATACATCTGTCACCACTGCCTATGTCAAGAAGCAAGGCACTGTGGTATTGATGAAACCCTGGCACCTTTTGAAGGTAATAGGAAACATCTCCTAACAAATGCCTGTAACAAAGCTGGGATTTTAACTAAGGCTATGCTTGTCTACTGTTGGTTCGTTTCTGCTGCCACACTCTGTTCTCACTGGAGCCCATCTTCAGAGGAAGTCTGAAATGAGCCATGAAAAAAGTTTATATACAATTATTTACAATTTATTTACAATAAAATAATTTTATAATAATAAAATTATTTAAAAATATATTATTTATTTACAATATAGCACAGCCATTGAAAAGAGAAAACTAAGTGATGGCCACCTTGGGTGAAAAAACCCAAACTCAGGAATATCATAGAAAGCAGAAAAAAAAATTCAGTTATTCTCCAATGTGTAACCCAGGTTTGTGATGTGAGCAATGAAGAATTAATCCTTGAAACATCTTGAATACAGAAATAAGATAACATGAAGTGCTTTAGCTTTAATACCGAAAATTTTACATAGCTTTTGTCAGACCCAAGTGGGGGAGAAAAAATAGGTAGCAGGTAAAGACCTTCCTATAAAAAGCCCTTCTTTGAAGTATTCCAAATGGGGTGTATATACTTCAGGGAGGTTCAGTAGACAGTTTACTTTGTTATCAAGAAATAATAAACCTGTTGAGACAGACTGTTCCAGAAAAATCACTTTGATGATCAAGTAAATGTTTTGTTGGTTTTTTTTCTGAGACTTTTTCACCTTCTCTGCGAGGCCTTTCTGAGATTTTTGGTTTTTTGATCCTGAAGAATGAACCAGAGATGATTTTGTTTGTAGCCTTATACCACCTTGCAGAGCCTGCAGCTTGGGGTGACTATAAAAGTCCAGCAGGTCACTTTGCCTCAGGATTTTGCCTCCCCCTTTCACAGAAGTGTAAGGAAAAGCCATCCACAACAACTTGTGTTCAGAATTAAACCACTTTTCATATACTGTGGTTCTGTAACCTAGTTAGGGACTGCAGGCATTTAATGAACAAATATAATTCTCTTCCTTCAAAGGTGTCCTGTAGATATTGAAGTAACACCACACGATAAATCCTTTTCCAGCAGTTGTGAGCTGGGATCTCATCTGCACTGGAGCCAGATCAGGCTAAGAAGCCTCATATTCATCCTCCTCTGGATGCTTGGGCTGCTGCCTTTTTGGCTCTTTTTGCCCTTCTGCTGGGATAAGACTGCTGGAGAGTGGGCATTTGGTCTTCTCACCCACCCAAATTTCGTCCCAAGTTAGGTTTAGCTTTAGGTTGAGGATGTTCCCATGCTGTATCTCTCCATCGAGGTAATGCCAGCCCAAATCATGCCAACATGAACAGTCATTTTTGGACTTTGAGCTTAAGCACAGCTGGACAAATAAACTCAGGCTTGCAAGACTGGGAATTTTCTAGTTTTTTGGTGTGTTTTTTCTTTGCATTCTGTAATCTGCAGTGTCTGGCACGCTGAGGGAAAATCAAATGGATTATTTTCAGGAAGTACATTTTCGTGATCTGGCTGTGAGCTACCTCCAGATAGAGTTTAGTCATGAGGCTCACTGCCAACCTATTAAAAACTAACCTTCAGAACATGTTTTGCTCAGTGAAAACACAGTCTAACTCTCATAATGAGACTTAGAACACCACTCTGTGGACTTGACTTATGTCACAGAGATTAAACCTTAAAAAATGAAGTTTGAGTTTGGATCATATGTCAAAATCTGAGGTGGAAAATACTAATTTTGCTATGAATTATCAAAGAAAGATGTCTTATTCTGTTGAAGTCACTGAATTGGGAAATTGTTTTTTTCTTAACATCATCAAATCACAGGTCATCACTGGCTGCAACTAAAGGATGGTAAATAAAGTCCAAATGATATTTTGTGAACTAAAATTAAACGTGTGGAAGGGAGTTATTGCTCTCACAGAGGTACCAAGGCTAGGAAATGAAGCCAGAGTAACCTGTGCTGCTGTAGCTCCTGTGTCAATAATATTTTTCTCAGAAATTCTCTTTGTAGTGAGAGTATTGCCAATAACTAGACTTGATGAGAAGGCTAGGTAGAAATAAAATCAGAATAATTTCCACTTGCATCCATCCAAGAGATTTTTTTCTTCCTAAAATGTACCCTTCCTCTTCTTCTCGTCAGTAAGAGAGATCTATTTCAGCCTGGAAGCTGAAGGAATGAAGGTGTGGATAACCAGGATGGATTCTTTGGTGGCCTTATTTACCAGATCTGCTGGTTGAATCAATTACAGTGCTGCTTCTTGAGAGATCTTGAAGCAGTGTTCCCCCTCTCTGCCACAGCAGATACCTTAGGGAGTGAGGGAGGACCATGTAGGCATGGGTGATGATGTCCATCTTTCCAGTTAGCAATATTCCACCCCCATGTAGGGGTGGAATAGACAGAATAGAATAGGTAGATTAGACGGAAGTTTTTGTTCTCTGAATTTGAACTTGTAACCAGTGGGTAGAAGACTGACTTCTTTCATCAGTTATCTGAGCACCAATTTAACAGTGTTTAGAATTAAATATATGGAAGCTCTCCTTAAATAATGAGACCTTTCGTACAGTAAGTACACTATTAATTGTCTGCTTAAGACACCAGTAAGCGGGTAGAGCCAAATAATACATCAAGGTTTACCTAGAGAAAAAGGATTATTTATGGAGGATTTGTTTTGAAAAGCACATAGGGCTGCCTTTAAAAAAAAATAAAAATAATAATAATAAAAAAAAGCTTGTAAATATTTCATAGGGAAATAATCCTTTGATTGCCACGTCTGGTCTTGATTCTGAATACTTTTCAACAGTGCTTCCCTCCTTCTTTTGTCTGTCTGAACAGGCTTTTATAAGAACTTCTGCGTTCCAGTGTATTTCTGAAATGTTTATCACATATGACTGAAATGTAGAATTATTCACGTGTGCAAAATGTTTTTGAGAGAATAACAAATTTCTGTGGCAAAACGTGAAACTCTGAAAAAAGCAAGTTGTAAGGGGTTGTATTTGCAGAGTGCCCCTTCTCCCTTAGCTGTAATTGTGCAAATGGCACTGGCACAGTACTGTCAATGGCTGCCTTTTACATGAAGCCAGTAAAAAGATTAAAGTAGCAGCTGGCTTTCTGAAAACTGGAGTTATCAAACCTCAAGCTTGAAACAAACAGGCTGTTTGGGACGGCATTTTAAACGTAATTTAACTCTGCTCATTTCTAGTTAAAATTTGAAGCACAAATCAGCAGCTGAACTTTTCCTTACTCCTAAGACATAGAATTCCAGCAGAAATTTTTGAAAGCACCTTTTACTGGAGGTCTCTGTTCAC
The DNA here is from genome assembly GCF_023343835.1 of Lagopus muta. Taxonomy (NCBI): domain Eukaryota; kingdom Metazoa; phylum Chordata; class Aves; order Galliformes; family Phasianidae; genus Lagopus; species Lagopus muta. The sequence goes on along the minus strand of NC_064439.1, from coordinate 41,255,627 downwards.
CTTGGGTCTTTTCATCTCTTTATTAAGATAGAGCCTGAAAAGTAAAGTTCATTGAAAAATTCACAAAAAGTTTGGTTTTTTTTCCCAGGGTGAAATAGCTATTTTTTCAAAAATGTTGAAAAGTAGCCATCATTACTAGAAAATATACTTTTTCCACATTTATATTGATTTTGCTAGGACATTTTTGACATATCATTCACTTAGTGTTCTTAGTGTCTTAGATGATTTGCACAATCAGTACAGACAGTATCTTCTTACGTCATGCTTCATCTTTGAAATCCATTTTTTCAAGGAAAATTTAGAAAGTAATTTCAATGAAAATTGATTAACTTACATTAGCAGGAAATTTTACAGAAAGAAAAAATGAAGCCATCTCAAGCTGTATGAAACAGATGCACTTTCATTTTTATTATTTGTGTGAACTGAATAACTTTTTCTTGTTTTCCTTTCTTGTTAGTTCCATTTTTAATTAGGACATAATGATTTTTAATGAAAATCTCATCAAAAGGATTCACCCAGGCTATGAGTGGTAGAAATAGTGTTTAATTTTGTTCCAGGTAATGCTACCACCAGCAGATCCCAAAGCCCCTTCTCATTTGATTCTACTATTGTATAAAATTTAGTCTATAAATGAGCACACATAGGAATGCCTCTCCCTGCCTCTGTCCCCCTCTCGCCTCTGATGTCAAACCAATTAAAAAGGAACTACATGTCTTAGGCAAAAATGTCTTTTTGATCTGAAGAAGTTTTTGTTTTCTGTTATGTTCCCTGCATAAAGAAAAGTAAACAAAATTTTGGATAATTGAACAGTATTATTAATAACAGTATTAACAGTAAATTTTGGATAATTGAACAGTAAAGCAATAGGGAGCCTGGTTTGTGCCTGACCAGTGAGCTATTTCAGCTGATTAACATCTGGAGCAATATGACATAGGCTTGGACTCTTTCCCTGTGAGCAGCCCTTTGTAACACTGCTGCACATCTTCTGCAAGAAACAGAGAAATTGTTCTTGCATCAAACGAGGTCTCTTCCTGAGGAAAAGTGGAATGGTGCTGAAAGTTCAAAAAAAGGCTATGGTCCTTATAGAAGAGGGGACTGAAATGATAATGTGGGTGGTGGTACACTGCCTGGAGAAATCCTGGGGTATCAGTTCACTGATATCACCAGCTGTGTTCTTTCTACGAAGGGGACTGAGGTACCTGAGCTCTTAAAGCATTCTAAATTCAGTAAACTGGCTTAGATATACAGATTAAATACCCTCCTTTGCATCACGTCGATGCATCTTACATAGGCATTTTGTACAGAAGAGGTCGCTTATTAGCTTTTGGCTGCGATTGCATTTTGTTAATGATGTGTGACAACCCACTTGATGTAAGTTCAGTTCTTGTTCGGTAGTTCTCTTGTCCTTTTGCTCTTCCTGAAAGAATTTGGGCATTTTGCTCATGCCTCAAGCTTTCTTTTGTGTCCCACACCATCAGAGTTCATTTACAAACCGCTGGTTTGATGATTCAGTGAAAAAGGATTGGCAGCAGTGATGAGATACCTACTTTGTACTATTCAGTGTAAATGAAGACACACTAAAAGGTTGGCCAGGTAGTGTAGCCAGAGAACATGCAAGTCTTTTTCACTGAAATCAATGCCAGTGCATGCTTGACTCTCAAGATCCAGTTGAGAGTCAAGCAACTTCAGTTCCCTTCTGGGTGAATTCAGAGCACTCTTTAAACAAAGCAAACTTCAACTTGCTTTAGTCTGACAACTCTCTGAGCAGCAAAGCTGTCTTCTCAAGTTGTACAATCAGCAGCAGCGGGTTATAAAGCAGTGAGCCTGGCTCAGGTGGGGCTTGATAAAACTGACTGTCCCTAAGCCTGGTACCACACTGTTGGAGCCCCATCACAACTAGTAATGCAGGTCATGCCTGCCTTTCATAGCAGAGAGCTTCTCTATCTCTCTGCTGACCCAATCTTTCATCCCACACCCGTGCAGATCTGCAGTATTCCTCGTGTGACAGCAGAGATGGCCTTGAGGCAGTTCTGCTTGTGGAAAAAAAAACAAGGAAAATAACGGTTTGCTATCCAGATGTAAGGACTTCTGATTCTGTCAGTGTATGCAGGCTTTAGCTAGGGAAACCATGAGGCTGAATTTAGGATTCTGTTCTTTGATATTGTAACTTGCCTTATTGCTTTTGGGCTCGTTCTAAAAATTATATTTATCAAGGCTTATAGTTACTGCTCTGTACTTTGTCTTGCCTAGATGAATTTTATTTAGCTGTATCTGTAAAATAAAATTCTCACAGCTCAGAGGCGCTGAGATATTGATATTTATGCATGAATTCATGAATGACTACCAGCAGGATTCGGCTTTACTAGTCACTGTTGAGCAGCAGAGGAGAGCATTAGAGAGATTAAGATTGGAGGCCCAGATGGAGCTGAACTTGGCAAGGGATGTGAAAAAGAACAAGAAGGGGTTCTACAGGCATGTGGGCAGGAGGAGGCAGGCCAAAGAGAGCGTTCCCCCTCTGATGAATGAGGATGGAGAACTGGCTTCCGCAGACATGGAAGAAGCCGAGATGCTCAGTCTGTGTGTTGTCGCCCCAGTCTTCAGTGCTGGTCAGGCTCCCCTTGTCTGCCAGGACCCCGAACCTGCAGGTGTGCTTCACATTTCCTAGAAGCATCGTCTCCCACATTGGTGAGGTTTCTCCAGCCACTTCTTGCTGGTTGTATAATCCTTAAGAATCATGGAATTCTTAAGGTAGGCAAAGATCACTGAAATCGTCTGATTCAGCAATCTTATTTTTAATTATTGTATTGAGAACAACAACAGAAATATCACCAAGTACCTCAATGAATCCTGTCTCTCTGCCAAGCAAACCACGTGACTTTGTTTCCATCACCCACAGAAGTACGTTCTGTGTAACCTGTGCTTTGCATGAAGCAAAGCCCGTGTGCGGATGTGTTCCCTAAAGCAGGAAAGAAATTGCAAGTAATAACAGACTTATACTAGAGCCTGTGTGCATTTAATGAAACAGAACAATTTTGTAAAAACGGCCCGGAAAAAGAGAATCCATCCAACCAGAATTCAGCTATCTTATCTAAAGGAAAGACATTTTCATATGTAACAGTGTCTTTTATTTGCAGAAACAATTGCATTGGAAAACATACCTAATGAAGTAACTCTAGAACAAACATTACAATAAAGAAACAACATAAAACTATTAACATTAATATCTAAAAGGCTTAAACGGAATGTAACAGTTCCTGGAAAGTTCTCAAACGGGGGTCCTTGCTAATATGAGAGCAACTGGGAGGCCTGAGGTCCCACATTGTTGTCAGATGGATGGAGTGGGCCTCAGGCGGCATGTTGTGGCAGGGCTGTCCACCTGCAGCACAGCAGGCTGGATGGTCGGCAGCGAGGGGGGCTGCTGCAGCTGCTGGTGCAGGTTCTGCTGTTAGGATTTGGTGGCCAAGGAGCCACAGTGCAGAGCGGGCTCTGCTTGCTTCATCACTTTTTTTGGCAGTGCGACCATATCTTGAGTATCTTCGATGTCAAACGGGTCATCCATAGCAAAGAATGATCTCTTTTGTCCCTGCACATTGAGTTGTTTTGTTTTACATTTACATTTGCCTGATGGTTTCTGGCCCTCAGCCTGTTTTTGCAGCACCGGTTCAGGTTGGAACTTCTGTTTGTTTGGGCTGTCTGTCTTGCAGCTTTCTTGAGTTTTGTGCTGCTGGGCAGCCAAACTTGGGGCTTGAGCACAGCTCGGCCGAGCTTGTTTTTTCTCATTCCCATTTGGGTTGCTAGATAAAAGGCTTTTTGTGTGCAGAGGGGCTGGTGATTCTGTTAAGTCTCTGCACCTCTTCTTGGCCGCTGGTATGAATTCATCCTGCCGTTTGCCTGTGGAGTTCTCCATTTGGTTGCCACCATTCTGCAGTCTCACACTGCAGTGCTTATGCTTCTTGTCCGGGGTGGACAGCGATGTTGTTGGATATGTCCTGGTGCTACTGGTAGCTCAGAGAAGGGCATCGCTGCACGTGGCATCGCCTGCTGCTCCTAGAAGCATAGCATCATAAAATTGCTCAGGTTGGAAAAGACCTTAAAGATGATCGAGTCCAACCACAACCTAACCATACTACCCTAAGTCTAACAACCCTCCTCTCAATCATGTCCCTGAGCACCACATCCAAATGGTTTTTAAACACGTGCATGGATGGTGACTCAACCTCCTCCCTGCCTGGGGAGCCTATTACAGTGCTTAACCACCCTTTCTGTAAAAAGGTTTTTCCTGATGTTCAACCAAAACTCCCCCCTGGGACAACTTGAGGCCATTTCCCTTCTTCTTGACAGCAGTGAGACCAGCACCACTCTCACCGTGATCACCTTTGAGGTATTGGAAGAGAGCAGTAAGGTCTCCCCTAGGCTTCCTCTTCCCCAGGCTAAAAAAGCCCAGTTCATTCAGTCATACCCCATAGGGCATATTCTCCAAGCCCTTCACAAGGCTTGTTGCCCTTCTGTCAGGCAGCTTTCCAGCCACTGCTCACCCAGCCTGTAGGGCTGCCTGGGTTGGTTGTGACCAAAATGCAGGACCCGATGCTTGCCCCTGTTGAAACTCATGGAGTTTACCCTGGCCCAACGATCTGGTCTCTCTAGGTCCCTCTGTTGTGCCTTTCTCCCATCTGGCAGATCAACACTGCCTCCCAGCTATAGGTCATGACTGAAGATGTGAAATAGAAGCGTCCCCAGCGCCAAGCCCGGGGGGACGGCACTTGTGACTGGCCGTCACGTTTGCCAATCTCCAGTCCACCGGGACATTCCTGGTTAGCCCGGACTGTGGAAGGATGATGGAGAGTGGCTTGGCAAGCACACCCACAAACTCCGTGAGCACTCTTGGGTGCAGTCCATCTGGCCCTGTGGACGTGGGAGTGTCCAGCTTTTGGAGCAGGTCCAAAACCACATCATCGTGGATGATGCGGGGCCTATTCTGTTCCCCATCTCCATCTACCAGCCCCTGGCCGAGCTGACTCTGATCCACATGTGGCTCAGTTGTCACACGCTTGAATGGGTCACATCCATGACCAGCAGGTCACAGTTTATCTCACCGGTTCACACGGCTTGGGTTTCTGCCCTTTGTCGTTGGCAGTCCTTAGTATTTACCTGTTTGGTGGTAAGGCAGAGCTGCATGAGCAGCATGCACAGCTCACTGATTTCATTGTGCAGGGTGCTGGAAGTTGGAGCTGTGCCACCAGCGTCGTGAGCGGTGTCCTTCATTGCAAAGGCTGGCACGGGCTGGGGTCCACTCCCTGCACTTTGCTGGGCAGGTGAGTCTGCTGGCCTGAAGCCAAATATTATAAAATGTGGCAACTTTGGTCCACCCTCTTCACCTGCAGAGCCTTGCCAGCTGCAAGTTGCAGCAAGTAATGCTGTAAACAGTGGAAAATTTTGCTCGTTTTGGCTGTTCACTGTGCCAGTTTGGCGGTGAATGGACTTAAATCCATCTGGAAACTGGTCAGGAGCAGTGTTCCCTGGGGTCGGTACTGGGGCCCATCCTGTTGAATATCTTTGTTGATGATGAGGGTATTGAGTGCACCCTTGGTAACTCTGCAGGTAACTCCAAGTGGAAGGGAAGTATTCAGTTTGTATCCAGTATGCAGTTTTAAAGCATAGAAATAATATTGCGCTGTTCTTTCCCACAGAGTCTGGGCTCTCCTTGTTTCATCATTTTCTTTGGTAGTGCGACCAGGTCTTGTGTGTCGTCCACATCAAAGGGGTCATCCATGGCAAAGAATGATCTCTTTCTTCTTTGCACATCCAGATGTTTTGTTTTGCATTTTCGTTTGCCTGATGGTTTGTCGGCCTCATCCTTTCTTTGCAGCGGAGGTTTGGGTGGGCACTGCTGCTCAGCCGAAGTCAGGGCTGGAGCAGAGCTCGGCTGAGCCTGCTTTCTCCCACTTGCATTGCTGTATGGAAGGCTTTTTGTGGGCAGAGATGCGGGTTGTACAGGCAAGGCTCTGCATATCTTCTTGGCCTCTGGCAGAGATTCACAAAACTGCTGTCTGTCTGTGAGGTTCTTACGCTTCCCATTCACAGGTGGACATGGATGTTGGCTTTTCTGTCCCAATGGTTGATCTGCTGTTTTGTATATAGAATGGCTCTTTATATGGCATTTTTCTTTTGAGTGCTCTCTTCCCTCTGGAGCCTGGAATCATAGAATCATTGCATTGCTCAGGTTGGAAAATGCCTTAAAGATCATCAAGTCCAACCACAACCTAACCATACTACCCTACCTCTAACAACCCTCGGCTCAGTCATGTCCCTGAGCACCACATCCAAATGGTTTTTAGTCACATCCAGGGATGGTGACTCAACCACCTCCCTGTGGAGCCTTTGCCAGTGCTTAACCACCCTTTCTATAAAGTTGATTTTCCTGATATTCAACCTAAATGTCCCCTGGCGCAATTTGAGGCCATTTCCCCTCATCCTGTCAGCAGTGAGGAAAGACCAGCCCCTCTCTCTCTGCAGTCACCTTTGAGGTATTTAAAGAGAGCAATAGGGTCTCCTCTCAGCCTCCTCTTCCCCAGGCTAAACAGCCCCAGTTCCTCTAGTTGCTGCTCGTAGGGCATATTCTCCAAGCCCTTCACGAGCCTTGTTGCCCTTCTTTGGACCTGCTGCAGCACCTCAGTGTCCTTTCTGTACCCAAACAGGTGCCCAAAACTGAACACAGTACTTGATGTGGGGCCTCACTGGTGCCTTTGGCCTTCTGGACCCCCTGGGTGCTCTGCTGGCTCGTATTCAGCTGACTGTCCATCAGTACAGCAAGGTGCCTTTCCATCAGGCAGCTTTCCAGCCAGTGGGGCTGCCTGGGTTGGTTGTGACCAAAATGCAGGGCCCCACACTTGGCCCTGTTGAAACTCATAGGGTTTACCCTGGCCCATCGATCCGGTCTCTGCAGGTCCCTCTGTAGTGCCTTTCTCCCACCCGGCAGATCAGCACTCCCTCCCAACTTGGTGTCGCCTGCAAACTTAGTGAGGGTGCCATCATGGATGATGCAGGGCCTATTCTGTTCCCCATCGCTATCTACCAGCCCCTGGCCGAGCTGACTCTGATCCGCATGTGGCTCAGTTGTCACACACTTGAATGGGTCACATCCATGACCAGCAGGTCACAGTTTGTCTCACCGGTTCACACGGCTTGGGTTTCTGCCCTTTGTCGTTGGCAGTCCTTAGTATTTACCTGTTTGGTGGTGATGCAGAGCCTCATGAGCTGCACACACAGCTCGTTAATTTCCTCTTGCTGGGTGCTGGACATTGCTGAAGAGCCACCAGCGTGGTGAGCTGCGGTCTTCATTGTGAAGCCTGCTGTCCTATTTTGAGATGTGGGGCCAAGCAGCAGCAACAATGCTGGCCTTTGGTCCCCCCTCTTCACCTGCAGAGCCTGTCACCGGCAAGCAGGGAAGAGGTGTGCATTTGTTTGAGTGGGCTGTTGCCGTGGCCGGGACCCCAGTGTGACATCACTGTGCTGTCGGCAGGGCAACCCGGTGCGTCCTCCCACCCGTCTCTAACTGCCCTAACTGCCCCGTCTTGTCTAGCCCCACAAAGTGTCACGGGATTATCCCTAGATCTAAGTCCGTGACAGGGGGCACAGGCCCCGGGGAAAGGAGAAAACAACGAAGCTGTACTAACGGCTTGCCGCGCGACCCGGCCGGCCCCGGGCCGCGTGCGCTTCGGGAGAGGGGGAAGGGCAGAGAGCTAGCAGATAGTTTTAACGAAGAGAAAACACAACGGCAGCGATCTGAGGAGGAACGATAATTTATTGAATGTAACCAAATGGAACAAAATGAGAGAGACGAGAGTATGCAAAGTGCGAGTCAAACCACGGCGGTGCGAGGGAAAGCACGTGCTTTGCTCCGCGGCGAGCTGAGACGGCTGAGCCGGGGCAGGAAGGAGAGGCGGACCCTGGGGTCCTCCGCAGCTTCACCTCGCTTCCTCTTCCCGCCAGGTCCTGCGGGGATGCCGCCCCTCCCCTCCCCTCAGGATACTCAAACTGCCCATAGGAGGCAGTAAATGGGACCAGAACTTTAACTCTTTAACTCCCCCTGCTCCACGTGTTGTGATGTGGAATACTGACAACAAAAAATCACCAAACCACAACAGTAAGAGTTTTGTGTCAAGGTTTACAGTGTAAAAGAATCTGTGCTAATAAATTTGTCCCCCCTTGCTGAGTCAGTGAGGAGCTCTGTCTCTGGTTTGGATGTGTTGATCTTTTGCTCTTGTAATTTACCCCCGGTTCAGTGCGATATCTCATAGCCCACCTCTGCCTAACAGGAGGCTTCTGATTTCCTCGGTAAAATCCCTTCCCATTCGATGCTAGTAATTCTCTGGTCATCCAAAGTTGGACTGCAATGTGAAGTGCCGCCTACCAGACCATCCTTTATTACAACTGTCTTTCTGTCTTTCTTTGCTTCAGTGTCATGTTTTCCTTGACAGGAAGAGGTGAAGTGCTGCTGTGTTTCAGAACTCACAAGTGGTGGATGGGCCACAAGTGGCCCGTGGAAGAGATACTTCTGCTGCTGTGGTCTACCACGGCTGGTGTCCTGCGTGTACGTAGAGAGGGAAGGTTCCAAAGCTGCTTTTTTTTTTTTTTTTGGAGACACACTGCACTGGTTCCGTAGTATTTGCATCATTTCTACCTGTTCAGAGAGTGACAGAAGCATTTGGTTTGTGTGCTGCACTGATAGGAGTGACTGCAACAAATGCAAGTAGTGACAAGTTTTGCCCGTTCCAATTTCCATTCTTATTCTTTCCTTTTCTAAAACTCTGTTGACTTTTTTGTGTGCTTTTGCACGTGCAGCAGGTATATATTGTTTTTGGCGGGGGTTCTTAATGGTGAGTGAGTATTGCTATAGTGAGGCCCTATCTGAAGTTCTGTGTCCAAGTTTGGGAACCCCAGCACAGGAAAGCTGCAGAGCTGTTGGAAATGGTCCAGAGGAAGGCCACCAAGATGATCAGAGGTCTGGACCTCTTGTATGAAGAAGGGTTGAGAGAACTTGGCTTGTTTAGCTTGGGGAAAAAAAGGCTTTGGGGGGACCTCACTGTGGCCTTACAGTACTTGTAGGGAGTGTATAAGCAGGAGGAGGAACAACTGTTTACACGGGTTGATATTGATAGGACAAGAGGGAATGGTTTTAAACTAAGACAAGGGGAGATTTAGGTTAGATATTTGGATGAATTTTTTCACACAGAGGGTGGTGACGCTCTGGAACAGGTTTTGCGGAGTGGTTGTGGATGCCCCATCCCTGGAGGCACTGAAGGCCGATGTGGTTGTGGCTCTGGGCCGCCTGGTCTGGTGGTTGGCAACCTTCCCCACAGCAGGGGGGGGTTGTAACCAGATGATTGTTGAGGTCCTTTTCAACCCAGGCCATTCTATGATTCTGTCAAATCATGACCACAGCAACTAGTGCTCTGAATAGGGATTGATATTTATAAAGCACTTTAGTGAGGTATGTTGATCCTAACTGGGGACACCATTTCAACTTGGACATGCAAATGTACATAGATAGTTTCTTGTGTTTTTACACCTAGCTAAAAGATGAATCTTTTCTTTCTGTAATGTATGAACTTGCTTTCATCAGCCAACTCCATAATACACAGCTGTCAGTTGCAAGCTGTGTTGAGATTCTGCTAGTCATTTGATTTTTATCTGTACAGAACATTTTTAATATCGCCTGTGATTTTGTTCTAGATAACACAGTACAGTTCTATTGTATGCATATCATAATTTCTGTGTGGGCTTTTTTTTTTCAGTAAATTTATTTATTCGTTTAATTTTTAAGAAAAATGTGCTCTTATTTTCTTTGCCCTTTATCTCTCCAGTGCATAGTTTGGGACTGGGATTCCAATGGAAAACATGACTTCATTGGAGAATTTAGCTCAACTTTCAAGGAAATGCGAGGGGCTATGGAAGGGAGACAGGTAGGTGGAAACCACTCAAGCACTGTCAGTATATAAGCTTTGAGGATCAATGTTCCTGATGCATTTCTTATGCAAATTACAATGCCTTTTTTTTTTTTTTTTTTTTTTTTTTCTTGGAAGTGTATTTGTTCTGTTTATCTCCTGTATATTTTACTGTTATTACATGATAATCCAAAAATGCAGAAAGCAGCCTATCTTGTAGCTCTGTATCTCAAATGATGAGACTGTTTCTGAAGTTCATATTTCACAGGTATTTCTGCAAATATTTGTTTCATTTGATCCTAGCACATAGTTTCTATTGTATGCTTTGCTGTTATGCTAAAGCATAGGCACAAGGTACTCAAAGAATTCCCCAGCTGGCCTATAGTCCTTTATTGGATGAGGGTCATTCTCCAGTTTTCTCCATTTTTCTTTATTTCTCATGTGCTGCATGATTGGTACCAGCTCTAACTTGATCCCATCAGGATGAACCTAATTTATTTCTTAAATGTCTCATAAATTACAGTCCTAAGGGAAAATAAAAGTGTTAGCTTATTAATAATTTCCCTTCTTTATGTCAGCCAGATCTTTTAAAATTGAAGTTGATGGTAATTATTGAATACGATAAATGATTTGGCATATGTAATTCCAGAAATTGTTTTTTCTTATTATTGCTTAACCCTGAAGGTGTTTTGAAAAATTTTCTGTGGGGGAATTTAAAATGTTGTCTTTCTAATCTACTCATATTTGCAGTCACTGCTTCATGGTGATCTCAAAACTAAACTCCAATAAACTTTGTCTGGGCTTCACATTATATAGCAAAGGGTCTGAAAGTGTTTAGTAGGTGTTGCAGTCAGGCTGTTCCTTTAGGTCAAGAAATGCTAGCTGTTCTAGTTGTCTTTTGTTGATGTTTGGAAGTTTTAGCATGTATTATTTATGTGTGTTAAATACCACTGATACATTTATCAGTCATATATTTACCTGTTATAAATAAGTTAATATAAGGTTAACTATTTCCAGAGAGAATAACATTAACAATAACAGTGTTATGACAGCACCTTGATTTTGAATGCAAGTGGCTGTGGCTGGAAAATAAACAATGTGAAAGTGGTAAAATGTGCATATTTCCAACGTAAACATTTTCAAAACAGCATTGCAGTCCTTTCCAAATGGCCAAGACAAGAGATTTTCCATCCAGAGCACCAGGAATGTCTGTGAAAGGTGATCTATACATTTTTTATTCTGATGTGGAAGCAATGGACTCTTCATCCCCCAGTAGCAAAAAGGATGGTTACTCAGGCAGAAGCTTGAGAAGTTGGTATAGTCATTGGTCAGTTCTTATTCTAATCTTCATAAGTTCACAGAGTAGTACTAGAGAGTGGTCCGGGGATACTTTAATGTAGCACAGTGCTGTTAAGTGCCTGAATCTTTGCGTTGCTAAGAGCCTGCCATTTGTCATTCTGCAGGCTGCCTTTTACGTCTAACATTACGTCTGCTTTTTGTGGCAGATGTGCACAATTTCTCCTCCAGAGTCCTAAGCTGTTCCAACATTATTTCTCCCTTGGTGCTCTTATTCTGTGTTTACTGCAGTTACTCTATGGGCTTATGCCTTCAAAACCTGATGCTGTTATAGATGGGACACAATTGTCACTAGCTTGAAACTCAGACCTTCTGCCCACATCTCTTTTTTAACCCTTGTTTTGTAGTCTGTTATGGAAGAAAACAAGATTTAGTGGATAAGGTAGTAAGCTATAGCCGTTTAAATATGGATATAACATAATGTATAAAAACATATATATTTTATTATATATTATATAAAAATGCCCCAAAGAATATGCATACATGCTCCAGATGGTTCTTGGCACCTGATGAAAGTGAGCTTCATTCAGCACTAATATCACAGTAGTCATGAACAAGCAGTAGACAGTCTGAGCAGGTCCTGATGAAAACAGTATAGTTATTTTGGAGAAGGTACTGTGAATCATTTGTTGTATCAGAAAAGTACTTTGTTTAGTAGACCATGTCACTTGTCTTCCTGGCTGGCCAATGGAGAGCAATTACCATACTTCTTTCTTTTTATCCCCTTTCTTTCTGTCCTTCCTTCCCTCTTTCTCTCTCCTATTTTTTCTATTCTTCAGAAGTAACTACTGCTGCTAAAGGCAGTATATGCTATTGGTTGTGGGCCCCACAAATGCATGCATTTGTCTCAGCATCCTTTGTGCAGCATGACATAATGAACCACATCAAGGAAATGTAATTATACATGGGTGAGGAGATGAGTAGTTAGTCTTTCTTAGAGGAGATTTTAGAAGAGATTTTTTCATAGCCTCTGAAATAGACATTTCTAAGCCTTCTGTTCAGCATCTCCTACCATTCCAAAATTGATTGGTTACTCCTTCACAAACTTGGCATGAGAAAACACAGTAAGAAGTCCGTTACTTTTTGTGACAGTATTTTTTAAGTGAAACATTTAAAGTTTATTGTATGCCTAGGTTTATTTCCAAATATATGTACTATAGTTTTTTGTTTTTTAATGTGTATGTACTGGCAGTTTTATAATATTAATTTGCCAAACATTGTAAAACAAGGCAAGAAAAGCTTTTAAAAATTTAAAGACTGTTAAAGCTGTTCATAATTTAAAGGAAAAATCATCTGTGAATGAAAAAAACCATAGGGATTTGTAGAAAAAAAAGTTGCAGAAAAAGAAACCACCTGGATCCTCATGCAGTACAGGAGTTACATAAGTGAAAAATCTGTTCCTGTATTACAAAAAATAAGGATGCATCTATGTATGCATGCACACAGAAAGGGAAAAAGAAACCCTGCTGTGCTTACCATCTCTACTGCTATTCCACAAAGATGATGGAGGGCTGCAGCACCTCTCCTATAAAGAAAAGGAGAGGGAGCTGGGGTTGTTTTAGTTTGGAAAAGACTCTGAGATTTCATTGTTGCTCCTCCAGTACTTCAAGAGAGCTTTTAAGGAGGAGGAAGACTGACTGTTATACGATCTGATAGTGACAGGACAAGGGAGAATGGTTTTAAACTAAGTGAGGGGAAATGTAGGTTAGATGTTAGGAATAAACATCTCAGAAGATGTTGAAACACTGGAACAAGTTGCCTGGGGAAGCTGTGGATGACCTGTCCGTGGAGGCATTCAAGGCCAGATTAGATGGGGAGGCTTGGAAGAGGGTGCAGTGATGTGAGACATCTGCCATGTCCTTGTGGTTAATACAGCAGTGATGCCACCTCAGGAATGTGAGTGAGGCTAGGCCTTTGCTGAGGAAACAAAAACATTCTGGTTTTCACTTAGTTCCCCAGCTGCAAGTTTTCATAGGAAACCTCTGATACTGGTTAAAAACAGGTCATCTCCCGTGATGATTACCATTCTGAGTCAGAAAGGGAAAAAATAAAAACATCCAGTCTTCTTCTGTAGACCGGTGGCAGGAAGGAATTAGTATTTCAGGCAGGAGTTGTAGTTTGCTTACAAGTGACTTGCTTTTCTTGAGGCATCAGAAAAAGGTAATGCAGGATATAATGCCGCCTACTATTGATATTTTTATTTTTTGCCCTGTCCATTAGAGTGTGCCTCCTTTGTCATTTACAAGCTGTGCAATTTGTTGCAAGAGCAGTATATGAAAAAAACAAGGGATAACTGAAAGAATTAACAGAGAGATCAGAAAATATGCTAATGTTAACCAAAGCTCTGCTATAGCACTCTGGTTCTTTCCTCATGGCCCACTTGATCTCCTGATGTGGAATTACGGTGTACAAGAGAAAACAGCTGCTCTGTATCATGATTTCTCTTGCCATGGGGTACATGAAGCCCTCCTGACATCTTCGTTTCTCTGAACAGCTTGTGCTGCCCAAATAAAATGTTTACCTGCATTTAATCACCACTGCTTCCCTTCGCTGGTGTGCAGAATGGGTGATTGCATCATTGACTTCTCTTCGGAGGGTTTAGTAAGATAATGAATGAAGATGCTTGGGAAAGCATCATCTTTAACTGCAGAGAGCAACGTCACCCATTGAGAGGTCTGTGTCCTCATTACATCAAAGAGAGGATTAGGCCCATCCACATCTCAGTATTAGTTTGCTGATTTTCACTGAAGAATAGATGGGTGGAGTTTGTTTTACATGCAGAAATTCTTCACACAGTGGTTTAAGTGTCATGGTATGAAGGAAACACCAAAGTAGTATAGTATAGGGTTTCATTACCAGCATTTGAAACAATACTTATATTAAATTAATGGGAGATATTTAAAACCAGATAGTTTCTGTTTCAGATTTACTGTGGTGTTTGACAGGGAAAGAGCCTGTATAGCTCCGAGCTGCCAAGCATTTGGAGGAAATGTTAAGTTTCAGGCTTTCAGGAGATGAATCTGAGTTTCACAATATTTACCATTAGTGTCAGATTGCAGACTATTGCACTGTTTTCCATTCAGCTGAAAAGTTAATTTAAGAGACAAAAATGAATCAATTAAAAACAGTGTCAGATACCAAATCAATACAGGGAATCTAAGAACAGACTGGAAATTGATCCTGTCCACACAGTACAAGCAAAAATATTTCAAAATTGTTTTGCATTTTTAATTACCTGCTTAGAGTTGGTTAATGAATTCCAATCCTTTTGGAAGAGCTGGAGATGTGACAAGGTCTGGTCAGGGCATTTCCTTCAAATGATACATGTCACATCTTCAGCTTGAACTGTGGGAATGGCCAAAGTCAGAATCACGTCTTGATGGTTAGTAAAGGTAAGAGAGTTTCATGTAGAAGCCTACCCATGAACTGGGGAGGGATTTCTCCCTCCTCTCTCCTTCCCTTCCCTTTGTAATAGCACCATATCAAAGGATTGAATAGTTGCAAATTATTTCTTTTTTTCTGTGTCTTCAAAAAAACCAACATTTCTATGAATTTGCTAGTCAGTTCTGTTATTTCCTAGGGTTTATACAGGCCGAGTATTCTTTAAACACACACACTGAAAGGTGCTCCTGGTAGAGAATGATAAAATTAAGGAAGTATACGTAGGATATTCAGGGGAAAGCCATGACGTCTCTCCAGTGTAGTTAAAAGTGAAAGGGAGGAAAACAATCCTGACTCCTATTTATTCTCTTTATTCACTATATTACAAGTTCTTTATAACATAGAGATAGCACAGTTTTTTTTGTAGGAATGCTTCCAGTAAGTTTGAGGTAACTGTGTGCTAAACCATCTTGCCAGACAGCAGTGTACCAAGATATGGGCAGTGATTTTGCCTTACTGTCAGATTGCTTTCCTAAATACTGAGCTTGTTGCACTCTTGTGTTGTGTTGCAGTGAGTTCTGTGTAGCTGGAAAGATGTGCTTTCATTCCTTGAGCCTGACTGCTTCTCCTGAGTAGAGAAAAAATGTTTATGGAGGATTTCCCCTGGACATGTGGGCTTGTGTCTGTCTGTCTTCTCAGTTGGAAAATTCATTTCACAAGATGAATAATCGAGCTGTAGGCTAACTAGGAGAGCAAGCAGATGTGCTTCCTGCAGTTGGATCTTTTTTTTTTTTTTCTTTTTTTGTCTTTTCTCTTTCTTGGCTCTGCTACATCTCTCCAGAAACAACGATGAAAATACTCATCCTTCTGGGCGCAAAAAAGTCTCATATTGCTCTGGAGCCCTGCATTTTGCATTCCCTGTTTTTGACATTTAAGAGAAGCCCCAAGTTTTAAATACTTCAGAGACATCCAAATAATTGCTGCTAGGCAGTGGTTGGAAGCTCACTGTGGCTGTTCATAAAATAAAAATGATTTTACATGCTCACTTTGCTCAGACAAATAAAATAGGGAGGTCTTCACTGCAGGCAAAGTATTGTAATGCTTAGGTCTGTTTCATTTCCCAAGTATAACAGGGAATTTTAGGCAGTACAGCATCCTAGTCCCCTTGTAAACATTCTTTGTTTTACCTGGCATCTTGTTAGAGCTCATGCTTTCTCCCAGCATTTGAAAACAACTCCCTGGAAGACAAGATATTATAAATAAATAACCTTATTTAATAACATGGTACGCTTACAAATCTGGATTTAAAAATGCAGATGCATACTTGTACGTTTTGATTCTGCATTAATACATGAATGATAATGTAGCAATTAGACTTCAGGGTCTGCAAGTTTGGTCTTATCAACCTGTTTGAAACCAGAGAAGGCAGAACATCTGAAGTGAAAAGTAAGACTCAGAGGTGTTGTGGTAAGAACAAGGCAACATGTGTTAGTAACAAAATAAGACTATTTTGCTGTAGGAAAAAAACTGATCAGAAGATTTCAAAATATGTGTTTTTTTGTTTTAATACGTTATGAGGGATTATTTTCAAATTTTAAACTGTTGAATCTTTGATTAGCTACTTCTTTCCATGTTTTAGCCATTTTTCTTAACTTTTTGTTTTACCATGAGACTTGAAGGAACTATTATTCTCTTTCAAAAGTGAGTGATACAATGTCTGATCAGAATTTCTCTCATCTTGAGTTTAATAAACACCAGTTATAACATGTAGGCAGTTTTGTAGTTAAAACTGTGCATCAGACTGCTCCCTCAAGTACTTTCAATTTATATTAAGAAGTTCCTCCTTTTTTTCCTTTTCTTCAATAATCTCAAAAGATCCTCAGTCTTCCTCATGTAACACCTGAACCTACTGGTGACACTGGTAGGTGACAACACAAAAATGTGGGTATCTTTCTCAGTTCTGTGTCCACATGCACACATTAGAAGATAGGTATTTGCCTTGGGGTCTTTTCTGTTAATTCTCTACATATTTTTATTATTCTATTATTATTATTATTATTATTCTTTCTGTGGAAATCAGACAGTGCCATCTTTGTTAATTATTTGATGCCCACACTAATTTTACTTCATGCAGTGACTTTATTCTCACAGGTACAATGGGAATGCATTAACCCCAAGTACAAAGCAAAGAAGAAGAGTTACAAGAACTCAGGCATTGTCATCCTTAACCAGTGCAAGGTATTTGTGTTTTGTTCATTTTCTGTTTCTTTCCTAAATTCTCAGCAATGTATTTTAATGGTGTTTGAAAATGTAGATAACAAACTGGAACCATGTAGTGAATAGCAATAAAAACTGAGCCACGAAAAAAAAGTGAAGACAAGGACTTGAATCCTAAGCTAACTGTCCTACATGTTCCTCTTTTAATTTCTCTTATCCTGTCCCTACTGGTGTGAGTTGGCAGTACTAAACTCTTACGTCTGTCAGCTTGCTAAGTGGCCTTCTATCAGTTACCCTTCCAATCCTTCCAACTACCTTTGAATTGCCCTTGCTCCTCCTAAGCTAACAGCAGAATTCCCGTTGACTTCCTATTGAGAAGGAGAGACTGTTTCTGTTTTTTATATGAACTTACCATTCTGTATTCTTAGAGTAATTGGATATGTTCTCTCTTTATATTTTTGTTATTTCCAACTCCCAGTCTTCCTTCACCTTATTTTCAGTTGATCTCCTTCTTTTAATTTGCTTTGTTCAGGCAGTTCCATATGATTTGATGTTTTAGCAGTGCACAGTTAATTTAAGTATTTTGATTTCTTGTCTGCAGATCCACAAGATGCATTCTTTCTTAGATTATATAATGGGAGGCTGCCAAATACAGTTTACAGTAAGTGCCTTAATTCTGCAACTTCTTTTAAAGAAGAGAAATCCTCTTAGATACTGATTCATCGCTTTCCCCAAAGAAAGATTCTTACATGCCATTCTTTTGTAAATTATTAATGTCTTCAAAGATATGTATTATGCCCAGAAAATAAATATTGGTTAATGTGTCAGGATTTTCTTGCACATACTGATGTACTATATGTTTTACATCAATTACAATTGCATTGCAAAAAATAAAGGTGAGAAGCTAAGTGAGCTTTCAACATAAATTGAACACAGCAGTGTTTAAATAGATTTTTATACGTATCTGACTGATAGTATTGCCTCTATTATATTTTGTATTGTTTGTCTAAATAATGAGTCTGTTATGTGTTCACTGCACTAAGTTTTAAGTGAGGTTCCTCATAATTTATCTGAGAAGTTGGGTGTTCCCTTGTAGTGCGTATTGTATTGTACTCTGTGCGTTCTAAAGCATTTGCATGTGCTTTGCTTTGGGTTATCTGAGGAGATAGGACAGGGTCATTGAAATGAAGCAAAACAGCTGATAATAAGTTAAATAGATGGATCTGCAAGAATGGGCAGTGAGCATGATGATGAAAAATCCACTATCCTGTGAGTCACAAAAATCCCTAAATTATTACTGACTTCAGCGGTAAGTCTACCAGGTACAGTGTTATTTAAGTCAGCTTTCAGCCTACATAGAATCAGGAGGAGCTGTTATGGATATCTCTGTGCCTATAGCTCTGTTTCTTCATAATGTAGTTCACAAGCTGAATTTTGCATGTTTTACTTCTTTGTCCCTCAGTTGCACCAGTACCCACGATGATAGCATAGACTGCTTGTGAGCCTTGTTACTGTCCCCATAAATATATCAGAGCTTTTCCTGTGGGCACTGAAGCAGAAAGGTGCAACCTGCAGGGAAGATATTCACTGCTCCCTTGCTTTCTGCGCACATTATATGATCTCCTTTTTATATAGGCCTGCTTTGGTTAATTCAGGCCACTGCAACAGAGTCAACTTATTCCTTCCACCTTCTCAAATTTCCATTTCTTTTGATTGGAATCGTACATTGGATCTGGAATTTATTACAACTGTCAT
Source organism: Lagopus muta (assembly GCF_023343835.1). Lineage (NCBI taxonomy): Eukaryota > Metazoa > Chordata > Aves > Galliformes > Phasianidae > Lagopus > Lagopus muta. Next base: position 41,236,974 of record NC_064439.1, on the reverse strand, counting down.
AGCACTTCTGTTGTTGCTGTTGCCTTAATGTTAATGACATTTCTAAAGAGTTCATGCCATGTACAGGCAGCACAATGCTGCTGGGATGTAGAAGGACACTTGTTTAGGGAGGGAAATGGGGATGCTAAGCATAGATTTTGTAACAAAAAAAACCAAACCTGTAGTATGATGTACCTGCTAATTTAAGGCAGTAGTGAGGGCTTTGGTAACATCATGCTGTGTGTTTGTGGGGTACTTTGTAGGAATGTAGTTTGTAGTTAGAAAGAATGTCTCTGAAAAATGCAAGTAAACTTTCCCTTCGCTTTAAAACCATTTATTAAGAAGCCTTAGTCTGCAGAGATCAGTAGTGCTGATTCCAGGCTGTTACTTTTATGCAGTGGTTATTGCAACACACCATATCTCCTATCAGACAGTGTTCCCTGCTGCAAAAGAGATGTTCATAAGCTGACAGTGCAAATGGGTCTGTAGTCAGAAGACATTTTCATCACTTTAGGAAATATAGCAGAAAGGATGTGTAACATGCATAAAGGGAACTGTAATAGAAAGATATATTGGAAAGATTCTCTCTTAGAGAGGTCATGGTATCGGACCAGCTGAGTCTTTGCTGACAGATCTAGCAAGAGATCCTGGCTGTGTAGGATGCTTTCAGTGTGTTGAAAATCACGCCTTTAACAACAATGTGGAGAAGAAGTGCTAAGAGTTACTGCTGTGTTATTTTCGTATTTAGATATGGGAAGATGACTGATACATTTGAACCAACATATTTAAAGATACACCAATAAAAATCAAATGCATCCATTTTAAGAAAGAGTCCTGCTTTGCTGGCCACAAGATGAACTCATTTGTGGGGTTAGCCTAGTGAAAACATACTGTTAACAGTTCTACAGGAGTGACTGTTGTTTCTCTGGCATATAGTGAGTTTTTGCATTTCCTATAATCAGGTCAAAAATGTAAGATTAAAATAATACCTGATTCATATTTTTAAGAAAAACTCATATTGTTAAGAAAACATTTGAACACCTCGGCTAAGATTTAAAAAAGAGAAATATCTATCTTGAAACTAAGCTAATGCATGCTGTTATAGGTGGACTTACCATAGGTTTCACAAGTTGCTGGAGTTTCTTGGTAATTTCTGGCAGCTGCAGCACAGATAGTTGTGTACATGCAGGCAGGTTGAAACCTGAGGGGGTTTCTCTGAATTTATTCAAGTTAGAAATCAAGCTGTTATTTTTTGGAAAAATGTTCTATGTGGAAAACTACCGGACCCACTGCTTCAGTGCATGAGCAATGATGAATAGGGAAGGTGAGGTTTGCAGAGGCAAGCTAGGACTTTCAAAGTTCCTTATGCAGCCCTCAGTAAAGTCCTTCCACATCAACTGCACAGTAAAACTGCAAATTGAACTCAGTGCAATTGTGGCTATTGAAGATGCGGGTATGGCAGGGTTTTGGAGGAAGAGCAAAATTGTAATGAGGTTTGTAAATTGTTCCCTCAAGGAGAATACAGTTTTCCTGTTGGTCTTATTCAGAAATCCTAGAAAGCAGCATCAGAAATTCAGGAAAGGGCTTCCCAATACGTGCTGATCATATCACAGAAAAATACATGCGAGAGTCTATGTTCAGTGGGGAGGATAAAGACTTTTTTAAAAGGGAGAAATTAATTTTTTAAAGATAATTTAATATTTGTTTTTGCACTGAATGTTTCCCACAACCTCCAGTAAGTCTTTTCAGCACAAAGCTCTCTGCAGGACTTAAGCTTTGTTTTTGCCCTGTAGTTCACCTTTAAGCTCACCATCATCTGTGAAATTGGGAGGGTTAATTGCTTAACACTTAGAAGACACTATGAAGATACAAATTAAATAAAATGAAATAAAAATACACCACACAGACAGTATTTACTGTGAGTACTGCTACAGACAAAATAAGTTTCAAAATCTGTAAGAAATGTCCCTGAAAGGAATTAAGAACTTTAATGTGTGGTTTCAGTAGGATTTTTAACTCTCGAGGGACATTTTTGCTGTGCAGCATTCGTGTCCTGAACATTACCTGAGCTGGAAGAATTTAATTAAATTTGAGAAACTAGAGGTAGTTTGATTCATTTTTATTAGGACATATTTCTCCACGTGGAATAATTATGCAGCTCATTCTTTCCTAATCATGCCATTTTAGTTTTATGAACTCTTATTTTATAAGTTGACGTATTCATTTAGATGTATTTATTGATAGTATCCTAATTCAGATTTGATGAAGTATACTGTTAAATGACCTTTGCTTTAAGTTTGCAGTCTCTGCAGAAAACTCTTTCTGGTAAAGATGGTTGGTGCAGGTATCCTCGTATCCTCCTGCCCAGAACAGCACCACAGCACATTGACTTTTCTTCTGTTCCAGGTAGCTATAGATTTCACTGCATCAAATGGTGATCCTAGGAACAGCTGCTCACTGCACTACATCCACCCCTATCAACCCAATGAGTACTTGAAGGCTTTGGTAGCTGTCGGGGAGATTTGCCAAGACTATGACAGGTAAATAACCACATTTGATAACGAAGTTGTCTTTAGACAGTGTTTTCACAGTGGGGAATCAATGACTGCCTGTTGCCAGCTGCATCAGCTCCGTGTTCAGTCACTTAAAAGAAATGACTACATGACAGAAAGATTAGTGTGTCTTACCACACTGTTGAGAGTGACAGTGGGTTTTGATTAGCTTCACAATAATGAAAGGTCTGGTTCTTGGCAGTTTGGCTGTTACATGTGCTAAGTTTAAAGTTTGTATTCAGGTGCCAAAATTGCATGTTTTAGTGGATTTTTCTTTAGAATTAAACTTGAAGCCTGTTCTTCAGATGCTGGCAGCATCCTTTCTGATACACTTCGAAGTACAGTTCTGTCCCATCCTACAGTAAAGTGTTACCAAGATTTCAGATTTGGAACTGAATTCTTAGTTATTTACGGTGCTTAATGGTCACGTCTGTCCTTAGAACTAAATGTGTGGTCTTTTTTGTTGTTCTCTTTACCTGCTGAATATTGCAGTCTTTTCCAAAATAAATATTACAAGACACTGATAATATGTGCCCACAACATGGTATTAAATAAATAAACAAATGCAAGTAATTGGGCCAAACATACTTTAATTACATTATGTACTTCTGTTGCTTTCAGATAGGCTGCATGTCTTTATCAAATTAATTGCTCGTTATTAATCTAATTACCAAGTGCACTTCCTTTAAATGTTCTTTCTTTGTTGGTGATGCATAGTATCTTACACAGTTATTCTTTTTAATCTCTCCACATGTAATAGCCACCCACCCAATGCTTTACCATGTGTAAATGCTAGATCTCAAAAAAAAAAAAAGCTATTTCCAGTCAAATTTGATTGTACTTCTGTATAAATTGTGGAGTGACTTAGTACCCTGGTTTGTATGTGACATGCCACACATGCTCATTATCCTGCTCAGAGGCATTGCCATTTGCACGGTAATGAAAAGCCTTCTCAAAGAACAATGGGTAGATCCCTACCCTGATACAAGGTCTGTAAGGTTTGATGGTCAAACTTGGTCAACTGGTCTGAGAAAATAAATATTTTTTTGAGAGCTGGTAATCCCAGTGATTGTCCACTAATTTAATAATTATTAACAGTAATGCCATGGATTAATATACTTCAGAATATGCAAAGGTGTAAAGAGCTGGTTCATGCATGCAGATTTTCATTATTTTATCATGTAAGGTGTACTTGTTAAGAAAACAAAAATGAGAAGTGACACAGGCACTTCTGTCTGAATATATTAATCCCAAATCAGGATTCTTCTTCTCCATGTAGTGCATTCCAATCAGTACGAAAAATACTGGCCCTTCTGAATATGAAATCATCAGCTTCATTCAGTTCTATTGTGCTTTAAAAAATTCATGTTGCTGGTAATCAGCACAAGTAAGACTATGAGCTATGGACTAGAACTGAACAAAAGCCAGAATTTCTTGTCCCAGTGCCATGTGTTTGACCCATACACTCTCTCAAGTTGCAACACCATACCAGTTTTCTTATGGACAAGTTAATTCAGTGGGGTCAGTGCTTTCTGATAAAGCAAGTGAGGACCTTTTCTTTAGACTTGTATTGAATCCAGTAAACCAAAAATGAAACCTTACAATGATTTCTCTAAAGTGGAAAAAGAATTAATAGGAGCAAACCCTCACAGAATAATCTACAGGTTCTGCAGAAGAATTTGTTTTGTGTGTAGTTGCAGCCTTAAGATACACGAGCATATAGGATCATATCACAGAGTCATTGAATGCTCTATAAGGTATATCTGCATTTAAAAAAATATTTAAAAAAAAATGAGTTTCAAATTCAATTGAAAAGCTGAAATGTATCACAGATCCATAACTGCTCCAGTGAGCTCAGTTATACTTTAAATGAAAGGAAATTTAAGGAAGATTTATGTTCCCATGCTAAGGTCAGGTAGGAGTGAAAAGCATGAACCTAAATGGTGCTTAAAGGAGGAGTGTTCATCATTTGTGCTGGCGTGTCTTCAGTAGGGTTAAAAAATGAGCCTGCAAAGATGGCAGGGCTGTTCCCTGAAGTTTTATTGTTTGTGCCCAGCTATCATTTCAGCCCAAACTATTGAAAATCCATTCAAACAAAATTTTGCCATAATCTAGGTTTCTGTATGTATCGTATCATCCCTAAGGAGCTAATCCTCCAAATTAAGCACCGCCTCACATTCCTTGATACAGAAATAATCCCTGCTTATCTAAAAACCCACTATCTGTGTGGCTCAGGGACTCCTGAAACAGTTAAATGAATAGTGTCATTCTGCATAGTTAGACATGAAAGACTAACATTCATTCTTTCATCAGCAGCATTCAGAGAATGAGAAATAGGCTTTGATTATTTACCTGATTGTAGAAATGCTGCAGTCATGCAGAAATAGGCTGATCTGATAATGGAAAGGGAAATGTAAAAGCTGTTAACCTGCACAAAAGACTTAATTCTTTTTACATGGTGGAATTATTTCAGGCTAGAACAGCAGTTGTCATAAGACAGAAGATAAAGTTTGTACGTGATGTAATCAGTGGCTTAGCAATAGCAAAAATGGATCATAAAGGAAGATCATTCCTTTTAAGGAGCTAGGCTGTAAAATATAGCTTTAAATTCTGGAAAAGGAAAAACGCATTAAAAACTTATTATTGAAGCTATTGTGTAAAATAAGTAGACAGCTCCATGGAGAAGAATTTATTTTAAGATAAATTCTTCATGAATGTCTAAAGAGGACCTAATAAAGCAATAAGTGAGACATATACATGTCCATTTAAACATTTTCACAAGCATTCTTTCTATAAAAAAATTATATCACTGATATAATTTTGCCTTGAAATTGGGCAGGTCTACTCAGTCTTTTTTGTAGCATAGAGAAACAGATTAAAATGATGAAAAATTATTGGGCACTGACGCATTTGATATCAAAAAGAACTGCTTCTGTCTTACTCTGTATTTATTCTTCACCTAAATGATTTCAGCACTGACTTCTTTGGATCATAAGTCAAATGAAATGTTTTCTCACTACCAGCAGTATAAGCCTAGCCAGGATTCTGAACTTGACCAAAAGCAAATGTGCATGTGTTTCCTCTATGTGTTTTGAGCAATGAGTTAACAAGAGTCCATAAGGCAGGTGAAGTTACAGCTATCTCCTTATGTGCTATGATTGCCTTAGGGCTTCTCTTATACCTTTACCAACTCTGCACAATCATTTTGGATTCTTCATTTTGGAGCCCAGTGGAGAACCCTTTAACAGAATGCAACTCATAGAGCATAGATGATTGCTGTCTTTGAAAGATTCTGACAGGGAATCTCTTGTGTAAGCACATAGAGCTGTCTATCTAGATACATAAGTATGTGTGTATATACACATATGCATGTAGAGCTATTCCTATGTGAAGATGGGGCTCCATTACAGGAAGGACATGGAGCACTTGGTGTGGGTCCAGAGGAGGGTCACTGAGAAGATCAGAAGGCTGGAGCATCTCTCCTATGAGGAAAGGTTGAGGGAACTTGTTTATCTTGGAGAAGAGAAGGCTCTGGGGAGACCTCATTGTAGCCTTCCAATATTTGAAAGAGCGTATAAACAGGAGAGAGAATGCTTACAAGGGTGGATAGTGAAAGGACAAAGTGGAATTGTTCTAAACTGAGACAGGGGAGGTTTAGGTTAGATATTAGAAGGAAGTTTTTCACACAGAGGTGGTGAGGCACTGGAACAGGTTGCCCAAGGAGGCTGTGGATGCCCCATCCCTGGAGGCATTCAAGGCCAGGCTGGATGTGGCTCTGGGCAGCCTGGTCTGGTGGTTGGTGACCCTGCACATAGCAGGGGGTTGAAGCGAGATGATCATTGTGGTCATTTTCAACCTAGGCCATTCTATAATTCTGTGCTTCTATGATATATATAAGTTAACACTTCACCATGCACTAAAAAAAATTCATGTATTTTTTTGTTATTTCATAAGTCCCTTTCTGCAGATCAAAGCCATAACTCATGGTAACAACAGTGCACACGGTTTATTAAGATGGCTGGCCCTTTGTTTTGATGGTTTGTTTTGCCAGTGCTGGAATACAACCAGCCAGCCATAAGTATAGCTCATCATTCATTCTGCAGTGATAGCAGTCTCTGGCAAAGGAAAATGGAATGAGGCTAAAAAGAGTTTGTTTATGAGGATAAATGGTGTTACATGCACAGAGTGCTAAGGGCTGAAATACTTCCTCAGTGATGATTCATTATTACAGATTTAAATGATGGTTCCATGCATGAAGCCTGTGACAGGACTTGCATATCTGGTCCTCAGTCTGAAATCTGATTTCTGTAGTTAGTAGCTTTTCTTTCTCTTCTGCTTATTAAGAATCTCATTATATAACATTAAATATTTATCTTTCTTTTAAAACCGCTGTCCTGATTCAGCAAGACACTGGAGTTTATTATCTAATCCCATCAAACTCAGCCTGACTCAAACAAACATCGAAGTGTTATGTAAAATAGAGATGGCACTAAGATGGAGTAGGAGTTTTTCTGAATTTGAATTTTCTTGTAAATTGTTCACCCCACACCCATCTGCTAAACTGCTCAGTATTTCCTTTATACTGAGATTTTCTGTGTGATTATTTTTTAAATGCTGTTTTATGTTTCTGCATTCATTCACGTGCTGGTTTAATACAAATCACTCACCAGCATAAGAGTTGGCTATTATGTGGTCAGATCAGTTGAAAAAGACAAAAGCTACATGTATTTTTTTCAAATGCTTTAAGCATTTGTTGCATTGGGCATTTCCCATTCTGATCTATACATTCAGCTTATGATTCCGAACATTTGTAAACTGATGCCATAAAATTGGTCCTCATTTTATTTGTATTCTAAATCTAATTAAAAAAATTAATTCTTCAGTCTTAAAAGTACTGCAGTTTTTTATTTGTTTGATTGCTTTTTCTGTTGTTCTTCGCTTGTTTGTTTTTCCAAGAGCCCTTGAAACACATGGAAATTAAATTGCACCTACTTTCTGACACTGGTGTCCTTTTTCATTTAGGCAGATGAACTCTAAATACTCAAGCAGATCCTTAAAACTGGCACCCACACTAAGATCGTATATTAACAAAATACCTGTGTAGGACACGCTTGTCTAGCAACCTCCCCAAAGGCCACTAATGAGCAGAGAGTACATTTTTCCTGCAAAGTGCAGAAATAATTCATATGTAGAATACCTATAAAGTGTTTAGGTGAAAATTAAAATTCTGGACCACATTCCATGGAAGATAGTAAAGTCCTGAAGTCAGTCTGATTTTGTCAATCGATGAATTAATCTGCAATCAATGAATTGCAGCAGTAGCTGATGGCATTCAAAACTTACTGGTTGTTTTCTCTTACTCATTTTTTTGGAGCTGAGTGCCTTCGTTCTGATTGAAAATCATGCTCAAAAGCTTCCTTCCTTCATACAATAAAGAGCACCTGAAGATAAGGAAAGAAAAACATGAAAGGAAAAAAGGGTTCATGGTCCAACACATCCTTTTCAGTGAAGAAATGGAAAAAAAACTAAGCAGTCAAACTAAGTCAGATGAAAGGTCCATCTGTCTGAGAAACACATCTCCTAGGGTAGCCAGGTGTGGGCAGTATATATGGGTATATATGATGCACCGCGTGCTAAGGAAGTTCCCAAATTCAAAGGTCAGTATGTACTTAAAGGCTGTGTTCCTGATTGAGGCTTTAAGTGGGAAGAAGAATTTCTGGAGTTTAAACCTTACAGTCTATTCTTTAATCAGAGCCTTGTCCCCAAGAATTAGTTGGCAGGTCATTTGTCCTGAAGCTGTTTCTGGGTTTGTCAGTGGATACTGAGTTAGCTTGGCTGGAGGGATCTGAATTAAATACCTTCATGTAACTTGGACAGAGACAAGGACAAAAGCAGAAACCTGCTCTCACTGAGATGGTAATATAATTGTAGTCTATCATAAATAAGGTACAGTAGTGATGTCTTGAATAATTAGCACTGTAAGCGACATTGAATTTTAATGAAATCCCCATGTGGAGTCATAGCTGATAAAATTTAATCTAACCGTGCAGATCAATAAATAAAAATATGGTTAATTATTTACCGTATCTCTTTATCATTTCAATTACAGAAACAACCTTTCCGGAGGCTGTTAAGCAAAAAAGCTGATTAACATATCTAAACAAGTTTAAAATCCGTGGTGGAAAAGACATGAATGTTTTTATTCAGTGTTTTGGTAGGTCTGAATTTACATACAAAACAAAGGCAACACAGAAAAAAAGTAGCATATAAGAAAAACTGGTAGTTCATGCTCATCGCTGAGCGTTCTGTCACGTGTGGGTAAATGTATTTTGAAATGTTTGGCCTAGAGCTGCATGGGGAAGAAGGGCTTGCTGATACTGACATCCACCAATCTGGATTGAAAACCTATCAATCTAACTGTGAGGGACCGAGGCTGGCACCATTACGTAGCACATGCATACACATATTTAGTGTTTGTAGTATTTGCTGACTTGTATCTGCCAATGGCTGCCAAAGAATAGTTTCTGCAGTCACCACTTTTTACCACAAGAATTAGCACAGGAGATGTAGTATAGCACCACTGTGTTGGGAAGGGGATTTCATAATGGTTTCATTTGTATGCAGACAAACTGACGTATGTATACATGTATGTATTTGCAGCTGCTTTTATCTGGTCAAGTACTGTCAGTTTTTACAGCTCTGCGTTTTCCTTCACCAATTTTTCATCTTCATGTCATCTTGACACTGCCTTTTCTGCCAGGCACTCGATGTGTGTGTCTGTTTATCAGTCCTGAGCAGTCCTTTCCTAGTTTCTTAGCAGAATTTCTTCTTCCTATGCTTTTCCATCACCCTGCTGCCTGCTATCAGCTGATGGGTACATCAAAACGATATCAGAAGCCTTTTGCAGGGCTCTTCTTTGCAGCCTTCACTTTTTTTTTTCAGCTTGAAATCTCCTCTGAGGAAGAACTTTATTCCTTGCAGTAGTTGATACTTTGCTGTCTGTGTGGACTGGTACCACCGTGATTTCTCTTTCACCTTCTCTTTCTGAAGAGAATGGCTTGGAGCAACAAACCCTGCAAGCTATATCTGAAATAGGAGCCCATCTAGTGATGCAGAGACTAGTTATTTGTATAAATAAATGCTCGTAAGTATAAATAAGCATAAACAAAGAGACAGCAATTTGTGCCATTTTTGCTGATGCCACATGTGGCAACAGTTTAGCATCTGGTACATCTCCAGTCAACACAGCCATTTCCTCAATTTCAGAAGCATGAATTTCCTCCCTGTATTGTTAAGGACGTAATTATTCTTGTCATCCACTCCATTGTGTTAGCAAGTAGCAGAGCTGCCAATTATCCCCATTTAAAAACCAATCAGTCCATAAGTGAACAGCATGATCTCAATCTCCTGCAAGTTTACTCCTTCACAGGAGCTGGACACCTTTTGTCATCACTTTACGTTTTGTTGAAAGTTGTTTTGCGTTCTTCATTTTTATGTTGTTTTGATTTTGGTTGAATTGCATCAGCTGCTCATTTGGCCACATTAAATCACAGTGAAATCTCTATAACGATTTTATCTGCTTATCCTAGAAAGCTCATTTGTATCTCGAGAGCATTTTATGAGAAATTTCTCTACCAACACTTCCTTGTATACTATGCCAGCACAGACCCATATTCCCCTCTTCCCAGCACACCCCTTACAGATATTTTTTGATTTTTTTTTTATTTCTTTTTTTTTTTTGCACAAGGAAGTCTGACCAACCATTTCCACTCTAATTTGTAAACAATGACAAAATGCTGTGCATGCTTAGCAAGGCTTGTTTTTCTTGTGGTTGCTTAATGCAGTACACCCTGAAAGGTGTGCTTGTGTTTCAAGAATGGAGGGATCCTACGCTGTTTCATTTGAGGTTCTCCAAGATCAGATCTTCAAGTTATACTGTGGGATCCAGCCTGCTTCCTACAATATTGTCTTCAAGTCATGTCAAGTTTTCAACTTCCAGAATTACAGTCTGTGTGAGAACAACCTTGTCAGTCACAGTACACTTTCCATATATGTTCCTGCAGACAGTTTGCTACAGATTTAAGGTTTTGGAAGCTACCAGGTCGTGCTTGTAACCCCTTAAGATTCAAAGGACTTTCTGGAAACTGCCCTGATTTCAAAAGTTAAATGTAACTCAGTGCAGGCTCTTGCAGCATCCTCTTCCCTAATTTATTCACATTCATGACCATTTCTTTTTCAAGATACTTTTTACTAAACTGGGTCATATAAATCAGGTCATTGCGATTTATTTGTCACCTAGAAGAGAAGCTTGACATTTTGGTCTCTTCTTCCTGCTAAAATCTGCTATTAGTCTATTTTTCCAACAAGTGATCTATCTCATTGTCATGTCATTTAGCTTAACCTACTCCTCTTTCAAGCTCTGATTACTTTTTTTTCTGTATTTGCCTTTCCCCAGTATAGGAATTTCCATGTTCACTTGCTATTTCTAACCTACGTGGCTTCCTCTGTTGCTTTTTTAGTGTTAACAAGTGGATGTTTAAATCTGTTTTACTTGGCGTTAGCTTTGTTAGTTATTTCATGAGTTGATGCCTTTCGTTGGTTAGCTTCAGGGAATTCATATTCCCCCCCCCCCTTCATTAGTTATTTTCTTCACAGGTAAGACAGGCACTTCACTCACATTCTTGAAACCCAATTACATGACAGTATCTGTGTCTCTGGATTCAGCAGATTCCAGCTCCCATAAGGTGACTAAAAGCTGTAATCAACAATAGCAATTGAATGTTAATGTCAGGATTTTGCACCTGGTTGTGTGGCATCTCTATGACAGACCAAACAATGTGGCTATTGACTTGCTATTGATTTGTGTGCTCCCAGCTCTCTTTTCTCAACAAGATGTATGATAATCGTTAATTCCTGCCACTCCTTTACAAATCACTGTGCAGTGTGGACTGGATTCCAGGCCTTGTTAGATACAGCACAGGTTTGAACAGTCACAGAGTAACCCGGCCAGAACCAGAGCCATGGCTGAATAGGATCAGGCACAGCCCCAGTGGGGATATATTGTGACAGTGTAGCAGTCCCTTGGAGAATACAGTTTGCAGGGAGGAAATCGCTGCAGCTGAAGCCCTGCCCTCATTCTGGCTCTGGCAGAGCAAGGCTGGACCGCAGCCAGCTGTGTCCCAGCCCGTCCTGCAGTAGTACAGGTGGATGCACAGGACTGCAGGTGAAGTGTGGATGGGCTTGTGTCCCTTCTTCTCAAATAGGTGGGGTTTTTTTTTTGCCCTATCCAATCATACAGTTCATATCCTTTATTTACCTTGCTCTGCTTGCAAAGCAGAAACGGAAAATGTTTAAATATTTCAAATGATTTCCGCATTTTCTGTGGGACTCCTGCTAATCCCTGCAAGCTGTCATGATTCAGTCTACTGGCATCAAACCCTCCTGAGTACTAAATAAGACACTCAGTAACATGATTCATTCATGTGCTTTAGAAAAGAAACAATTCATCTCATTTTCTTTCAGTTCACTTCTTAAACATGAAAGATTGCAATTTTAACTGAGTTTAGAGATGGCTTTATTTTGTTCGTGGCATTTTCTGTTTTTTCCTTTTTCCTCTTCCTCCTTCCCTCTCACATTTCTTTCCCTTTAATTCCCCTGTCATCCCTCCTTCCTCACATTGTCAACAATGTGAGGATTGTCAATCAAATGTGCATCATATGCATACATTTTGTTTTGGAAATTTAAAATGTCTGATTTTATCACAGTATGTCACAAGTATATAGAGTGGATCAGTTTTATCTTTTTTTCTTTTAAGATTGGAATTGAAAATGAAAGACGTAGTAATTGATTTTGCTCTGTCCTGCATAGTACTTTAAAAATATCTTCCTGGCAATTCTGATCTAAATCCAAAACCAAAATTACAAGTGACAGTTTCATATCCAGGGACCCTAATCAGGTCTGTTCATTGCAAGAATTTCAAAGAGCTGTAAATTTAAGACTCTTGGTCAGTTTAAGCCAAAAGTGATTTTTATGTGTGTGTTGCTTTTTTATTCCTCGTGTTTCTTTCTTCCTTTTTTTTTTCTTAAGCTGTATCTTTAGCACCACTGCTGCAACTGTGTCACTCCACCATACTGAGCATGTTTTCATGCTGAGGCTCTTCAAGTAATATCAAGGAATCATAGAATCATAGAATGGCTTGGGTTGGAAGGGACCTTTAAGACAATCTGGTTCCAACCCCCTTACTGTAAGCAGGTACACTTGCCTCTAGACCCACTAGACCCAGGTTGCTCAAAGCCCCTTCCAGCCTGGCCTTAAATGCTTCCAAGGAGGGAGCATTCACAACCTCACTGGGCAACCTGTTCCAGTGTCTCACCACCCACACAGTAAAGAATTTCTTCTTGATATCTAGTCTAAATCTACCCTCTTCTAGTTTAAAGCCATCTCCCCTCATCCTTTTACTACCTGCCCTTCTAAACAGTCCCTTCTGGCTTTCCTGTAGGCCCCATTCAGGTACTGGAAGGCTGCTGTATGGTCTCTTTGGAGCATATTACTTGCTGTGTTAACTTCAAGAGCTTAAAGCTAAGCACATGTGTAACTACAGACAAAAGGGCTTCCATGAACACCAGCAAGATGAGTCCCAAGCTACTATGACAGCTAGCTAGAAGTTCATTTTTTCAGAATAAATAAATGGCATGTACAAAGTCTTAGGGCATTTTTTCCCTGTACATTTACTCTGTACAATTAATAGATTAGATTTCCAGCAACACTGATGAATATCCAGCTCTTACGTGCAACAGCACCTGGGCCAGCACCTTAGGAGGAAGTTGCAGAAGACTCTCTAATGTCTGATTTTAAAATAATTTCATCCAGTGGAAGAATTTCTGCTCAGTTCTTTTTGTAACCAGGTAAAGTAAATTGTCATAATAAAGCTGAACTCTAGATATGCTACTGTAGGTCAGAGAACACCTGTGGTTAACAAGACATGATTTTTTAAATGTTCATTATTTTATCTCCCTATCCTTAAAGAGAGTCTTACCTCCCAGTAATACTAGGCTTCCTGGTGAAGCAGCAGAAGGTATCATTATCTGTATCACTTATGATTTACAAAACCTTACTATTTCCTTCTTTTATTCTTTTCTCCTGTGTGTGCAGTACAGATCACTGAGATCTCTCTCCTGTGTGCCCTATTAATGTATTGATTTGTCACTGTGTCTCCTGTGGTTCACCTAGATAGCTTGAAGGGTAGGTGACTAAAGCTGAGCATTATTCCAAAAGGATAATGCAGGATATTATCAGAAGCCATTCTATGCTGTGCATTATGCTATATTTAAGGTGTTACTCGGAGACTTCAGCTGGTTATATTTCTGTTTGGAAGACTCTAGTCTTTGTGCCCTGACAATTCCTTCTGTGTGCATTAATTTACATTTACCAATATGAGCAGTGAACATGAACTCTGTCCCTGATTTTACATTCAGGCTGTAATTTACATTTGCTCAGTGTTTGATGTCTTTTTGACAGGAAAATGCATCACAAGTCATGTACATCTTTGCATGGCTAGTCACAGTCCTTACATAACAAGGTATGAAAGTTGAGATCCAGATGCTTTTGCTTTTCTCATCTTCATGTCAAGTACTTAAGCTTTTTGAAAATTATGGCAGCCAGGAGAACCCAGGCTGCAGGAGGTATTGCTCAGCGTTCTCTCTGCATTGCTGCAGAACAGAAAAGATGGAGCTGCAGATACAAGAGTCCCTATACTTTTTTTTACACTCAAGAGATATTGCAGTACAAATGTATGAGTTGAGGCATCTCCCAACTGGGTAATTGCTGCCAGCATAGCTTTCTGGATTGCTGTATTGAACATGGACGCTTACATTCTCAGTAAAACTCTTTTTAGTCTTCATTTTGCTCTCACCTAAAATCAATTAATTTGCAGCTCCACAGGGTTTGCTTCTTTAATCCAACCATGGCTCAATCATTGATGTAAAACAAGGTTTTTTTCTGCCCTCGGACTCTTTTCTAATGTCTTCCTATTTCTTGCCCTCTAAGTGCAAGCCTGAATTCTCATCTGTATCTATTTATAAGGGCTTCCCTGCTTCCGGGAGCGCTTAATCAAAGAGAAAGCTATCAGCAGGTGGTTAGCATCAAATGTCAGCAGCTTCTTTGTTCCTGACATCTCTTGGAAAAAAATGTTTCATTACCATGCAAATCATGTTAGTCCTCCTTTCCAAGATCCATTATCACACAGTGTAACATATGGTACACAGGACTGCGCTCCCAGGATTTATGTGGCAACTAAATTTCTTAGCAGAACAACAATTGTGAGAGCTAAGCCATCAGATGGCAATAATTACTGTTTCCCATTTCTCAGTGATCTGCTGAATATTTCTCTATCTGGTGGTAGCAACTAATAACTCATTGCGGGGGTGGGTGGACAATGTTATGTCTCCTTCCTTTTAAACTCTCCCATTTATCCTTCACTTGTATCAGAAATGTCACAATGCTCCTCGCAGGCTATACCAGACAGAATGGCTTGGCAGTTTTAACGATGTTGTTCTCTGTTGTGGGTATGTCTGGGAAGTGTGTTACTCACGTGTTACTTGGTGTGGCAATGTCTTGAACTGCACAAAGTCAGTTGAACCTGCTGCCTCTTCCTGGAAACCTTGGAAAGTGCAAATTATGTGTGGAAAGTGCCAAGAATGGTGATAGGAATCCAACTTTTCCAAGAGCCCTGAAACCCTGTAAGTAGAATCAGATAAATGTAGGAGAGATTTGATTCATCAGAGCAGTGGAGTACACTTCCATGATTTCAGTGGTGCTTCAGGATGTATTTGGAGTTAAGCATATGTTTGGGTGGATTGTTAACTTCAAGTGTGTGATGGAGTGCTTTGCTGACTCAAGGACGAGACATTCCTTACAGCTTGTTGTTTTCCACATTGCCATCTGGGAAGAGGAAACTTGACAGGACGTGGGCTGTGTGAGACATTACTGCATTTCTGAAAGGGTATTAACAGACCTGAAGCTTCCAGATCCTCTGAATCAGGATTTTTGTCTCTACGGATTTGTTTGGGGTGGAACAACCTCAGCACAGTGTTTGAAAGCAAATTTACCGTGCCACAGCATTTGCTAGGTTATCAGTTAGTATATCCAAATTAAAATAATTTCATGTTTTAGCGAGAGTACTAGTGATGCACATGGTATAGATGGAAAGCCTCACAGACCCAGCAGGTTTCTGGGGCTAAATTTTTAGATATTTTAGGAATTCTGTTTTGCACACAGACAACTGTAAGAGTTCACATTTGCAAACACTTTTAATTAGAGTCATCTCTTCACTAAACTCATTTTCTGAGCTGGGGGAGCACATCCACATTTGTGTGAAATCAGTCTGTTTTCACCGTCTGTTAGACAGCTCACTCTCACTATCTCACTGCAGCCAGATAGTATAGAAGAAGAGGTAATATGGACCTACAGTTGCACTTGTGGGAGAAGTGCAAGATATCTCAATTCGTCGTTATTCTCCAGGTGCTTTTAACGTCCCAGAATACGGGATGGTCACCTGAAAAACGTCCAATATGATTTCTCCATCTGGTCAGCATAAACCCCTCCTTCTCTAATACTGTACCATCCCGTTCTGCCATGTAACACTCTTGACCTAAAAGCCTTTTCTGTGCTGCTTTGCATTTTTGATGAAAACTGATGGGAGAGTAAATGTTTATTGCTGCAAAATGCATTTCTTTGTGAGAACTCTTCTTTTCTTTATTCTTTTCCAGTGACAAAATGTTCCCAGCCTTCGGATTTGGAGCAAGAATACCCCCAGAATACAAAGTAGGTGAATAAGAGAAATTTTCTCGTTTTCTTCATCTATGGTGCATAAGATAAGGGAGAAGAGGGAGAAGTGCAGGTTGAGGGCTGGGGGAAGCGTGTTGTCTCTCACCTGGTTTTCTCATTAAGTAATACCTCACTGAAACCAGAAATCAAAATTAGAAGAGGTACGTTTTACTGAAAATATTTAATATTAACAAAACTTTGTTAATGGATGTTAGCCTGCTAAAGAGGACTGAATGTTTGAATAGTGCTCAACAACCATATTTTGAAGGTTTGTGGGCCTTGATTTGACGAAACTAATTTTTGTAGGAAGGAATTCAGTGAATGGCCTAGTGCCTTTGCTTTGTGGTTTAGAGACTGAATGTCTTCCTGGAAAAACAGACTTCAGAAGATTTTTGCTCGGTACCAAATTTCTGTTCCATAGTGGACATCCTCAAAACCAGGAAGAAAAATAGAAGAGCATATTCATGCTAAAAAGAAGGATCATCCAACAGAAAAAAGGGCTAGGGAGAAATAGGCAGTTCAAACCCTGTGTTGCACATGTAGAGACAGAATAGGCAGAATAGTGGTTCTGCACAAGTAACCGAAGACTGGCTGGGGTTCTGCAACTCAGATACTGTCTGCAAAAAAAAAAGCAGAACTCGACTCCTGATGGTGCAGACTTCATCCAGTATTCCCAAGTTGCTGAAAGTTGCTTCTTTCAGCTGTGGCTGCACCAGGGAAGTGAACACTAGCTGAATGGGAATAACTGTCTGCAGAGATGGGTTATATGTTATTTAGTGTTATAAAGTGTGAATCAGTAGAAGGAAAAAAAAATGTACGTGTCCTCATGGCTTGTGGATCTGATATCTGCATGAAATTCCAGTAGTGATGTGCAGCAAATTTGATAGGTGTCTTGCAAATGAGTGTCTAAGATTAGTCAACTAGTCATGAGTTTTGCTGTGCCATGTTCCTGAAAAGGAACACCAGTGTTAATGCTTTCCAAAAATCAGAGACATCAGACAGTTTCCAGGACTTTGATACAGATTTGAATGTGGTATATGCACAGAGAACATCTATATCTGTTTGCATATCTATTTCAACTAGGAGGTGATAATCACCTGTGCTATATAAGGGGAAGTGTTTTAGAAAATAAGAGTGCTTAGGAGCCAGACACATTAGTAAAACACAAGGACTGCTTATCAAATGTACATTCCTTTGCCACAAATATGTACGTCTCTACCTGCGTTTGTATGGCAGTGCTCACTGAAAGAGCTGATCTATATGTCACAACTAGATTGCCCTCTTGAGCCCACTCTGGACCATTCCTGATAAAGCCATGCACTGTTGTGTTTATCCTAAACGAAGGTACTAACCTGGTGGTGTGACAGAGGCTAGATGTTCCACCATCTGTGAGATGACCATCATTGTGTGAGGGAGAGCTTGCCATGCTTTCAGCTGCTGAAAGCCATACTTGCCTCAAGGACTGCTCGAAGAACTATGTTTTTGTGCCAGCTGAGGTATTTTCACTGGTTTGCTGGAGATAGCTGTGGAGTAAAATTCACAGCTCCTTTCTTAACCAAAGTGATCGGATTGTGACATTGATATGTTGGGTCATATCAGCATAATGGCAACATACTGAATTTGTTAGACCCAAGCAACTGTCTCCTCATTTAATTGAGAAGCGTTTCAGGTGCCAGATAAAAGATGTATGTCTGGCTAGAAAGTGATTTCAGAGGTACTTTGTAACCAAATATCCCTACAATCACCATCACCAAAACTGATCTGATGCTTGGGAAGAGCTAGTGTAAGGATACATTTCCTCATAAATACTCTTAAGAAAGTGAGATACTTGGACAATTTAGTTGCCCCAATCTGTGTACACGGGTCTTGCATGATAACATGACCTGTCCTGACAAAGTCTGTGTATTACTGATCTTTTAGAGCAGGAAATTGGATGATTCAGGATCTTTGCATTTTGCGAAGTTTGTAAAACGCAGTGGTAAACTTAAGATGGAACTACTTGCTTGAGAGTTACTTGTATGTGAGTAAACAAGTCCAAAAGTATGTGGAGATACAACTGAGGGTCAGAATAACATCTTTAGTCTCCACTATGACAAATTGTCACAGAAAATGATAAAAAAGTGTTAAGACAATCAGCTTACTAATACAGTGAAACTTTGAAGAAGAGAAGAACCACATTGCAGAGGGATTAGCCTTTCTGATGGGGATAAATAATTAACTGGGTGTCTATCAGGGGCACATCCAACTGGAACTGGATTAGGAATTAGCAGTCATTTGTGCTACTGTTCAGTCCCTCCCTGTAACATGCTGCATAGTCCATCCAAATATCTGCATTCTTACATAAACCGTAACCTGTAGACCTTTAGAGTCCTTGCTTGGCTTTGGCTGCACTTCTGAATTGAAAGATTTGCTTTCTAAGAGACTGAGGAGTCCACCGCAAAATGATGTGTTAATGAGTCAAGACCAATAATCCTGAAGATCCTTCAGTAATTTAGTCTACACTGGTATCATAAATTTAATTTAAAGCCAACAACGATTAGTGTTTTACATGGAATACAGCCAAGATGCATAGGAAACAGTGAAGAAATGGTTATAATTGAAAGTAACAAAGAAGAAGCAAGAGTGCTCACACCTTGTTTATCGAAAGTTCTCTTCTCCTGCAAAAATACGGTAACACTAAAGACACCATGGCAGTAGTGTGGATCTCAGACTATTCAAATATTCTTTTGGTACTTGTGGTCAAAATTAATTCAAGTCATACATATGTTAAAGGACAGCAGTGTCAGAACTGTGGTAAATCACATCTTCAAATCTAGATTGAGTCATCATGAGAAGGTCTAAATGTTGTCTCCATCATGTGGATAAATCTGCTTTTCATTTTAATTTAGAATGCAGTTGAGCCTCCAATCCTAATTAGATAATCTAACCTGCCTATAGCACCTTGGTCTCTGCACACCAGCAGCTGCTATCTTTTATTTCTTTCAGTAGATGACAAGTTGCTAGGCCTGTGGAAGAAATGACTCCCACTACCAAGGGTTTCTAAGTAACCATGAGAGCCTCCATACAGCAGTAAACGTAAGACAAAGCAGCTTGCATAGAAGTCAGCTAAATGAAAGCTGACCAATCTATGCGTGGCAATAACAGTAATGGGAGGCCAGAGGAAGGCAGCCTGATAAAAACAGTGACCAAAGTGGACATAGTAGATTCAGACCTAATTTACATCATGCCCAGTTACAAGCTGTAGGAAAATGGGGACTGTAACTCACTATTCAGCATAAACCAAATAAACCAAAGGTAATGAGTCTCCACTGTGCTGTTTAGGACCAGCTGAAGGCCACTACTTTCAAGATGGGCATAAGCTCTGCATTTTTTTGGCAAGGTTTCTTGGGTGCACTAGATCATGTGGGAAACAGGTGTCATTTTGTGATGTTAAGTCAAACCAGTGCCTCCATTTCATACTCTCTTAGGTTGCTTCCATTAGCTTGGGATGGATGCTGGAGGGTAGCATCTACCTGTCCATTTAGTAAGATTCCAGCTCCTCGCATCCTTTTAAATGTTACAATAAGTGCAATGTTTACTATGCCAAGCATTGTTTCCCATAGAAAAATACACCTCTCTTTACATTAGCACTTCAGAACAGCGACAGCATTCATCTTTGCTGGCTTCTCACGAATCTCCTCAGGGTGAACCTCTTTAAAAATATATTTTATATATTTTTTCTGCAGAATTTCTATTTCAAGAGCACACTGTTATGTTACAATGATTTTATTTTCCCTCATTTCAGCTCCAAATGAAACGTATGAGCTGTTAGCAGAAAAAAACAGCAGTTTCTTAGTGGCGTAAGGAATCTGTGGTAGTGAAGGAAGCAAAACATGCCATATAAAACATTCCTCATCAGTCTAGAGGTACTTCATCTAGTATTCAGCAATATGATCTTTTTTCCCCAAGACCTGACAATTACACCTGCATTTCAGAGAGCAAAAATATGTGCAAAACTTTTTTAAAAAAGATAGATTGTAAAAGGATGTGTAACAGACCAATGGAAAAAAACAGGATTTGTCACCTTCACCATGGGACCTGGATTTAGGCATGGAAGATGAACAATCATGTACAAAAGGAATAAATGGGCAAGCATTGCCAAGCAGAAATGTCTACACTGTGATCTTAGCCAGAGACACAAGCTGTCCAGCTACCAAACTACTTAATTAATGAACATTGAGAAAATAACAGCTTCTGAGCAGTAGTTCTTTAAATCAGTTAGTGTCTTAAGCTTTTGCAAAATATGCAGACATTCAGTATTTAACTTAAGGACTTGTAGTGGCTTAATCGTTTTCAATTTACTCACAGGTAAGTGTTCAACATTGTGCCTCTCAGCATTTATGCTTTTGTGCATATCTATCTGTTCGTAGATTTTTTACTGTCTTTATTTGAATGAATAAGAAGGAGTTTCTAAACATGACTGGATTTGTCACTTGTTTGTCATGTAGTCGCAGTATCATCACTGTAGAGGTTTCTGCAAAGTTTGAACTTTGCAGGACAGGAGGCAAATTTAAATGAGCTTAACAACCTCTGGGAAAAAAAAAATAAAAGAAAAAAAGATTGCTAATTTTTAAAAGAATTGAGGAATCCAATTTCAGCATTTGCAAAATGAATGAAAAACATCTGTTTTCTAAGTCAAAACAGCTTGTTGCATCAAATATGGAAGTTCAGACAGAGTAAAAATGGATTTAAAAAAATGTGGAGGCTAAAATCGGACAACACATTTTGATTCAACTTAAAATGTCTTTGTATAAGGCAGTTTGCCTTCCAACTTTCATGGTTGTTTTATTTGGCAGATTCCAAGGTAGGGGTTTTTTGGGTATTTTGAGATTGATTTGTGAAAGTGAATTTCATTAATCTCAGATTAAGGAAATAAGTTTCTAGCTATGTTAAATCTAGATGACTTTTCTACTAAAATTCTCGTACATGTGTGGAAGTATGTTTATGACTCTTGCAAGATACCATCTCATGGACACTGTCATGCTAGTTGACAGCTGCCTTTCTGTGTGCTTGTCTTTACATGTGTACAGGCAATGGAAGCATTGTATGGTGGTAAAAACAAACTGTACTACAATGTGCATCGGCAAAAATATTTTAGACTGCTTATGTAGTTGATGTATCCACAGAAGTGCTGTTGTTGTAATGGACTTGATGGTGTACTTACAGATCCCTAGAGCTACTCTGCATATTTCTCTTGTTAAAAACCTTGAAGGAATTACCTGAGGAAAAAAAATTGTGCCTGGTACAGGAAGTTCCTGGAAAGCTGTGTTTTAATAATCCCATCTCTATGAGCTGTCTGCTAAATAATTTATCTGGAGTCCTGTAGAGAGAACAGATTAATACACAGCCAAGTGTAAGTAGGTTCCTTAGTTGGAGGCTTTGAGCGGTGCTCTGTGCTGAATGATAATGCCAGGCTTAATCACCTCTGCAGTCCTCAGTTTTTCTCTCCATTCCTTTTATGGATTGGTTTTAAGAGAGCAGGAGGGCTGAGCAGAGGGGTCAGCTAATTATTTGAAACTTAATCCAGGATGTGTGAACACAATCTCAGTTCTACATGGACTTTCCTTATTGTGGGGCCGAATTTCACTGCAAACAAGGCCTGCAATTCTTGGCAAATTTCTCTGTTCCATATAATGACATAAAGCAATAATTCTATGCTTGTATGATGTGAGGCATTCCAGAATTTCCTGACTCTTAACTTGACCATCATACAAATGACATTAATAGATTATATATAAGCAAGCCTGCTTCTCAACAGCCAGGTGTCTTGTTATGTTTCCCCTAAGGATATCCCAGTCTTCAGCATCTTTGATGTTCACTCTTTTTCCTCCTTTTCTCCATTAGCATATCAGTTCTAGGAGTGCATAAGGGCTGTATCATTCAGTGTCAGAAAGATGCCATTTATTATACTGGCTTTGGGCCATCTGACATCACTATGGTTTGCCTTTCATCCTCAGAAGCCTTGCATGCTTAACTGAATTTTAAAAAAGGGGGAGAATGACTTCTGGACATTTGGAGAAACTGCTTTAAAAAGATCTGCTATTGGTTGGCATTGAGTAATGATTTCCTGTTTGTGAACCATCCCTGAGCTGCCTAATGAGTTTCTCTACTTCACGTTATTCTTATATCTTGTTTACATTCTGATACATCTTTAAGAGAGCATAGAAAACAACCATATGCTTCTTTATTCATTGTGTTTCTTGTCCTGCCTTTAGGGTAAATTGTAGCACTGGTCTTGGTGAATGAGGATGACAGTGTATGAGGTCCACTAGCTGTAGGAGAATAGCAGCCATTGCTCAGACAGTATTATTTCTTGGAACACTTTGCACACTTTCTAGACAAGTGCTTTCTTATTGGCCCAGACTGTTGCCTGTTCTTCTTAAATAATAGGCTGGGTGCCATAGCTATGAACCAGATAAATTGTTTGTATTGTGTGATCCTGAAACTGTATAGCAACAAAAACGTCTAGCCCATGCTTGCATAGTGTGAATTAAATAATGTATTTATAGCTCTGGAAAAGAATTGTGGTGTTTCTTGTCCTGTAATTTGAAATGCATTAAGAATAAAGAAATAAAATCTCTGAAGAAGCACAGCATTGGAAGGATAAGCCTGCAATATATATATGTGCATCACTTGCTATTGAAATGCAGGTAGTATAAAATACAGAAAGCCTAAAGGAAAAGGAAGGCAATTGAACAACAGAAAAATCATCTGTGAGTGAGAACTCACATAGCCATTCTTGACAGCTGCAATTACCTTTGGCCTGCAGCTGGTCATGAGACTGGCAGATACCAGCTGGGCAAGTTGTGCTGGGAGACAAACAAGAGCAAGCCAGACAGAAATGCTCTGGAGCACCTCTGAAGCGTATCTGACAGCCCTGCTCTCCTGTGCCTTCTTAGTGAGAAGCATGCATAGTGGCTCTCTGCATTATCTTCTATGGCCAAGAAGCCTGGATGGCCCATTTAAAACCCTTTGAATGAGACAGCTGATGCTCCTTGTAGACATAATAAATTCCTGGCTAGGGCTGAGCTGGCTGAATGCTCTTCAGTGAGTTCTTGCTTTAGTCCTTGAATTTTCTCCCATCATAGTAGAGGTCACACTTTATTTAACCTTTTAATAAATAATGGTGAGCATCATCATGGTGAGCAAGACCAGCATATGATAGGAAAAATGTGCAGGACAAATATTTCAGTGATGACAAAGCTTCTGCTTAGTTCCAGCTAGAGAGACATTTGACGTTGCACGCTGGAGAAGATTAGACTGATTTAAGTTAGCTGGATCTAAGGAATCCTATGAGACAGAATAAGAAGGACTGGGTACAATTGATGTGTAACATCTATTCACTGACCATTTTCTGTGCTATCTGTAGCGTATAAATGGAAGTCATCTAAACTAGGAGGTAAAACAGTGGCATCCAACAAATAAATCTTCCTGCAAATAATCCATGTGCCATTGCACAGGAGATAAACAGGTTGCTTTTCGTATGCCTAAGAGTGCTGGCACTTCCAAATGTCCTACAGATATCTAAAAGTCTTAAAGATATGTAATTGTGTTAGACATATAAATGTTCCCTTTACTCTGCAGTGGTATACCTGAGCTCAAATTAGAAATTGCCTGCTTACATCTCAGCCGTGTGCGTTTTTTGCAAACCAAAATATGTATCAATATGTTGTATATCAAAACAGAAATTGGACTTCATTCCAGACAGTTGAAGGAGAATTCTGAGTCTGAGCTGAAGAGATGGTGAGAAATCGAGCCTCAGACATCAAGGAATGGTGCAAAAAGGAATCTGGGGAGCAAATCAGACAAGAGCAAACGAGAAAATTAGAAAAGAGCATCTGAGGAAAATTTCAGTCCCAGTACATTTGTGCTGTGGTTGCAGATCTCTAATTGACAGACATTTAAGAAGCCTGGAAACTGAAACTTACATTGTCTTCCATTATTTATGCATTCAGAAGTCTTGTATTATTTTCCCAAACCACTAAAGATAACAATATACTGTTTTCTTAGAAAATCAGCAACATTTTTGTATTCATAGTGATGTATCTTAGAAAATAGCTCGGTGGTATTTCATTACAGACATATTTAAAGAGTGAGAAAGTGGGATATTTACTAAACTTGAGGGAAAACTTTTTCCTTATTTTTCTGATTTCTCCTCCAACTACTCTAATTTCGTAACCAACTTAGACTTCTTGCATTTCTTACATTATTATCTCACAGTGGTTCCAAGGGACTTCTTTGATCTCTTGGAGAATAAATTATTTTCTCAATAAGCCTGTGGCCTTCAAATGAGAAACTGTTCACATGTGCGTGGAAGATTCAGAACAGGGCAGAGCATGTGCTGTGACAGGACCTTCTTTAGCTCTCCTGTGGTCTGTACACTAAGAAGTGAGAGAGCTTGCATTTACATCCCACCTCAGCAACGGGTCCCTCTTCTGTCGCTGCCATTGGTAGCCCAGTGCTGATGCCGTATTGATGTGATTTCTCATGTGCTTGGGTGTTTTTTCTTTGTGTTCTTTTTTCCTGTTTTTTATTGTTATTTTCAAGTTTGATTCCAGTTGTGGTACTTTGTTTTCACATGGAGTTCCATCTGGGACTGTATTTCAAACTTTACGCTAAAAGCTTGAAAGATCTCTGGTTTAATGCAGAAAGAATGTAAAGGGTGTTTAATTGTGAGTTCTCTTTGAATAATTTTTCCAACCACAGTTTTCTCTTCTTTCCATTTATCTGCAGGTCTCCCATGATTTTGCAATCAATTTCAATGAAGACAACCCAGAATGTGCAGGTAATACATCAGGACAAACTTACTGCTGTATTTCTGCTGTGACAAAATCTGCTTCTATTTTTTATTGTATCCCCTGAACACTTTTCAAAGTGTTTCTTAAAGAAAGCAGTTCTGAAACCTAACAGATTTAAAGAGCCTTAGCAAGTGCCACACATTAATGGCCTAAAAGATAGGTCCCATTGAAAGTACACAGTGTTGGATGCTTAACACTGCACATCCCTGAATTTTCACACGTTGCTGAAAACTAAAGCCATGTTTTCTGTGTTCCTTTTGGATCTACAGCAGCACAGTTTGTGCAGCATTAGAGGAGCAAGATGTGAAAGGCAAGGCATGCTGTGCATCTCTGTAGTCGGACTCCCTCTGTTTACTGCCAGTTGTTTGGCAAGACCTGTAGCAACAGTAAGCTACTGCAAGTCAGCCCAGCACCAGAGTCAGAGCAGCAGCTGAGGATGAGTGTGAGAGAAGGAAGCATGGTTTCATGACAGCAAATGCAGCAGACAACTGTTTTAACACAGCATAGGTGATTGGTGTGTTCTAGCAGTAATCACTAATCTTCATTAGTCAGAGGGTAGATTAGTGTAGCAGATTTTGCTGTACATCATATGTTTTCATATGAAGTCTGTGGTTATTGATGCTGTCTGTAGAACCTCCTGCCACAATACTCCCCATTTATAAAAGGTGAGGATAACAGGAAAAAACAAGTCATATTAGACGTACACATGTTTGAAAGTCTTGGTCAGATGATCATTGCTGTCTAAAACGCACAAGTTTTTTGTTCTCCCTTATTCTTTGCTGCCTTCAAAACACTAAAACAGGTATTTCAAAATGCATTTCTCGTTCAAATTTTTTAGCTGTTCCTTTCAATCCTTCTCAGACTTATTAGTGGCTTTCTTTCTGGCATGGTCTGCAGAATATGTTTGGGATGAAGATTAAGATGCCAGGGAATAAAGTGAGGTAAAGAAGAGAGGTTAAGCAGTTTGACAAAAAAAAAAAAAAAAAGACATCATTAAAAATGTTCAGATTTCGTGCAACTTAAATGAAAGACCTGTCTTGTTGGTGCAGTAGGCATTCCAGCTTTGGCAGCACACTTGAATTTTTGGCCTACTCCAGCTTCAGTAGGTCAGGTGCTTGAAAAGTATTTGGGCATTTTTATGTGCACTCCACCTCCTTTTTGCCTCTGTTGAGTCCAAGGCTAATACTTCTATCATGCTGACATTGCTATACAGTTACGTGCATTGACTGAATGATGTTTATAGTATTTGAAAAGGCTGTCACACCTATGTGCTAACAGCAAGTCAGAGATTGGACAGCCAAACCTTCAGTTAAAGAAGCTACTATTCGTTCTATGTATAGAAAAGGAAATGCAGCAGTGAAAATGAGAGGAGATTAAAAAAAGGAAGAAGCTCAGTGATCTTCGCCCAAGCTTTATGTAACTTACTGTTTGTTATGTATTCAGTTGTTATGTGTGCTTTGAATAAGAGTCAGCTGAGAAGTTAATCCATCATCTAAAAGGTGTAGAGCTAAGAAGCTGCAACCAGTTGGTCACAGCATGGAGGAAGGCCAGGGAGGGAAGTTTAGAGCATTTGTACACACATCTACAAGATATAAAAGGCTCTTCTGTGTACCATTTAAAATAATGTCCATCTGGATGAAAGCAAGAAAACAAGACAGACCAGAAAACGTGTTGTTTAATCATCTGCTGCAGCTTGCTTATCATCTGCCTGTAATGAATGCTTGATCAGTTCCCACAGCCAATTGTTCTGTGGCGTTTCTGACTTCTGTAGATGCCCACACTGCATTAGGTGGCACAGGCTGCAGTAACACCAACCTGTCATGTGAGAAGATACTCTTTGGCCCAAGAGTGAGAGGGAGATAAAATGCTTAGTCACCACACTATTTTACCTTGTAATATTTAGCATACTTGCCACAAAAACACAGGAAAATTACTGAATAATATTTTACTTTAAACCAAGAAGCGGAGACTGGAACCAATATAAAGAGTATGTGTCTGCTTTGCTCTTGAGGAATGAAATCCCTTTCTTGTGGAAGTAGTGACCTTTTACTGACACATAAGAGGTTTACGCATCACTCTACACTGAATAGGGATTGTGCTAAAATGTCAACTCTTTAATGAGCAGAGGAATGATTAACATGAGGATCGAGTGTTTCTTATTTCAGTAAATCCCTCATATCCTACCTAACTAAAAAAAAAAGTGTATTTTTAATTCTAGATGAGAGGAATTCTTTCCTGAGATTCAGTCCACCAATCCCCTGGGGGACTTCAATGGGCTTAAGAGCCACATTTGTACAAATCTCCAGAAGCCCAACTGCAAGGCCCTACATCTGGGTTGGAGCAAACCCAGACACAAATGCAGTAAGGGCAGAGAATAGATGAGAGCAGGCATGGGGAGAAGGTCTTGGGAGTGTTAGTGGGTGAGAAGCTCAACATGAGCCACCAGCGCACGCTTGCAGTCCAGAAAGCCAACTGGATCCTGGGCTTACTCAAAAGCAGCGTGACCAGCATGGTTAAGGAGGTGGATTTTGTAACCCCCAACAAACCCACCTAATATCTGTAGAGATAGGACTAGTGCAGTAGGCCCATACAAGCTGCAATAACAATTTGGACTCATTTGTAGATATACCTGTACATTCAAAAGAAATGCATATTTTCAGTTTTCTTGCTTGTAAATATTTGATATAAAGATCAATGGAATGCATAAAATACAGATATTTGCACATTTTTCCCCTATTACCATTTCTATTCTCAAAAAAATAGTGTTTATAGTTTTATGTTTAGTTTATTTATTCTATTTATAGTATAATATGTTTATAGTCTTATAGTTAGTATTTACTTATTTACATATAATCTTATATCTTATAGTCTTTATTTTTTGAGGAAGAAAATGACAGGATCTAATCTGAATAAATGTTTCTACGCATCCATGCATTCTTCTACACACATATGTGCACATGCTTACACTGTATTTCATTAGAACTATTGAACATGGGTTCTGAGTACAAAAGTAAAGGGATGAATTGTGAAGAAACGTACACTATTGGATTTGCCTAAAATGAAAGGGTCCAAGAAAAGTAAGCCACAAGGTAAACCACTCTCATATCCTTTGGGATTCAGATATAGGAGGAGGGCAGATACTTCTGAAAGATACTGAACCTAGACTATATATAAAGTATGTGTTTCTAGAACATGTTAATTTCTAGGATGAAAACAACCTCCTGACATGAACCACGCTAGATCTATTTGGACTACAGGGGACAAGCTTTATCTCATACTATTTTAATGTAAAAATTAAAATCACATTGTAACTTGCCAGCGTCTTAGAGAAAATTTATGAGGCCTTTGTGCAAGACCTGTAAGTATATATAATGAAAACTTAGTGAAGTTAAAGTTGGGAGTTAACAAAGGACCCATTTTGCAATATAGTTTAGTCACTGGAATTACCAAAGGAAATTCTGTACCTTTACTCTACATTTAAACAATCGTAACTATAATTGGAGAGTTTTCTTTTATCTGTGAGCATTGCAATGGAATAATGTGTTTGTAACTATCTACAAAGAGAGAAGACCGTATTCCCAATCATTTCATCATAGGAGGTTCAGGTGAATCATTGCTAAGTTATTGCAGCTCTCTTTGATTTGTTAGTAAAGGATCCACACTCCTATATCCTGCAAACATGGCTGAGTAAAATCTCATGAGTGAGGCAGTCTTGATGCAAACTGCAACTGGCTCAGGAGCTCACCGAAGCCATTTCTTTCTTCAGCTCCCTTTACACAGCTCTTCAGTCCGTCATTTTCTTTCCAACTTCAGACCTCTAATCCTCTAGGTCTGTTAAGCTGGGATCCTGTCTGTGGAGGCTAACGTGCATCACTTCAAGAAACGCTTCTTCTCAATGATTGAAAACTCCAATTCTTATTCTGTGATCTGTCAAGTGTGTCAGCAGAAGTCTATTCTCCTTGGTCTGGCTATATATCCTGAAATGAAAAAGCCATAAATAGCTGGTTCTCCATCAAAACTTACTGACTAAAGCTCATTTTTCTTAGACTGGAAAGCATCCTTCTATTTATTCCAAGATTTCACAGTTTTTGGTCACAGCTGAATTCAACCTATGAGTAATTATGCAAATTCACCCTGAGAAAGTGTTTTTCTAGCACAAGGGAGTTAGGTATTTGCAAAGGTGTTTAAGTTCCTTGACAGCTCTAGATTGTGAGTGCAAAGGGTAAGTTTGTTGGTAACTACCATGATAAGCAGAAATAAATATCTACCTGAAGACAAGGAAAGAGAAGTGTTGAAAGGCTTTTAATTTGTGCCTACCCTTTTAGCATGAATGTTCGCTGGTGATCAGCAAGTAATCACTTACACCTTGAAATGAGAAGAACGAAACCCATGGCATTGCAAGCTAATACCTGGAAAATGGGCATTGAGCACTGCTGGGAAGAAGCATGGTATAATGAATTACCTATTACAAACTAGGTTCAAGGCAGCTAGAGGCAGCTTCTCAGAAATTATCTCAAATTGTTAGTGCCTACTAACTGTGTGACATTTTGAATTTACTCATTAAGAACCTGCCTTTTATTTACACTTTAAACAAGCATGATATTGGTTATGTGCTCACGTTTGCTTTTCCTACCAGGAATACAAGGTGTTGTGGAGGCTTATCAGAGCTGCCTTCCAAAGCTGCAGCTCTACGGGCCAACAAACATTGCTCCCATTATCCAGAAGGTGGCAAAATCAGCATCAGAGGAGACCAACACCAAGGAAGCCTCGGTAAGGGCATGATGCTTTGTTCTTGCACTGTCTTGTAGGCCAACACAACAAGATCTTTCAGTGTGTATTAATAATGCCTTGCCAGCTTTTACCAACTACGTGCACAGAAGTCACTTTCAGTCTGTGGCAGCTGGAGCAGTGTATCTAACCTTTACATCTTTGGTAGTCATGATTCCAATTCTTACCTCACTGTTCTGTTTCCTGTAACACACTCATGTCTTCACAGAGGTAATATAAATGGCAGGACTAGGGTTACAAAAATGCAGCCCTAACTTTCGTTATACAAGTAGATGAGTTCAAATGTTTCTCCACACAGACTACCTATTTTCAAGTATCTTGCAGAGACTGTACTGGAACTTTCTATTTTTGTCAGCTAGGTGTTTTGTTATGTTTTTTTCCCAACCATTCCTCTGCTACAGTAATAGTTTTCATTTTACTATTATGGACGTGTAGTACTATGTGCCCTTTGGAAATAAGGAGACAAGTCTGTTAGCCTGCATCTGATAGATTCATGACAGATTTATTGGGCTGTAAGACTTAAACATGGATGGTGTGTAACATACCTCTACCAAATGGTTTAGGCTTACTTTTTTTCCTGTTTTTCAGACAGAATGGGAGAAAGTGAGATTAAGAGAACAAGAGAAAGTGTGTGAGAAAGTAGGTTTGAAACATCTACAAATGTAAAGCAGTGCTGTGGGAGTCAGGGATGTAACAGATAACTCAAATACTGCAGCAGAAAAATGCTCATGTATAGGAACAGAACAGAGATGCACATTGACATGCATCCCATTACCAGTTTGGAGCTTTCCCTGAGCTTTCCCGTTAAGGCAGGATTTCCCAAACGTTTCTTTTCATGACTCTGGGCTCATGATTGCCACTTCATTACAATTTGCAGTGTATTGATACTATTTAGAATCAGTCCTACAGTAGTGAATTGCTGTATTTGAATTTCCATACCCAGCTAATCTCACGGTGGCTCATCCTGTTCCCACTGTTGTCTCTGAGCTATTATGTAGCATTTAATAAATTGCTTCATTTTTCTAAACCTAAGCTTCCCCACTTTCTGTTTGCTTGAACATCAAATTAACTTGTAGCATGATTCTTCAAGATGAAGTTACCTCTCTGTGTATTTTGTTTTACTCGTGGCGGGAGGTGATGAACAGAACTCTGTGTGAGTTTACATAGCTGTATATAAATAAACTGTAATGATGTTTTCTGTTGGTACTGCTTGTGCAGAGTGACCAAATTCTATGACCTGTTCAATTCTCTTATTAATGCACATTTGTTAAATGGCTCCAGCTGCCTAGCTATTCATAAAAGGCCCATGTGAGAGCTGCTTTTTCCCATTACCAACTGAAGATGTAATAGCCTATTTGATCCCAGTCCAGAGAGCCCTGGACTATTGGGAAAGAAATGACAAGCACAGAAAATTGCTTGCTCTCCTTTAGAGAATGAGTAAACCTAACAGCTGCATGTAAAGTGTTTGAAATGGATATTTTCCTTTTCTGCACATGCCCTGCCTCTTCTCAGGGACATCATCGCTCTGCAGAATACAGCAGATCTGCCGTGGTGGGGTGCTTCTCCCACAGGTACCATTGGGTCACCCTGCAATTTGCAGATGGCTGCACCCATCCCACTTGCCTGTTAGCAAACCTCCTCTGCAAAGTGCTGTCATAACATCCCTGACACCTCTGCTACAAGCTCGTAATGCTTCAGTACCCCATTCCTTTCTGCCTCCCACTGGTTCCCAAGGGGAAGAAAATAATCAGAAACTGTCAGCAAAAGTGACTGTGCAGCAGATGGAAAATAAGGCTGGTGAGGATATCAGGACTCTTCCAGACTTCCCAGCCAAAGTCCTACTCTCTCTGCCCTAGCAGCTAGAACACCTCTTTCCTTCACTGTGCATCCTTTGGCTCCCTCCAGGTCCAGGAACTGATGTAAACTACAGCCAAGCTGCAGCAGAAGAAAAGTTAGCAACTGATGAGGTTTGGATGGGAAATGCACTTAACATTTGCGTCATTATAATGGCTCTTTTCTCTTTTAAAAATCTGTGATTGACAGTTGTCAGAAAGAATTTTATACCAAAAAAAAAAGTCTTTGAAAGATGAACTAATGGTTTTTACTTCTTATCCAACAACTTCAGCAATATTTCATCTTGCTCATTCTAACGGATGGCGTCATCACAGACATGGCTGACACCAGGGAGGCCATTGTCCATGCCTCTCACCTTCCCATGTCAGTCATCATCGTCGGGGTGGGAAACGCCGATTTTAGTGACATGCAGATGCTGGATGGCGATGATGGGATCCTGAGGTCTCCCAAGGGCGAGCCTGTGCTTCGAGACATTGTCCAGTTTGTGCCATTTAGGAACTTCAAACATGTAAGCTGACTTTTCCATCCGTTCTGCTGGAGTGAATGTATAAACATGTAGTGTAGTCCCTGGGGCTAGGCTTAACATTGGTTGAAAAACGGTATATAAAGTATACAGTGTGTCAGTGGCATTATTATGTCAGAAATGAAATCAAAACAAATAAAAACAAACACATAATGAAATGTTCTTCATGAGTGACATAGTTGGGAAAGAAGAGATGAGAAAATCCTTGTGCTTCTTGTGGTGCCCATCCTGATGTCCACTTCCTCTCTGATTTTAGTTTGCTTTTTCTCCCTGTCTTATTTTCCCTGAAATCTTTTTTCCATTCTGTTTTCATGCATTCTGTTAGGGCTATTATATTGCATTCCTATATATGTACATTGTCTCTTCACTTCCACAGAGAAATGAAACAGCCGCAGATTTGCACTCAGTGGTTTCCCCCAGGAGGCTGCTTACTTATTGACATTCAGATCCCTGAATTCTCAAAGTCAGAACAATCCACCCAGAGCATCCTGGTTGTCTGCAAACCTTTCCTCTAGTTCTGTACAAGAGCACAGCCAAGAAAGTGCTGCTACTAAGAGTTCCCTGTGCCTTCAGCCAGCTGTTCCCACGAAGCGCAGTGCAGTACAGGAGACACACGGGAGGAGGAGAGGTGACAGACCCAGCGCTGACGTGCCAAATTTGAAGTAATCCCTTGGCCATGTACTTTCCTCCTCAGTCACCTGTCGACATTGCAGCATCTGTCCCAGGGACATTTTCAGCACCTGAGTAGAGGCAGTGTTCACTCCAAGGGACAGTTCTTTCAGGGTCCTTTTCTCTATATGGAGGCAGGAATAGACATGGAATAGACACGGTTCATCAGTGATGCCGATTCCATTCTTTTCCCCCCTGTTTTTCCATCTTTCTCTACCCTCCTCCCCTCATTCCTTCTGTGATATTTAATCATTCTTCCCTACTACTTTTTCCTCACCTTAGTCTAGAAGGATATCCTTGGTATTAGATTAGAGAATTTGTTTACCCTACAGTGTACCTGTTTCACTTTCATCATGAAAGAGCCCTTCTCAAGCTGCTCTCATTCTCTTAGTTCTGGATTTGTCACACATAGGTTTTCAGTTCTGGGTTGGTTTTGGTCTGCATATGGATTTACACTGTTTTTCTGGTCTTTTTGTTACTCCCCAAATACCTTCATTTTTATTATTCTTTTCTCCAGAGTTGTTCCTTTTTCTGTCTTCAAAATAAACTGTTTCCATGTTTGTCACAGCTGTGGACACCCTTCTTACTTTCACTAAATCCACTGACAAATAAGTGAAAGACTTGTTCCCTTTTTCCCTTTACCATTATGTAAAGAGTGTATCCTTGTATGATGACAAACCTCACTTTGTGCTATTAGGCCATGCTAAATGGTGGCAGGTTTGCCTCTGAATTGTAGAGACGTACATTTTGTGTTGACAGCTCTGCTCAGCCACCTATTAAGTATCTGCTGGAACAAAGTATGAGCACGACCTGCTCACAGTTCACAGTTCTCCTTCATCAGATAATCACAAGCGTGTGGTACTGTACCAGTCTATTGTGAAAGTGTCAAGAGGCAAGTTATTTATGGACTGGTGCTAGACCTGCTTTGAATTAAAAAATGTTTCTGCAAGGAACTGGCAAATCCAGCTGCATTTGTTAAATTTCGTTTCACTTTGTGTCTTTATAACAAAGTTGAAATCACCCTTGATTGGATAGATTAACGCTGACGGTTGCAGCTCAGCTTGGGCGCTGAATATTTTGTGCCTTATGTTAACTTTTGAGTGATTCTAAATGTTATTTTAATTGCAAGCATTGATCAAATGGCGAGTGCATCTTATTTTGAGCTGTTGTAGATTAACTACCCCAGTATTGGGAAAGGACAGCGATCTTAAAAAATCATCGCTCTCGTTAAATAGAGATATTTTTCTCCCCCTTTCTCTCAGTAATGGGGATAATATAGCTTTAGAGATAGATAATGTGTTTGCTATATCACAAATGCCAATATATCTTATACAACTTGATATTTAATCTGTATATCATGATCTTTCAGCATTTCAACAAATGTCAGTGTAATGGATGAGTGCCCATAACAACAGCCACTACTGCTTGAATTTCTTTGTTGTGAAAGCACCCCAGATGATATCTCCCTGGACAAACTGATATTCACAGCCATCTTTCTTACTTACCCTCAGCATGAACAAAAGGCCGTGCCTGTTCCATCAACTAGTGGAGTAATTTATGATAATAGAAATGACTGTGATGTTTTGAATATTTTTTTTCCCACAGCAAATGCAGATTTAACCCAAAATGGGGTTTGTCAGATCACTTCTGATCACATACAAGAATTACTGTGAATCAACATATTACATTTTACAGCTTTAGGGAAAAGATGTGTTTGATTAAAAATCTCATCTCGTTTGTCAGTTTTTGTCTTTTTCTTTTTTTTTTAACCTTGTGTTTAGTTCTGCTACTTTGTATCTTCAACTCTTAAGTAGGGAAAAGAGAAAGTGAACGATTTCATTAGAAAGACTACATATCAAGTTTTATAAAGTTTGTAGATTTTTCCACTAAGTCATTTATTTATGCCTGAATCCATATTGCCTGTACTGCTGACGGAAGGAGGGACGTTATGGGATGTTATTTGTGAGCAATTATTTTTGTTGTGATAGAATAGTAAACCCAAACTCATTTTGAGTCAGACTAAACAATATTTTTTTCATTGCTTCAACTCTCAGGTCAGCCTGCAACTCAGAATCTCATATCTATTGAAGGAGATGAAAAACAACATTCCCAAAAACTGCCTCTATGAGAAAATCGAAATGAGGGAGAAGGGAATTCTAAAAATAACCTACAGATAAACTTATCAAATGAGAGGGATTCTGACTTAAGGGAAGGGT
The DNA here is from genome assembly GCF_023343835.1 of Lagopus muta. Lineage (NCBI taxonomy): Eukaryota > Metazoa > Chordata > Aves > Galliformes > Phasianidae > Lagopus > Lagopus muta. The sequence goes on along the minus strand of NC_064439.1, from coordinate 41,201,732 downwards.
CTGATCCTTGGCAGCACTCGCACATACATTTAAGTCAGTTAGTTACAGTTATTCACATATCATAAACTTCACAGCCCCAATCGGTGTTTTACTGGCTCAAGACCAGAGATATAAAGTTTTATTATTGGGGTTTAATCTTCTCCTACATGATGTCCTGCATCAAGAATACTTCGGTAAAGCATTAATCATAATTGTATTGATTCCTAGCAAATCTCTAGTTGCAGCTCCGCCTCAATCCATTCGCAGTGATACTACATGAGCTGACTTTTCTGAGTTTAAAAAGCATGATGTATTTTCTGTGCACAACTTGGATGCAGCAAATAGATGGTATTGCACTTAGCATTGTGTTTAATTACAAAGCCTAATAACTGCAACTTAATAACACCTGTCACAAACAAGTAGGGAAAGCATAGTTCTTCGCCACTCCAAAGAGTAATGTTTTGCACTATGCACTGTAATTAAAGATTATGCATGGTAAAGCTGTAGAATGGAATCAGCAGTCATTTGTAATATACACCAATTATCATCAGAGGGGATTATTCTCTTGCTGCTGGGTGATCCGATTGTTGTGTGTTAGCCATCAGATGAGAACTATTCATCTGGAGGTGTTTCTTGCTAGGTTGCTCTTCAGGCATAGCATTTAAACAGTGGTGTAACAAAATGTTACAGCAAAACATTTGTGTACCATCTGTGTTAAGAGCCCAGTGAAGGCAACTTAAACAGTGCTGCTGAACTGGACTGGTTTTTAGCTTGGAAGCAGTTGGGTGTTTCTTAATTACACAAGTGCTGCTTTGCACCATCCTGAAGTGAGAGTGCTTCACCACGCAACAGTGCTTGATGTACAGGTGGCCTGAACTGGCAAGAAATCACCCTTCACCGTGTTTGGGGATGCTCCCTAGTAAAAAGAGCCCCAGGACCAACGGGCATCACCACCATGGTGAGGCAGCAATGCAGACAACATGTGTGAGGCACTGGTAGCCTGTTGGCCTGTGGGCACAGCAGGCATAATAGCTTAAACCTCAGCAGAAGGCTCCTCACTTCTCATGCACACTGAGAGGTACAAGCACTACAGGGACAAGTAGCATCAGGAAGATGATACAGAGATGAGTGCTGGTCCCATGTTTAGACATGCAGACTATGTGTGTGATCCACAGAAGCTGGTGGCAAATGTCCCTGCCCAGCATCTTTAGGCACAGAGCAGAGGGGAGCTGTGCCTGTAGTGCTGGCCCAGTTTCCCCCACTCCTGTTTTACCCTTTGTGTACAGTTGTATTTCAAGTAAAATAGCACAGAGGCAAGTTAAGGTACATGCAGCTTACCGCACTGGGAGGGAGATTTAAAAAACAGTAACTCTCAGTAGTAACAAAGAGTCATTTGCCTGACTCCAAGGAGCATTTTCTGCTGATTTCATTGAGAACAGACAAGAACAGGGCAACTGTGAAAGACTACGTAAAACAAACACGAGTCCTGTTGCCTTGTAACATGTGGGAACAGCTGCTGTGCTGTCACACAAGGTGTGGGTTCTGCTTTGCCACTTTGTTTCTGCAGAATTGTTCCAGACTTTCACCCGCTCAGATATTTTGGCAGAAATGTCTCATTGTGGAAATACTGGTTCATTTTATTCATTACTAATCACATAAGTGACTCAAAATAGTTTTATTTATACTTTTTCTAGCACTATTATACTGTAATATTTGATAGTAGAATTTCTGATGCCCATGGGTTTTCTACACCCCTGGGTTAGCACGCCTGAGGATAATTTACTGTGTACATCCTATGTAAGCCTAAATATATGACTGAAAAAATAAGAATCCTACCTCATGAAAGAGAGCAGGGCAATAAGTCAGTGAGTACAGCTGCTTTGTGAAAAGCCAGGTTTGAATACTAGCTGAAAGCATTACAGACAGGGAGAAGGAACGTGTTCATTACTTTGGGAAGTAGTGCTTGGCGTGCAGAAAAAGAAATGTGATCCAGCCACCTGCTAAGGAGTTCCCCTGGATCAGCTGAGCTGCAGTGTGTTGTACCTGGAGATAAGTACAGCAGATGAAACCTCTCAGACTGAACTTCAAGCATTTGCATTTTTTTCTGCATTTTTTGAGGAAGGCTCATAGGGAGCAGAGTCAGGTAGGCTGAGTCACAGGATTTGGAGTCAGCTTTGATCCAAATATGTAGAAACAGCAAATCCAAAACACGGGGCAGGAGGGTACCTTTGCTTTGCATTGGGCTACAGGACGCCAGTTCTATCAGTGATGGATACAGGGTCTGAAGAAAATCTCTGTAGCACGTGCAGGTTAATGGTTGCCCACAAAACATCCACAGGCCCCATAGGAGCACTGTCATGGTGCAAGGCAGCAACTGCCGTTGCCACTAGAGGGCAAAAGCCAGCGGCTGCCTCTGCATCTCAGGGATGTCACTTCTTATAGGACCTGTTTCTGGGTGATGCCCATCACTTGAATGTTGCAGGAAGAGCTTTAAAGCCTCCACAAAACCTGGGAATTAAACATTTTCAGACAATGATTTAGTTCCAGTGGAAATATATATATATATATACTTGAATTAAAAACTTCCCCTGCCCTTAAAACACAACACCAGCATCTGAAGATCAGAGTAGTGATGAAGGCCTCCCATTACATGGATGTCCACCCACGTTCAGCATGAAGTTCTGCAGGGTCCCTCAGTGAGTACTGGTGAATGTAGTCCTTGCAGAGCATTTCATCATGATACGGCGCTCTCTGAGCACAGTGAAGTTCAGGACAACAGTTGCCTCAGCCTTGAGCTTAGAAGAGTCCAAATGGATCTGAAAATATATAGATCACTCTTGTCTTTGGCGTACTTCTAAGTGGCCTTGTGTACATGCCCAGGCTGACCTACAAAATGAATTTCATAGTGCCACTCTGTACCATAAGTCTTGCCTTGATCTTGTGGCTCCAAAGCCTCTAAACCCGTGGCCCTTATAGCACAGAGACAGGTTAACATTTGTGTTTTCTACCATTTCCTGCAGGCCTCCCCAGCTGCTCTAGCAAAAAGCGTTTTGGCTGAAGTTCCAAACCAAGTCGTGGACTATTACAATGGCAAAGGGATAAAACCAAAATGTGTCTCAGAGTACGAGTCTTCCAGGACACTAGCTCCATGAACCTGCCTGCACTCTTTTACAAAATCAAATTAAAAAAAAAAGAAATGCTACTGTCTACAACTACTGTACTTAAAAATGAAACAAACAAAAAGAATAGCACGTTTTGGTGATTTTTAACTAAAATAACCTTCTTTTTTTTGTTTGTTCGGGTTGGTTTTTTTTTGCATGTGTAGCCCAAAGGCTTAAATCTGTGTTATTGTTGAAACCTTTTTATGAGGAAAAAAAGTCCAGAAAAAAAGAGTGAACTCTTTCCATTACAGCATGTCTCCTTGAAATAAAAAGTTATCTGTATCTGTTTTTTATACAGGTTTGTTGAAATTTTGCTAAATTTCTTATCTTTACACTATAAAGCATTTTGAAATATTTATTGAGAGTCGATAGCCAAAATGTATTTGGTTTAATCTGCTATGAACTGAGAGATTTTTCAAAATGGCAGATGCATGAACTGTATTTTGCATGTTTAAAATAAAAACAACACAGTTTTGCAGTTGTTGTCTTTATTTCTCTCTCTGCCACAACATCTTTATTTCTCTCGCTGCCTGCTTTCAACTTCTGTATTCCAACAAAGGGGTAATCAGTTATTTCAAGAGATATCTAGTCCTGAGCATGGGCACTTCTACCATTACCAGTCTGTAATATGGGTACCCAAACATTCCCACTCAGTCTGTGGCCTGAGCCACACTACAGAGTGTTCAGACCATAGCTGTGAACAGATCTGGCTTGGAGGGCATCATGCATCAGGACTGCATGAAAACAATATGCCCACGTAATCCAAACGATCTGGCTGGCTTTCCAATGTGTTGGTTTTGGCTACCCAGATTTAGAACCTATGATGTTTGGGAATTCTTGTTTTGTTTCATTTTTGTTTTGTTTTGCTTTGTTTTTAATCTTGCACCCAGTATCCAACTTCGTGTGACACATTTTCTAAAAGAAATTTTGCATGGCCTGATTTTGTGGCAACTGAAAATTGATACTTGTCACACACAGCTGTTGTGTGCGATAGAAGAACTGATTTCATATCAAAAAAATACATAAGAGAACAAACAAGAACACATTAGCAGTGGATTGATTTTTTCTATTGGAATATTAAAACATATTCACCAATGAAGAAATTAGATCAGTGTTAGTGTTTGAATTTTGGCTTCTTCATTTGCTAGAAGACAATAGAGAAATACGTAACTTGCTCAAAGTTAAGGATGATGTTTGACCTAAAATAACTTTGTGTGGGACTGTCCAAAGGGCACAGCATTGGATGAGCAGTACTCCCACTGAAGTGAATACATTTGTGTTGTGAGTCCCAGAAGAAGCCATTTGGGGCCAGTGTTGAATATTCTGGGAAATCTCACCTGTAAGCAGGCTTCTTTGGTTTTAGACACACATATTTTTCAGTTTGCAGGTAATGTAGAACTGTAATTCCTTTGTTCTCATTTAGAAGTAAACTTCCATGAGATCGGCTTTGATTCATTTTGTACCATAAAATGAAGGCCACAGGATAGCCAAGACATGGGGCTGTCTTCGCAGCACATTCAGTTCTGCTCCATCCCACAGAGCAATCTCTCACACTTCCTAATGAAGATTTCTTCAAGTGATCAGGTATTGAACAGCAGCCAGTTTTACGTGGTAAAATGTATAAACTGTGTGAAGATGACCCAACTGATAGATCTCAAATCAGAGCTGCTCCACCAAGTTATCTAAGACACCTGTAGCTTCATATTCCTATTTCCCCCTCTTTTCCTTCCCACTTCTCAGAAGGAGTATTTCTCCACTGTTAAAGCACATGGCTGAAAAATCAATGGATCAATGTTCTTTGCTCCTCTATGATATTATTTTGTAATCTTGGGAACGTTGTTTAACTTTTCTGTGCCTCAGATTCCTCGTCTGCAAAATGAAGATCACTGCTGTGAATTCACAAACATCTCATAATGGTACTGGGGGATTTTTGTATTTGAAATGTGTTTTGAGATCCTCAGAGCCATGATGGTGCTCTTGTAACATAAAAAATATGACTTTACCTGGCCACGGACTCAGAGATGCAAAGGGCAGCTGAAGAGTGGCCAGCCTTTTTTGTTGTTTGCCACACTGAAGGAAAGGAAAACAAGTTTCCAGCAAGAAAATACAGAAATAAGATAAACAGTTCTGGCACATATGATCCCTCACTAAATGATTTATGGAGTGTTCACAGTTGCATGGAATCGAGGATTTACAGCTTGTCCTTAGCAAAGATGTTACAAGGAGCATCTATAATGCAGCATCACACATGGTTTAGGTGGTTACTGTATGCTGAGCTATGTAACTCACCAGGCATAACTCACCAGTCATCTTCATGTATGTACTTGGTCTACCTAAGTGTCTGAAGACAATCATAGCTGCTACGCATCTTTCTGTTTACTTCACATGATCCAGATCAGAATGCTGTCTACTTAAAACCAAAACATCACCAGTGGGGACAGATCTGCAGTTGTGCACCAGCCCCCAAGGTGTTTGAAAGAACACCTCCATGATATTGAAAGCTCAGTTGGAAATCTCCCTCAATCTACTCGAATTCCAGCAAATAAGCGTGCATAATAATGATGGAATCACAGAATGGTTTGGGTTGGAAGGGACCCTAAAGCTCACTCAGATCCAGCCCCCTGCTGTGGGCAGGGCTGCCACCCACTGGATCAGGCTGCCCAGGGCCCCATCCAACCTAACCTTCAGAATCTCCAGGGATTTCCTGGAAAAGAAATGAAGAAATGAAAGAATTTTCAGTGTCCCAGCTGATACAGTGCAATATGATGGTATTGGCTTTGTGCAGAGTAGTATCATTAAATATATGAATATATCAGTGAAATGATACTTAGGGTTTAGCAAGGCCCTTCTGCCCTTAGGCTAAGCTGCTGTCATTTCTCCTGTAGATATTAAATTTCTACTGGTTTTATGGATCATTTTAAATTCTGAAAACGACTTTATTATAAATTATATCTTGCCCCTTCGAGGTAATTGATAGTCTTCACTGCCTACTGTAATTCTGCATCCATTCCTATTGCCTCTTCAATCCAATCCAATACCCAGAAGTCCCAGAATATTCAAGGTATTCATCATCCCTATTAACCCAGAAATATATTAATTTCTCTAATTCTTGAGCTAGAAATGAAGATGAGTTATATTTTTAGTTATGTAGGGTAAACTAAATCTACTAATGAAAAAATTGCTAATACACTGCTAATTGCTTACTTATGTAAGGTAAAAATCTATCTGTAAAACCCTCACTGTAAACAGCAATATTGTGTTATACAGCATTTGATGAAAGAGTCCACAGGCATGTAAGAAAATGAAATGACGATAATTGTGCCTCTTTAAAACATCTTCTAATTTAATTTGCAAATATAAAGGCACACAGCTGATGACAGCTGAGAGGTTCCAAGTTTCATCACTTTGAGTCATTCTGAGTGCGGGGGAGATCACTGGTCCTACCTAAGGCTTGCTTTAGGTCACAGAGGTGATATGGCAATAAGTGCTCAGGTGGAAGGCCCCTGACTCCTAGCAGATGTACCTGATAGCTCTGCAGATCTCCATCACTCACCTGCATTCCCTGGGTATATGTACATGGGATGGAAGGGTATCCAGCTCACTGAGCCTTACTACGATACTGCAGTAAGATGTTTGCTGACAAGACAAAACAGAGCTGCCTCTTTCAGCACGGCTCCCCAGCCACACAAGTTTACACCGGAAGGTACCTGACTGGTTGTTCAGAGTGAACTTTCTCACCTGACATTATAAGACTTGCAGTCACCCTGCAAGATCCCCAAAACATACAAGTGAAAGCTAGCTGCCTTCTCCCTTGTGAAGATTGCAGGTTCAAAAGTATTGCTTTCATTCATAGAATCACTGAATCATGAAGGCTGGAAAAGATGTATAAGATCACCTAGTCCAACAGGCAGTCTACCCTCACCATGCCCACTGACCACATCCCTCAGTGCCACATCCACACGGTTCTTGAGCACTTCCAAGTACGGTGACTGCACCACCTCCCTGGGCAGCCTGTTTTGCTCTCTCTGAGAAGGATTTCTTCCTAATACCCTACCTGAACATCCCCTGATGCAACTTGAGCCATTGCCTTTCATCCTATGACTGGTACCTGGGAGAAGAAGCTGATCCCCACCTCACCACAGCCTCCTTTCAGGCAGCTGTAGAGAGCAATCAGGTCTCCCCTGAGCCTCCCCTTCTCCAGACTGAACAATCCCAGCTCCCTCATCCCACAGTTCAGGCCCCAGCACTTGGTCATGTTAATCCCCGATCATGCATTTTTATGGACTACTCAAGGCAGCAGGCAGTTATTTTGCAATAGGCCTTGTTTCTTTCCCTTCCTTCTCCAAAAAACTGCTAACCATTAATACAGCCGTGCAAATATGTTTCACTGCTGTGAAACAGGCAGTTCTTGTCCCATGGATTCCTGGGTATACAGTTTGTAATCTGACTGCTGCAGCCCCTCACCGAAGCACCAAGCTGCAGTAGCAACGCTGGCTGGTGCCCAGACAGCCCTCTTCTCTGGCTGTAGGCAGGCTCCATGACGGACACATCACTTCATCCTGCTGGGTGCCTTGGCTCCGCATCTGTGAAATGGGGATAAGTGGCATCGCACTGCTTGCTGCACGGTGTTCAGAAGTTGGGAATTACCAAGTTGGGATCCGTGCTTCCCCATGCACAGCAGTCCTGTGAGGGCAGGGATCCCGGGACACGTTACCTCACAGAAGCGCGGGAGGTGAACGTGAGGCCGAGGCACACGGGTGGAAGCTGCGGGCAGCTTTGTGAACATTCAGGCACCGACACACACACCCGTCCCACAGAGCGGCAAACAAAACGGAAGAAAACAAAACGCAGAAGCAGAGGGTGACTTCGGCCGCCCGCACTGCTTTATTGCGCCTTCCCGCTACTCGCAGCCTCACACCGGCTCCGCCACACCCCGCGGCGCCACACGGATCGCCTCGCTCCTCCCGGCGGAACGTTCTTCCCGCACCGCACGGAACAGTTCCGCGTCGGACCGGGCGGTGCTGCGCTTCCGCCGGCGGTGGCGGCATGGCGGGCTTGGGGCTGCTGGCCCGGCTCGGTGCACGGCTGCGGGCGGTGGCGGCGGCGCCGGGGAGGCCGCTGCGGGCGGTGACGGCGGCGTCCGGCCATAGGTAGCGAGGCATAGGCTGCCGGGTCGCGGGGGGGAGGGAGGGCTGCGTTGCGCACATCATCCCCAGCGCTGCCGCTCGAGGCCTGGAGGTGTTGAAGAACCGTGTGGGTGTGGCACTGAGGGACGTGGGTAGTGGGCATAGTGGGGGCGGGATGGCCTCTGGACTGGATGATCTTAGGTGTTTTTTCTGGCCTTAACGACTCTGTGATTCTAAGGGTCAGCTGTTTGAGTGACTGTGGTTGAGTAGCTTGCTGGCATAATGCCTTTGTTACTGCATGCTGTATTGTGCAGCGATACAGCCTTGTATGTAGCGCATCACAGACGTACACGTCTTGGGTCATTGAGCTGATCAGACACCCAAACTGTTTCCCACTCCTGGAAAGCTGGCAGCTGGGCTTTGCAGCCAGGCCTGTGCACGATGCAACATGGTGGCACGAGCATCTGTCTGAAGAGAACGAGCAGTTCCTCAGGAAGGCGGCAGCGGAGGAGTACAGAGCGCAGACAGTCAGCAAGCTGTGCCCACTGAAGGACGAGCCGTGGCCACTGAATGAGTGGAAACCAGGTGAGAAAACCTTCTGAAACACCGAAGTGGAAGTGAAATTATCCTTGTTGCATTCAGTAATACCAAAGTTCTGCAGCCTTTTTGTCTGTGACCTGTCTTTGCTCTCTGTAAGGCAAAAAAAGCACTTTGTTCCAAATTCTGTTGTCATCTACATGGGTCTTCTCATGGCTTCGCAGACTGTGTTAGGCTGTTGTCTGATGTCAAATGATGTGGCCTTTCTGAAGGGTTGAGAACTTCATGTTGTGCTCTAGCCAGTGAGACACTAGAATCACTGCAGAGAAGTGGGATGTATTATATTACAGTTCTCATTGCAGCGGTATTTACAAGAACGCTTTGAACTTTGCATGTTTTACATTCTGGGGGTTCTTTTTAGATGAGTTCTTAGCTTATTATCTGAACGTTGAGTGGCACTGGAACCTACCAGGTGCTGATTTGAACTGAAAGCTTCCCACGAGGATGTTAACACCTTGTGGTGTTTTAAATGGTTTTTAGAGAACTGATGCATTGCATTTACTTACAGGGAAATATATTTGATTTTTCAGGCATTTATTCTCCATCTGACATGTTCTGTTTTTCAAGCGGAGGACTGTGGGAAAGCACACATTTGACAGGGTGCCTTTGCCATACAGTTACAGTGCCAGAAACATGCAAAGAGAGGGGTGGGATGAACTGGAGAAGACTTTTTAATAGTTGGCTTGGTGCTAGGATTCTGCATAGGTGTTGTAATTTCACAGAAGAACATGTCTGAGACCTCACTGGCAGTTCTGTTGGTTCTGAGATGACTTCTTTCAAATGTTAGGCATGGAGTTGCATCTGTGCTCTCTTCTGATCTGCAGATTCTGTCAGAGTTGGTGTTGTTGCAGTGAAACTGGGAATGATGCCAATATGGACCAAGTCAGGAAAGAAGCACGCTGTCACACTGCTTAAGGTGAAACAAGTCATGCTGAATTTCATCCCCTTTACTGTATTCAGATTAACCAGAAGTCTCAAATGTGAAGTGTATCATTTTGCAGAGAAAGAAATTCCTTTAAAAAAAGAACACTGTGGCTTTGCATAGCACACTGTGGCTATTCTCTATATGCTAGACTTTGTATGAATAGAAGGGGTCTGCCTTCTGCCTCAAGTGTTCAGGTGCTGCAAAATTGGGCCAAGCAGAGGGGAGGTGGGAGAACAATGCGAAGTTGGATTACCCTTCCTGCTTTGCTTTTTTTTGCCACCTTTATGCACTTTCAGATTAGTTTTACGTTGGTTGCTGAATCTTTGTAGCCATGAAGCTGCTTCTTGGTATTTTCTGGCAGACATTGCTGAGATGAAACTGTTTTGCATACCTGCTATCCAGTGACAAATGGGGGCTGTGAACACCACCAGGGTTACAGGATGAAGGACCAGGAGGCCAAAACACAGGCTCTTACTGCATGCTTTGCAGCTGCTTCCTGTAGAGATTTCCATAGAATCATTTGAATTGGAAGGGACCCTTAAAGGCCATCCAGTCCAACTGCCCTGCGATGAAGAGGGACACCCACAGCTCCATCTGCTGCTCAAAGCCCCATCCAGCCTGACCTTGAATGTCTCCAGGGATGAGGCACCCACCACCATTCTGGTCAACCTGTGCCAGTGCCTCACCACCCTCACTGTAAAAGACGTCTTCCTTATATCCAATCTAAGCCTCCCTTCTTTTAGTTTGAAACCATTTCCCCTTTTCCTGCCACAGAAAGAGCCTGTCCGGTTCTTTCTCATAGTCCCCCTTTAGATTATACACATCTTGCTCACAGAAGAAGGCAATAGGAGTTCACTAGAGCATTCACAAAAATGTAGGTATCATTTTACAAGTATCTTCTCTAAGTTAAGCCTTTAATTAATTAGGAAAAGAATGTTTATGGTAAAAGGGCAACACACGGCCTTGTCTGTACACTCTATCTCCTGTTACACAAATGTGAATGAAGAAGAGAAGTACTTTGACATGCCTTCATAATCTCTTACTCAAGGACAAAAGCATGAACATCTGCTTATGCTTAAGTGATCACGATTTCCCTTTTGTTAAGGTGCAAGACTGCCATGTTTTGAAGTACATTTCAAAGGAAGAGTCAGGTGGAAAAAGAGCAAGGCTACTTGTTGGAGGGAAAAACGCATCTCCTTTTTCTGTAAGTGAACTGCTTTGGGTGTTTTTGTTGGAGTTGTTTCTCTTGTGATGACAGTGCAACAATAACACAAACAAAATTTTTCTAAAAGATGAATTGTCCTACTTGACATGTTTGGAATCTGATCTTTGTCATGCTCATGCTTGCTTATTTCCCTACTGCTAATCTCAGTCCTTGGTTAAGAGGTTTTTAGTGGTAATGCCTGCACAGGTCTGTTGAGATTGGTATTTGGCAGCTAGTTTTACTGATGAAGAAGCGTGAGATGAGTTTTCAGGAAAATGACTTAATGAACAGCAGTGATGCCACACACTTGTTTGGAAGCCCCGCACACCTGATGCGGAGTTCCCAGCCTCCTTCAGTGCTTCTGGCCACCTTTCAGAGCTGTCATCACTGCTGATGAGGGAAATTGAATTATAGATCAAGGCAGGAACAGAGCTTTCCCTCAAAGGGTCTTTTTTTCTGTGATCCATTATTTCTACCAAGTATCACTTTTCACATCTCGCAGTGTCCCAAGACTCATTTATTTGATTTAGGCAGGAAAGAAAATAGAGCTTGTGATTACTAAGCAGATTGTTTCCCTTTGAGATTCTGGCTTTTTTTTTTTTTCATTTGGTATATCTCTTGGCTTTTTTCTTCCTCAAGCGTTCAGTGGGTTCATGCTGTATTTTAACATCATTGCTTCTACTTTTTGTATGTTGCTTTGGTCCATTTCCACTTTCCAGCTGCAACATTTTTCCTGGAGAAATTGCAGCAGTGCTTTTTGTTTCCTATAACCTTGGCTTAAGACATTCGATAATTGTGAGAGTCAAACAGCTTTCAGTTTGTATTCTGCACGTTAGACTCCATACAACTGATCTCTTTGTGAAGGTGATGTTGGCTGTGATTTAGCATTGTCAGAGTCAAAATATGCAAGGGACAAAAAGGAGCAGAGAAGCACAGAGTGACATAAAAAGCCAATTCAAGCTTTTCCAGTGATTTGCATTACGTAAATGATTCTCTTGGGGATTATTTTTTCCTATTGACTTGGCTAAGCTTATCCAGGCTGGATGTGGCTCTGGCCAGCCTGGTCTGGTGGTTGGCGACCCTGCACCTAGCAGGAGGATTGAAGCTAGATGATCATTGTGGTCCTTTTCAACCCAGGCCATTCTATGGTTCTATAATTTTAATGAAGATATTGACTGAGTATCCTTGAACAGATAAATCTGTAGTGAGGACCTGGCCTAGATCTGAGCTCTGTGTAATTACCATCATCGTTGTCATCCTTATATGGACTGCAGAGATTCTAAGAGAATTTGACCTGTGTTTTCTGACCAATTATACTGCTCAGGAACCCACAGGTGATCTATTTTTCTGGTTTAACTCAGATTTGAGTCATTGTTCTCCTATGTTTATCTTGCAGCATGTTGTTTTTTTCCTCTCTGAAGTATTTGAATGCAAGAATTAAAAGAAAGTGGAATGATTCTGTGCTGTGTGAGCATAAGCACCTTATTTTCTGCAAATTCCTCACAGAAACACCTGTCTTCCTTGGGTTCCTCACAGCTGCTGATTTTTTTTTTTTTTAATTTTAATGAATTCAACCCAGTGATTCCCTCAGTAATTTCACTGACAAAGAGACTTTCATGTATTTCTTTTGAGTGTCAAATTCCTTAAAAAAATAAGAAGTGTTTGTGTTTTGCATCAAGCTAAAAAGAAATTCTGGCTGGTCTGGCCCCTTACAGCTTTTCCTCGTAGGGAAGATGCTCCAGACCCTTTGTTATTTCTGTGGCTCCCTGTTGGATTCCTTCTAAGAGTCCTTTTTGAACTGAGGAACCCAGAACTGGACACAGTGTTCTGAATGCGGCCTCACCAGGGCAGATTGGAGGGGGAGGGTCACCTCCCTCTGCCTGCTGGCCACACTCTTTTTAATGCACCCTGGGATATCACTGGCCTTCTTGCCCACCAGGGCACACTGCTGGCTCTTGGCCATCTTGCTGGCCATCAGGACATCCAGGTCCTTCTCCGCAGAGCTCATCTCAGGTCAGCCCCTAACTTGCACTGATGCATGCACTTATTCCTCCCCAGGTGCAGGACTTTATACTTACTCTTGTTAAACCTCATCAGGTTCCTCCCTGCCCAGCTCTTCAGTCTCAGTATAGTAACACTTCTTCCAAAATATTTTTATATGCTTCCATGAAGTGAGGGCAGGTTCATTTTTTTCCTCTAACATCAGAAGACGTTGTTGGTCTTTTTCAAGGAAGAACATTTGAGAATTCACGCAGTCTTCTCTTCTTGCCAGTGTTGCCTTTCAGGGGGTTTGTAAAGGCCGAGGTGGCATGGCTGCTCGGAGACACCGTGCTAAGGTAGAATAGAAAACGTAAAGGCTGGAGTTGGGTTGTGATGAGAAAGCCATTTTCTCCCTTTGATTTTCAGTTACTTTTGTTCAGCTGCAGTAGCTCCTTGCAGGCCCTGTGCTGAGCATGTGGCTCCCCTCAAAGCTCTTTGGGGAGGTTGTTGCAGACAGCGGTGGAAAAGAAGGGTTGACACGCAGACATCTAGTAGAGGGGGGATTTGCTTTGTGTTTTTATCTTCCAGTGTGGTACTGCACTTCAGTACAGTTGTCGTCCATTAATGCTTTAAATGTTCATGGTCTTTTGGGAGATTTTTGGATTTAATTGATAGCCTTTTTTAAAAAGGTAGTATTATCTGAAGCATTTTGTACTGTGAAATCCAGTTTAGAAATCACTTAAAAGTAATTAAAAGAAACATCAGCCTTCAGAAGCTGTAACCGTGTTTCCTCCTCAGGTGAGGACAGATATGTGAAGGTGGAGGTTGGGGCTTGTGGTTGAGTCAGAGCTGCTCCATCCTCTTGCTCCTTCATTTTTCATTCTCATAACACCTCAAAACTTCTTAAAACCAAAAGGAAACACAGTGTGCAGATTTTAAAAGTAAACAAAATCGGTTCTAAAGTTTGGTCTGAAAAAACAAAGTTTTTTTGCTTGAGAGATAATTGCACCAAGGTCTTGAGAAGAGAAAGTAAGTGCTGTGACTGCCCAAGTGTGGCAGCACTGTCAGATGCTTCAGTTGCTTTCTGGAATTCATTCGAAGCCAAATCAACTGCATCACTTTTTCCTGCAACCTCGGTTAAGCGTTTCTGGAAGTTCTTGCAATGCCTGACTCTGTTGGTCTGATTTTATTTGTTAAGTGGAATAAATGTAATTTGTGGTGACGTGGAACTGAATGATTAGCAGCACTGAAAAGGAGCAAATGGTTTTCATAGAATTATAAAAATCACAGAATGGTTTGGGTTGGAAAGGACCTTAAAGCTCACCCAGTTCCAACCCCCTGCCATGGGCAGGGCTGCCATCTACTGGATCAGGCTGCCCAAAGCCCCGTGCAACCTGGCCTTGAGTGCTCCAGGGATGGAGCAAATTTAAATTGTTATTTACAATTTAAATTATTATTTAAATTTCCAGAACATTTTGAAAGGAGTTGAAGTTGTGAAAAAGCACTGATACATTTTACATGTGTTGTAAATGATTGGTTTCCTCCCCATGATCTTAGAAATCTTCATTTACCTCTTGTTCATGCAATGCAGCTCTGAGCTAACTACTAAAAAAATGAAGTGCAGCCACAGGAATTATAAATGTATTTTATAGAGGGTTAAAATATTACTCTCAAGATAAAAATGGAGTATGATGTCTGCCTGAGTGGTGTTGACCATCTCTAATCACTTTCTGTGCTCTGAGTGTTTTAAGATTTATTTTTTTTTTAATGGCTGCTGTTTGTTACAGAAATCAGAGGCTGAAATGGAAATTTTTAGAGAAGCTGGAGTACCAAGGAAGCAGAAAGTTACATCATTTAATGTGACAGATGATGCCATAATTAAACCAGGTAATCTTTTTGATCAGCTGACTTTGATGCAGTCATTTACTGTCTGCCATTTCTTGTAGATCTAATCCAAGTCAAAAAGTGTGTTACATTTTTGTTTTCTATGGAATTTTGCCAACTATTGCAGAACTCTTATTTCTCTGTATGAGCACAAACAAACTTGTTTTGTATCTTTATTTGCTTCCAAGGATGTTTTTTAGCAAAGGCTATTTGATGCAGTGTGCTAACTGATAAAAATCAAGTCTGGCATGAAGAGGAAGTCTAGAGTAATTAATGGAAGCAAGTGCTTGATATATAACAGAATTTCAGGTTTTCAATACACTGATTTTTACTGAAGTCAATGAGAGAGTGTATTTTTAATCTGTAACATCCTTCACGTACCTCATCTCACATCAGTTGCTTGCTGCTGACAGACGTGTTAGCCCAGGCTTGTATGGGTCATGTGATGACATCAGGCATGTTAGCCCAGGTCTATATGGGTCATAAAATAACATTATTTAATGTGAGGATTTTTGTTCTTGAGCTATGGGGAAGGTTTACATCATTAATACGGATTTGAAAATCACGTGATGTTAGTTGTGGATATGACATGATTAAAATTTCATTTCTTTAATTGACTACAACACAGTGGAAGCTCTGCTAGAACTGTAGCTCTGTGGGTCTTCAGATTAAAATTCATTTGTAGGTAAACGAGGTTTGTTTACAATTGTGTTTGTCTTTTAAATGGTGCTTATAAAAGAATATTGCATTTGGACAAAAAAAAAATGCTGAAGGCAAATCTCTAATTAAAATTTTAACTTTGATCAAGTGGGAAATTACACTCGATTGAGTGATGTCATTGACCTGCAGTAGCTCTGGTCCTACTAAAAGTCGTGTATAGATAATTCCCAAGTGGATGTTCTTCTGTTGCAGTCTTTGGTTTAGAAACACCAAGTCCAGACAAAGAGGAGAAACTGCAAAGTTTTTTTTTTTCCCTTTTTTTTTTTAATCCCCCAACCCCCTCCACACTTTGTGAGGTGCTAGTTGTTACAAGGGGAGCATATTCTGTTTTCTTGCCAAGTTTGTTTATTGTGTCTTACCTAATTCTGTATTTGTGGCTTTTTTCATTGTCTCAAATGCAACATTTTTAAGTACAGCCCCAACCCCTCCTTCCTACTCATCTGAAATGGGGTGAGCAACTGAGAAAGGGGCTTAAGTTGCAATTAGAAAGCACCTATTTCAGTCACTTCAGAGGTTTATAAAGAAGCACAAATAATACATGGATTAAAAACAGAACTCTCTTGTGACTGTAGTCAAATGTGGATGGCAATGACTGGTATGATTTGAGCGTTTTGGCACTTGGCTCAAAATGATCTCTCCTCTTCTTTGAAGGTACTCCTCTGTATGCTGCTCACTTCCGCCCGGGGCAAGTTGTGGATGTTACTGCAAAAACGTACGTTCCCAATGTTCTCATGTATGCTTTATCCTTCTGATGGCCTGTTGAATTCTTTGTTCTGCTTTGGCTTGAATTTGCAGCTCAGCAAAAGTTGAGATACAGTTGCAATGGAAATCTACTCTGCCCTTGGTCAGAAATAGCAGACTATCTTTCTCCTCTGAAGCTTTTGAATTTTGACATGGTTTGTAAACAGAAAAAACCTGAACCCTTAGGGCTATGGTTCTGCACGTGCTATCTGTCACAAACATGATGAGTGCTGAAGGGCTTGATGCAGCCCAAGGAAGAGCTGCTCATGCTCAGTATGGGCCTGGAGGTCAGCAGTGCAGCCTGTGTGATATGTGCAGATGGGAGGAAGGAAGTGCCAAGAGGCCTCAACTCTCAGCAAAGCTGCCTAATTTTGATTTGGTGAAGAGATGCAAAGAGATTAATGATGTTGACAGAAAGAAAAGCAAAAAGATAGTGAGTACATTTAGCTGGACAACAGAACTGTCAAATTACTGGATTGTTTTCTCTCATATTCCAGCTCATCTCTTCTGCCAGCAGCAGCTAACGATCTTTTTACTTTAACGTAGGAGGAATGATTTCCTCTCAGACCACAGAATGCCAAATTAGGATTGAAGTGCTAGGGGGTGTCAGAAGAGTATCTGGCATCTTGCCACAGGAACTAGTCATGCTTCATCTGTTACATGCACAATTGCCATTGCTCAAGAGAAATGAGAGCTATCTCCATGTGTTAGTGAAGTGTTTTTGTTGCATTGTGCCACCAAGATAATATTTTCCATTTGATGTTTAGCTTTTTGTGCAATGGAGATAACACCAAACTGGCTTTGTTTGAAGTGGCGTCCATTGCAATTGTCTCACATACATATTAGAAATGCCCAATGCTACTCACAGGGCTTTGCATATATTGGGGGAAATGGACTGTTTCAACACGGCAGAATAGTCAGCTCTCATATGGCTCAACTGAATACACCTATAAGGGCACCTTATCAAGAAGTTCTCTGGAATTAGCATTTTTCTGTGTCAGATTTGCTTATGCAAACTTGCACCTGGTGCATTATTAATTCAGCATCTAAACTGTGTTCAGTGAGCAGCAGTTGGGAGGCAACGGCTTGTTTGTAAAGCAAAATACTTGCATAATCAGGAATACGAGCATTCCATGCATGCAGAGTGCATGTCACACTTGGTTAATGCAGAAGAGCTTTGTTTTTGTAGTAGTTATTTCCAAGTGCTTAGGAAGGCTTCTTGCCACCTTAAGAGATACTGGTAAGCATCTTCAGAGTTCTGATTTCTATCTCACTGTGTGCATTTGAACCTACGAGCCACCTGAGAACAGACAATGTTCCTGCCTGTGTTCAGTGATTCCATCTCCTCTTGTTAGACAGTATTTTCATCTATTTGTGTGATCCAGTTTTGGAAATTAACTGTTTGTACCACTGATACTGGCAGCATGTCATCCTGATGTACAGGTGCCCGTTGTAAAGGGAGAAGAAAAAATTCTTAAATTGAAAGGAGAAATCGGGATTTTCTTTATCATGGGTTTTTCTGTTGGTATGATCCCCTAATCGTTCCAGTCTTTCTATGTCTGATATTTTTTTAAGCCTCTTTCTGTGCCATTCTGACTGTTACTTTAATTAATAGCCACTCTTCTGGAGCTCTGCATTATACTGCCTTGATTGTTGGGAAATAATTGAATTATTTGAGTACATTTCAGTTTTTCTTTAGGTATTTAGTTATTATTATATTATTCCATCCAGTGTTTATTAGTCCCATTCTTGGATGGGTTTTGTTTTTATTTTTCAGAATACTGTATCCATCATTCTTAGTTACTGTCCATGTAAGGAACACAGATTTCACAAAAATATCCAAGAAGTGCTTTGATGAAGAGTGAACAATTTATTTTGGGAACGATGACTGCACTGGTCTGTAGCATTAGGGCTGCACTTTGGGATAGAAATGAGAATATGCTTGTTGTTAGACTTGTGTCGGGACCACACTGAAGAGGATACATCTTCTCCTTTCTGTAGGAGGAAGGAATCTGTGAAGGTTTGGTCCATAGGCTGAAATTAGCCTTTACTCTGTAGGGTCTCATTTGTAGAGATGATGTAGGCACTTGGAGGTCAGAAGCCGTATCGGCATTTTGAAAAGTTATGTAAGAATATTGTGCTGAGTCACAGCAGGAGGCAACTTCTATTTCCCTGATTCAAACTGTTACAGATTTAAAAGCCAATAATTGCTACCGCTGCTGGTACAGTTTTTAGAAATACTTCTTACACAAACACGTATTTCACATTTGTGAGACTGTCAGCATTTTTTTTATTTGAGAAAAACAATGAAGTGTGCAATGCTGGAAGTCACGTGGATGATCATAGCAATGCTACTTTTCATAACATTAATAATTTTATTTAAAAAAAAGAAAATGTGCCACCCCTGTAAGGAGGGAATATAGTGGGATGTATAAACAATGTTTAAATGTTTACTGACTGTTAATGATCCAGGTGAGCACAGTGTCCCTTTGTACACTTCCTGTGCCAAGGTGAAAATCAGAAAAGTGATCCTTGAGCACGGTAAGGTTTTGTTTTGTTTTTTAGTTCTCTATTGTATGTTAAACAAACTGCTAGTATTATGTTTCAGAAAAGACTTGGTTGGTATCTTGGTTAGATTTGATTATCAAAATGTAGGGTAGGTTTTTTGTTTGCTTGTTTGCTTGGGGATATCTGCTTTCAAACCTTCCTTGGAAATATAATCTTTTGAAATGTTTTGATTCATTTATATCTCTGAAGAAGAGCACTCACAGCAACAAGAAGGCTCAGCTAGGGATAGAGAGAGTTTGTTTTATATGAAGTCTCTTAATTTGCTTGGCACAGTGTGCGTAGCTTCTAAAACTCTGATAGTAGGCAGCATCAGTCTGGGAGCTGTCAGTCCTGGTAGAGCTGAATTTTTTTCTTAGTCCTCGTCAGCAATTTAAAATCCAGTCCTTAAATTTCATAGTTGTTTTTAAAGTAGGCTTGTCCTCTGTCTCAGAGGTATGTACCAAAAATGCACAGTATTTGGCACAGGAGTGAACCTCACAATTTCTGTGGCCTGTTAGTCATTTTTAGCCCTAATATTCTTTAAAATATATAGCACAATCCAGAAATGATTCTGTAAAGGACTGTGTTATTTGATGTGTTTGAGCTGGCATAGCTCCCCAAAGAGGTGGTGGTGTTTCCTCCTGCACGGCTCTTCTAGCTTGCTGCCACCATGAGGTTCATGAAGGAGAAGTGCTCTGTGATGTACCTGTTCTTCAGGTTTTCAACTGAAGGTCAGGCTTTCAACTGGATCAGTCACATGCCCCAGCTTGCTCCTCAGTGTGATACAAAGATGTCCAAAACATGAGGTGGGAGGAGGTGGGACGGGGCCTTAAACTAGTAGCCTGAGTGCTGGATGGAGCATGAGTTGGATTAGATTTTTTTTCTGTCATTTCTTTGCCTTTCATGTGAACGTTTTCTGAAACTCATGAAACATCAGAAATTTTGTCACTCCAAAGAAATAGCCAAAAGTGATTATTTTTGGAACGTGCAAATGGTGACTTCTTGTGTGCTTAGTGGCTTTATTTGAGCTTCATAGGCTAACAGCATCATCTGAATCCAAAAGTATTCTCTATAGTTGTCTGAAATCATTTGACTGAATAGGTGGAGTTTTCTTCCTCTACAGTATCTAAATAATTTTTCTTTAAATTAGCCAATTTAAGTTCAGTAGTGTGCCTTAATTACAGTGCTTTATTTTGGTATCTTTCAAATGAGTGTTGGGTCATTAGTTACTGGCATTTTGCTTCTATCAGACCTAGAAATTGAGGTTTTGTAAGAACTGTGTAATTGAATTGAACGGCTGCTTTCCAGCAGGTGAGGTTAGAACAACTGTATCTAATTGAACTCTATTTCTAGCTCTACAGAATGATTATTTTCATTACATTTAACGTTCATGTTAGTTTTGCATATGCGTGATTGTTGCCTGTGGTTCCTTTATGGGATCCAAGCAATCATGCTTCAGTGGAGCTAAGTAAGTGACTAAATTCATTGTATTACAAAAGAATACATACTTGGTATACTGTCAAGCCTAATGAAGAGAGGCCTGATGCATGCTTGTTCAGGTATTGTTTTAGTCCTTGATTCAAGCCAAGACAACAGGTAGTAAGTGTCTTATCAAGAAATCTTAACAATGCAAGTAGGATGAGAAATGTTGTATTTTAATGTAAGTTCTTGATAACCATCTCTCAGATACCACGCATGCAACTTGATTCTTTCAGAGTAGAATCTAGATGTTAATTCTCTTTGAAATATGGGTCTAGATTAAGGTCCCACTATGCAAAACCACAGTGTTTTTGAAAATATTTTAAGTTAGCAGAGCTATACTTAGTAAAAAATTTTGGAGGTGCACCTTTTCTTATACATTTGAGTTTGTTTGAAATCAGAATTGTATGTTTACATTTAAGGATTTCGTAGAAAAAAAATTTGAAGCATTCCAAGATGAGGTGGTGATGTAGGTCATCAAAAGAGAAGTAACTGTGGGAAAGATAACATGTTTCATTGGTATCTTTTACGGGTAATCCTATTGTATTTCATATATGGTAACTATATGCTGTAATCTTTTGATTTTGGACTAGCTCACACTAAGAAGTACTTGGTGGAAATGAACTCACAAGACTTATTAACAGAGGATGTAGCATTCTCATGCTGGAATTTTCTGTTTTGTTCACTTTTGGAAAATATCACTTGGTTTGGTAATATTTTTTTGCATGTGACTGGTGATGTTTGCTGTATTCATTCACACTTAGTAACTTTTAAAATCAGTGAAGAGAGCAACGAAGCAATCTGCAATTAATTGGTGATACTAAGATCTGACAGCTAGCATCTGTTAGAAGCTGACAACAATGTGTTACAAATAATTGTTCTTTTTAGGCAGAATTCAGGAAGTTAAAGACAACTCTATACTGGTATAAATCTCTGTTCAGCATTGTTTCTTGAACAGCGTGCATCTTAAATTCTTTTCCTTGCTCATAAGTACTAGTTTCAAAACCACTTTGCATTTCATACAAATGGAAGAATGTAAGATCTTTGCACTAGAAGTAAATTCTAAGTGATGAAAAAATTATTCATAGTATTTATTCTTTGCATATAATACAGAAATTGCCACTTTAGAACAGATCACAGGCTCATCAACATGGACTCAGGTTGCAAGTATGGTATTCTTCTAGAGTGACCAAGGAACATTGGCTGAGCTAGTAAATGCCTGATTGAACAGTTCTCCTTTTTACTTGGGTTTAAATAGATCCTAGCAGTTCCTTACTGAATTTTAGATTTTGTTTGAGTTACGTAATCCTGTAGCTTTTATTCTGGCTCCAGCTTCATTTCAGAAAAAAAGATGGGGAAGACCTACCTGCTGTCTATATAATTGCTTTTCATCTTGACATGTGCTTAAAGAATGTTGTGTACAGCTTTTTCTTTCTTAACAAAAAAATGAAAAACTCCAGAATGAAACAAAACTAGAGTTCCTTCTTACTAAATTATTTATTAAAAACCATTTTATTTTACGTAATTTATAAAACTTTGTTTTGAATCATAATGGTGATTTGAGGGTCATGTTGAGTGGAAAACTTAAAGTTCAGAAAATGGTAAGATTAAGTGCATTTGTAGGTAATTCAATGACCTTCAGCGAGTTCTTAACATGGGAGAAGTGAAAATATTCTAAAGAATGATTGAATAAATATGATGAAAGAACATTGGTAGTTAGTAAAGCTTTAAAGGTTAGGAAAAATTCTAATTTCACAATGGAGATCTCTTTCTTGGCCTTTATCAGAATATTTCAGATATTGATGACTGTTTTCATATTCCAGATCAACAGATACCTGAGAAATGTAATGTTTACCAGTATACTCTTTTTCCAATCTGTACAAACTTTCTATACATTTTCTTAAGGTTTTGGCGTTATAAACTGAATGTGTGTATAGCCAAAGAGAAAACTAATAGTAGATAAGCATCTACTATCATTCTATTGCATCATGCATAATATAAATCATTAAACTCTAAGAACTCTTGTGGTATCTTGTTACACTTGATGAAATAAATAGTATCTCAAAGTCACCTCTTGGAAATATAAAACTGCAATCCTGCTAGAAATACTGAATATTTTACTGGAAAGTACAGTATACAGGGTTCAAAATTGTTGATTTCTTACAAGTGATCTGAACAAAATGAAATATTGAAGTGGTTCATGACTTCAGGGATTTTGCTTCTTGGTTGAAGTTGACAGTAGTGTTTTCTTTTGAAATAGTGCTTTAGATGGCTCTGTGGTTTTCTATGAATTGCAAGAATGTTTCTGCAGCTAAAGAATTAATCATGGCCCCCAGTGTGCTCTCTCTGCTAAGTGCACAGCTGTTGTATGACGCACTTGCACTTGGCTTTGGAGAGTTTGCTAATTCCATCTTCCAGTAGAGATGCCAGAAGCAGTCTACTTGGAAAACATGGCTGTAATGGATAGTTCTAAAAGAAAAAATTGCTGCAGGCAAGTAGGCCACCAATCAGAGTATTCAAGTGGAAGAGGAAAGAACCTCCCTTTGGAAATGTCGATGTTTTCAGCATTTGCCTATTTTTCTCTTCACTTCTGCTATCAGGGAAGATGACCAAGTGTTGTCCGTAGGTACAACTACAACATGGAAGTATGCATGATTATTCCCAGTTTTATTTTCCTGTGTTTGGCTGGAAGGTTCTGATGCTGCAACTAACAGGACTGCAGCATTGGGAAGTGCATTAGCGGAGAAAAGATCTCTATAAATTGGATCATCTTGTTACAATAATTAAATGATCAGGGCAGCCACAAGCCCTGTGGACAGACTTTTCCTTTTGGAAACTGACAATGTGGATTTAAGCACACACTGTAATCTGCTTTTCTTTTGTGTAACAATGAGCCAGATTTTCCTGTTGAGTCTCTCCTTGCAGTAAACAGAACTCCAGAGCCAGTGATTATATTTGCCTCAAATGTTGAGGCATTGAAGATGCTTTATTTGTTACTTTGTTTTACAGCTTGTCAGATGAGTCCAGATCAAATGTGTTAAATGCTTTTACTACAGACTGTGTAGTGAAAACAAGCTGTGTTCAAGAGATGGACCTATTGTAGTTGGGAGAAGAAATGTTCCTTGGTTTATCTTGAAGTCCAAGCAGCCGTACTCTTCCTTTCTTGACACTGCCTTTCATTAAGTTGTGGTATATTTTGTTATACAGCTACTTTTGGTTGGGGTTTTTGTTTTTATGGTGTCAAATATTGACATTGGTTAAAATTTTTTCATAATACCACATACAGTCACATTGTATATCGTTGTAGCATGACTCCATCATGCTTCTTACTCTCTAAAGCAACACTGAAGTATTGTACTAGAATATGTTCATTGTATAGATATATTTAAGATACTTTCTTGTATCTGAAGAACTTTGCTAAAAGTAAAAAGTAAACATTTATAAAACATTAATGAGTCTGACTTAAATTATTGTTTATTGCTGGAAACTTTACAGTAAGTCTAACCCAGACTTGTTTCTTTATTGTTTTCTTTACAGAATTGGTAAAGGGTTTCAAGGTGTCATGAAAAGGTGGGGATTTAAAGGCCAGCCTGCCAGCCACGGCCAAACTAAAACTCACAGACGTCCTGGAGCAATATCTACCAATGTAAGGATTCTTATGCCTTCCCACTTTCTGTTGTAAACATTCTCCTGTATATTTAGAACTACTAACTAGAAATGAATTATTTGCTCTGTGGTAGCAGAGAACCCCAGCTGTTCCAAGTGAGAATCAGAAACCTATATAATGAACAGTGCAGATAAATGTATGAGTGTACTTTATTGCTGGTAAGTAGCTGAGCAAATTGTGGTACTTGTACTGTAGCTGAGAGAAATAGTCTTAAAACTTCACAGAGAATTCTAAAAATCATTTCTGCATTAGGGAAGATTTACTCGTTGTTTTATGCTGCAGATATTGTGCTGTTCTCTGCAGAAATAGATGGCTGTACTGTGAAACCCCCAATTGCTTTTGTCACTTATACTGGTTTGTGGAGCTGCTTAATGAGCTCTTTCATCCCAGAAGTAGTTCCTTGGCTTCATAGCCTTTTTAAGCAGACTATGAAATATTTTCAAGTTTTAAACTATAAGCAGTATTACTTGAAAAATTCTTTGAAACAGATACATTTTAAATTCTGTCCTTGTAACATTTGCACAACATTTAGGCTGAACTAAGAGGACTTTCTGCAATCTAGCTTTGCTGCAGAATTAAAACCAACAGAGTCACAGTACTGAGCCTGAATTGTCTGTAATTTTCCAGTCTAGTGCTGACCACCTCAGGTGTTTTTGTAATCCTGCCCTGTGCAGGACAAAATTGTGTTCTAGAGCTTTATTGCAGTTGATTTTCTGAAATAAAGACTTTCCAAGAAGTTGAATAAATAAAGACAATTAATTATTAATACGATGTTATAGGAGGCTGAGGCAAAACCGTGGAAAATACTATAGAACTGAAAATTACTTAACTTATTCTTGCCTTTTTTTTTTTTTTTTTTTTTTTCTCCTTTTTTGGTGCCTTTTATTCTCCAGGCTATTCCCAGCTAAGCAAAAATGGAATACAAAAATTAAGCAATAGCAAGAAGTGTCATTTTAGATTATCTTTTGAAGAAAACACATGCTTTAAAAATCCACTGTACATATGTATAAAACTCATGGATTGGATGAAGGGAGAAGCTAAACTTTGTCTTTAACTATGGCAGTCTTCTAAGGCAGGACTGCTCTGGAGCTCTACTGGCACCCGCAAGTATTTTAGGCATGTTTGCCAGTTGCTACTGGCTGTGATATGGATGAGAGCAGTGTGATGACAGCAGTTTCAAAGAACTGCACCTTATCTTCTTTTTCACTAAACAAGCATATGAGATGAGTGAATATTTTGTCTGAATCTATAACAATTACATAGTAAGCAAAGCTAGAATCCTTTAGTGGTTACAGCAGTATTATTTATAGTGGTTTTATGGTTGATGTCAATTATTTCAGAAAACACACAAAGTAATACTTAGCATCCAGCAAGTGAGGATTAGCATTTTAAATGCTTATCAATATTACATGTTTTCGACATTGTAAATACCAGCCTATTTTCCTTCCAGCTACTCTCAAGTTTCTAGGATACCTTTTGCAAATATGTAATTTTGAGGTCTATTTTTATCTAGAAAGTTTCCAGAGTTTTTCCTGGAAAGAAAATGCCTGGTAAAATGGGTAACATCTATAGGACGTCTTTTGCATTAAAGGTAAGTCTGACTGTACTGCAGTGTGAATAAGGTGGGTGCATCACCAAGCAGATGGACTTAGCTGCGTGTCATAGTGTACTGTCTGCTGCTTTTGCCAGCAGTAAGCTTATTTGAAAAACGGTAGCAGCAAATGTGTGTTCCTGTCTTTTTGTGTCTTACAAAGATGTCTGAATTTTGTTTACATGTACGTAGTCCAAGGGGACTGTGATTTCAGATGATTCTTCCACAGCTCTCGTTTTGCACTCTGTCCCTAGACCTCTGCCTCTGCAGTAGAAAAAGCATTCTGGTGTCCTTCAGTGAATATTTTCATGCCCATTCCGCCTGTTCAAAGCCTATTACATCTACTATTCTGTCTCTGCCAGCAAGCTCTGCAGTTTGCACAAAAAGCATATTAGCCTTTAGGCTGCGACAAAGCGTGCTGCTGCCTTCTAACTAAAACTAATGATTCATAACTAGAAAACGTGCTTGTTCAATTGAGCACTTCATGGAATTTAGAAACTGACAAATGGTTGCAATAATGTTTGCGTGAACATATTTGTCTTAATTTGTCACACAGGAGTTTTACAACAGCTCTTAGTGTTAGGAGGAAAAGAGACCTGGGAGTTTCAGTTGGGCTGCCTTAACCTGCCTGACTGTAAGCGCCTTAAAACTGTTTGACTCCTGAATTAGAAGGCTGTGCACTTCAAATAACGTATGGCTGAATGTTGTGGCACGTTAAGGTCTCTGCAGAATATTCTTCTTCCTCAGAATACCAGCTCCAGTTAATCAGTTTGTGCTTTACTTAGCTGCCATTTGTAAAGCTGGAATAAAATGAGCATAGTAATGTTGTGGTTTCTTTGTCTTCTAGGTGTGGAGGATCAACACAAAATATGATATTATTTATGTACATGGCTCTGTTCCGGGTCACACGAATTGTCTGGTGAAGGTATGTGGGCTAGTTTCAACTTTCTGGTGTTAGTGACTGCTAAGCTCTCTACTGTTCTCTTATTAAAACAGGAGGAAAAAAAAAAAAAAAAAAAAAAAAACCATCGTTGAATGCAATCATTTCTTTAGAGTTCGATCTTGTATTATTGAATTAAAGCAAGTAGGATCAGCTCTCTGAAACAGTGGTTAATAGGAGCGGTGGATCACTGCTTAAAAAGTTCATTTTTAGGTTTGCAGCAGGATTGTGCATTCTTGTAGCATGTGATAAGCCAGCAGTTACTGGAATTCTCAGGGCTAGGTGCATCCTCTTCTAATCTGAATCAATAGTATGTTGGTGAGATCTCCAGAATGTTATTTAAGGGCTGTTTTCATGAACAGAATACAGAAATACAACAAGCACTGCCTTAAAAGTTATTCAAGGCATTCACATACATGGCAGCAGCACTTAGCTTTCTAAGAAGTAATTGAGACAGCTTGAGTTCACAATAATGAGTTCCCTTTGCAATCAGTATAAATGTATCTGTGACATTTTACAGAATTAATTGTCAATTGCTAATTTTATGGAGTGCATTTTAAGATTATTTAAGAGAAACTGAAACAGTGAGAAGTCTGTGTTTTTACAATGTAGATAATTTACATCAAAGAAAGGCAAATACTTCCGAAGATTTTTTTTTTCCCAAAATAGATTTTTCTTCCTACTGAGTATATTCTACACATTTGCAAACAAATTCCTTGTAAGTTGTTTCTTTTCTGACTTAACATGTTGATATCAAATATCTTCAGTGATGTTGATTATAAAGCTCACCAGATATACAGGTAGGTTTATAACGAATATAGTTTAAAATCCTCAAAAGTACTGTAAGGATTTAAATGATCTTTCTTTAAGTGATCTCTTGAGAAGCTACAGAGTTCAGGAAGTTCTGATGTTTTGAACAAGTTTATTATGTTCTTGGACTATTTTTACCATGAACGTTTCTGATATTTACTGTCTGGTTGTGGAGCAGAAGTCCACAGTCCAGTGGCTGGGCATTAGGTAAAGTAGAGCTAGCTTCAGAATAGGTGTTTTACAGCAAAATGTTTCTTTTTGTGTTTCTCTGGTTGGAAAGCAGGCCCTTTTTCTGAGCAAGGCGTATATGAATTGCTTTGATTGTCATGTCTGCTCGAGGCCTGGATAATGGCTTTACACATTTCTCTCCCAAGATTTGGATGATAAA
Source organism: Lagopus muta (assembly GCF_023343835.1). Taxonomy (NCBI): domain Eukaryota; kingdom Metazoa; phylum Chordata; class Aves; order Galliformes; family Phasianidae; genus Lagopus; species Lagopus muta. Next base: position 41,173,993 of record NC_064439.1, on the reverse strand, counting down.
ATGGGTAAACATGTTCAGGAGAAAAAGTTTTCCAGGGGAGCTTTTCTGCAAAATCCCCGTGCACTACATAGGTGACATAAAATGAAGGCTATAGATTCATTGGCTTTTCACTGGTCTATCAAACGAACGACCTAGTCTTCAGCTTTGTTCTAAGTATCTTTGTTCAGCCTGAGACTTGAAACTGATAGATAGCTTTACATTAGTCTGAGGTTTAATTAAGTGTGAATTTGTTGTCAGATCATAGTTTTAAATCACATATGTATACTAGCAATGTAATGTAGCTGAAAATACTATTAACATTTGATGCCCTGTCCTTATTACTTGATCTTAATAGTACTCTTAAGAACTAATTGTTGCAAAAGGTTGTGCATCTTTGTAATGCTGTTAAAATCTATCCACACTTAAATGGTCCAGTGGCAAATAAATGTACTCATCTCAGATCCTGCAAGGATGTGTTTCATGAAACCGTTGAGGCTTTGAATACAGTTCTTATTTGTACTAACTAAAGACTTATTTTAACTAGACTCAGTAGGTTCTTTGTTTTTCAGGTTTCTAAGTTAGTTAAGAGAAGAAACACTTATTAAACATCTGTAATACAGCCTGTGTTATACATTTTTGTGTATACCGTGAAGCTCTCATTTAAATCAGTGCTACCTTATTGATCAGGCACTATACGTTTCTGTTTGGAGAAGAACTTACTGGAAATGTGCTTTCCTTTATGATGAACCTCTTTCACCTTTTTATTTCAACTTTACCTTTTCTTTGCTAAGAAATTACTCTTGCTTAGTGTACAATCAACGAACATACAGATGATATAGTATATTTGAGAGCTTGGCTATGTAATTATTATACTAGAGCCGAAAAGGACACTCACCCTATCCTAGTCTCACATAGGAAACTCCAGTGGAGTAGATCTCCAGAAGAGATCCTTCTCTACTGGTAGCCAGCTCTTAAATGGGTCTAGGAGAGGTGCAGCTAGGCTCCAGCCCTTCCTGCAGCACAGCTGAATTGCCTTCACCTGTGCTCCTATGGCTGACTTATTGCTCACCTCAGGTGATCAATCAGTGCTTCAGGTCGTGATTCAGCAGCCCCATACACTTGGTCTGGAACATCTTCCCTTCACCAGCCTGGCTTTTCTGTTTTTGTTCTGAAAGCAGTCCTGCTGTTAGCTTAAAAAAGAAATGCTTGAGGCAGCAGTACTGCCATTTTCCACAAACTTGTTGACAGGAGACTGCTGGGCCAAGCCATCTGAGCACATCCAGTAAACAACTGTGTTGACATCTGTAACGTGAAGAGGATAATGGACTTTGATTGTCAGGGCAGTCTGCTGCATTAATAGCTAAGTGCTTGCCATTTCTAGTGGCCACTTCTGTTCAGTTCACTCACCACAGATAATGATTGGAACTTTATCCTAATATCAAAAGTAAAGATGGCTTCATAGCTTTTTTTTTTTCAAGTGATTTCTGCCTTATTATTACTATAAAAGATGAGGAAGAGGCTGAGGTACTCAGTGCCTAATTTGATCTGTCTTTAATGGTCAGAACAGTTATTCTGAGGGTACTTAGCCCCCTGAGGGAATGGGGAATAGAATAAGCCTGCCTGTAATTCAGGAGGAAACAGCAATCTCCTGCTCCAACTAGACTATCACAAGAATATGGACCTTGATGGGACCCACCCAGGGGTACTGAGGGAACTGGCAGAAGTGCCAGCAATCCTGGTCAACCAGGGAGGTTCCAAACGACTGGAGACTGGCCAGTGTGATGCCCATCTACAAGAAGGGTCAGAAGGTGGGTCCAGGGAACTTCAGGCCTGTCACATCAGTATTGAAAATCTTATAGAGCCGATCATCTTGAGTGCCATTACACAGCATCTGCAGGACAGCCAGGGAATCAGGCCTAGACAGCATGTGTTGGTTCTTGGAAGGCAGGTTCTGCCTGACCAACCTCATCTCTTTCTATGACTGGGTGACCTACCTAGTGGCAGAGGGAAGGGCAGTTGATGTAATCTGCCTAGAATTTAGTAAAGCCTCTGTCTCACACTTCATCTGGAGAAGCTGACAGCTTGGAGAGGTGTACTCTTCACTGGATGAAAAACTGTCTGGATGCCAAAAAGGCCAGTGCCATCCTGACTTGTATCAGAAGCAGTGTAGCTGGCAGAACTAGGGAAGTGATTGTTCCTCAGCACTGGACACTGATGAGGCCACACCTCAAGTACTGTGTTCAGTTTTGGGCCCCTCACTGCAAGAAGAACATTGAGGCCCTGGAGAGATCCAGAGATGGGCAATGAAGCTGTGAGGAATCTGGAGCACAAGTCTTATGGGGAGCAGCTGAGGGAGCTGCGATCGTTCAGACTGGAGAAGAGGCTCAGGGGAGACCTGATCGCTCTCTATAGCTGCCTGAAAGGAGGCTGTGGTGAGGTGGGGGTCAGCCTGTTCTCCCAGGTAACAGTGATAGGATGAAAGGGAATGGCCTCAAGCTGTGCCAGGGGATGTTCAGGTTGGGTATTAGGAAGAATTTCCAAACAGCAGTGAGGCAGTGTCACAGGCTGCCCAGGGAGGTGGTGCAGTCACCGTCCCTGGAGGTGCTCAAGAACCGTGTGGATGTGGCACTGAGGGACGAGGTCAGTGGGCATGGTGGGGTGGGATGATCCTAGTGTATTTTCCAGCCTTAATGATTCTGTGATTCAGAGTGACACAAAGCACTTTTCTGACTGCTTTGCTGTCTTTTAGTTTGATGATCAGAATCTGTGTTAATTGTACTTGTAATATACCTATCTTTTTGCAAATGTTTCAAGCCATAGTTATCTGAAATTTAAAAGTCCAGTGTCTTCAGGTATGGTTTTTGGCATACATATTTCAGAGTTGCAGCTACTTTCATTATTAGAAATGAAGGGTGAGGTGGAATTAAGTGTTTCATCCCTTAGGGCTGTCTGACTAACGTAATAGAATATATGAAGGAACTTGGCCAAATTGCTACAAACTCAGACTTCCATGGATTTTTTATTTTAAAGTCTGTTTTGAGATGAAGGTACAGTACTCACTTGTGGTGGTTTTTAGTTTGTTTTGAGTATTCCTTCCACGTTTGTTGTTTTGTTTTGTGTACATACAGACTTTGACTTTCTTTACATTGATGTATAGCTATTTGTAGCTGAGCAGAGAAATCATAGGATATTAGCTTTCATTATAACTGTTAGTTGCACTAAATACCTGTCTGCAATTAGGTAGGAGTAGTGTCTAGGGGATGTGAAACCATCTGTCTTTGAGCTCAAGAAGTGAAATATCACATTATACTCTTCTCTGCGTGCCTCTAAGTGGAAAGCATTCTTTGTTCAGTACCCACTCTTTGTTGCTTGGTAACCATTAAAATCACAGTGCACCTTAAAGCATGTATTTATTTTATGTTACGTATTTTTGGAAACTTACTGCATCAGCAGATGGAGATGAAGCACTTAGATTTTTTTCAAGATTCATTATCAGCACAAAAGGTGCAGAATATGGGGATCAGTGGATTCCTGGTTTAATTAGAACACAGTTTTCATTTGATATCGTATGCTGAACCATAAAGTTAAATAACTGACACAAGTAACGTTTCTAAGCCAACTGGAAAACCAATCAACAAAGCTTACTTTAGCATGGATTTCTTTCTCAATGACAAGGTCTAACAAAGTTAAGAAAAACTATCAGCACTGTAGAATGTGTGGAATTTTTTGTTCGTAGTGTGGTGTTGCAGAATGAACATCAGTACATTACTGTGTTGTGCCTACAAGCACAACCTCCCTCAGGTAATACCTGTTACTCTTGCTGTATCTTTTTAGATTATAGAACCTACAGTTAACTACTGTGGTACTGATTCTCTGGGGGAAATAAAGCTAATAGGTTTAGTTGGTTGGGTGGGTTTTTTTTTTTGGTTGGTTCATTGGTTGTGTTTGGTTGCTTGGTTTTGTTTTTCTGGAAGCTGATGGTGCTTGCTTTTTTTTTCTTTTCCCTCCCATATGTATTATCAGAAAGTTCTCTATTCACTCATTCAAGAGAAAAGCATAAGACTAATCTCTTTTTTAAGTATCTCCTTTCTAACAGAGGGGATGTTGTAATATTGTATATTACACTACTGGATGCTATAGTTTAGGTTTTATAATATTTCATACATTACCTGTTTTTAAGACACTTAGTTTTTTTCATATATTCAGTGCCGAACACTATGTTGATTTTTGCAAGGTAGAATTAAACTTGAAGCATATCATTGCTTTAGTGTAGTAGTGTGTTTGAGCTAAGAAACAACTTCTCAGTCTTCCCCTACCGTTTCTTACATTTTTCTCTTTATTAAAAGTTTGTAGAAGTTTGCATCCTACTTATTTTGTGTCTCACTTGCCAATATTGCTGACACCTGAGTTGGGTGTGCTGTGCTCAAATGGAGGAATTGTTGGAACAGTGTTATTCCTTGACCTCTTTCACCTTCCCTGTCCTGGACCGTGATAGATTGGTGCGGGGATGTTCTTTAAGGAAAAGTAAGGCAGGTCAGATATGGTTATAGTTCTTGAAATACTTCTTTTCTCTAACTGAAAATGGCACAGTGGCTGAGCTAGGTAACATATGACACCTGAGAAGATTACTTCTAACATTCAGTATATTGAAACACATTTTCCTGTCTGGCAAACAGTTTGCATTCTTGGCTATAGTTGCTAACACAGCCCAAAGCCCTGTTAAACTGCCAGTGTGAGTTGTGACTTCAGCATCGAGTTTTAATGCATGCTTAAGACCATATTACTTCATGTTGATAGACTGCTGAATTTGTGTTTGTTTATACCAGCCAGACTACATGGGACATGCATATCTGCAGTTTATTAAGTGTCTGCAAGCTCCATGACTGTTAAAGATACAGTGACAAAACCATGACAAAACCATGACAAAGTCCAACTTCAACTTTCTCTAAAGCTTTTCTCAGTAAAAAAAAAAAATCACTGAGAATATACTGTAGTGCTACTATGTGTATTACCTACCTGTAGAATATATTCTATAAATTCTATAGTATATTAACAATATTTAAGCAAACCAGGTGGTTATGTTGTTTTGAGTTATAGAGTGAATGCTTCTATGGATTATGATAGTCAGTTGGGCACTGAGCACAGCTCCATCTGTGAGTAAAAGCTGGATCCACTTGATTTTAATAACAGGGCATTAACACTTACCTGGATATCATGGGATTTCCTGTTTTCCCCATTTTTTTTCCCCTTATTTTTTCTTTCTTAGAGGAAGAGAGCAGAAAGGGGTCAGTGCTATCAGTTGTGAATGCATTGGATTTATACTGCCTGAAAGCCTGAGAAAAGTGCTGCTTAAAGATTTAATGATGACATGCCTAAGAATCGTAGATGTTACTTTGTAGGGCCTGCAGGCAGTTATGAGAGAGGTTTGTATGTTGATTATTTGTAAATAATTGCAAATGTGTTAGAGCCTACTGCCTTTCTGTAAGAGATTACCAGAGCAATTGCTTATATAGCAGTTTCAACACAGAATGTAAAAAATATTTTATGGTTTCTGGGAAGGAAGAAAGTGAAGTGTTACTTGATACAGTTTTGGAGTCTTTGCTATAAAGCATTGTTTTGCAGTGGGATTGTGACTCTGAGGAATAAGGTGAAAGACATACTGTTTTTCCCTTTATTAGGGCTGCTCTCAGAAGATTACTTGGACAACTGGAAGACCTGTGCTGTGTCATTTAAAAGACAGTATTTGCAGAAACAAATATAACTGCTGATGCATTCTGTTTAGCTTCTTTATATTATTGTGAAATTATTGTGCAGAAATCTGAGCTATTACATACAGAAAATTTGGCGTACTGCATTATTCATAAGCATAAAGCAAGACATCCAGGAATTCTGTAGAGAAAATAGATAAAAATTGTACCATGTTCTAAGATGCTAATTGGAATTTTCACATGTGAAGTGAATTTGTATTACTTTTTTTATAGGATTAATAATACCTAAGAACTTTTGGAAGTTTGAAGACAGAAGAAAGAGGGAAATTCATTCAATCTGATATTAATGCTTTAATATGATGCTTCAGGATGTTTTGCCTGATGCTTTACTTGCACTTGAAAGCAGCAAATATTGGAAAAGATGAAAAAAGAGCAGTATTTTTTGTCAGTCTAAAAACATCTGTATCAGTTACAGTCATCAAAATACAGAGTGTATAAGAAGAAAAGAATTTTAACGCCAGCTGTGGTTCATACTTCTGGGATCTGTCAAGATTCTGATGAGTTTAGAAGGGGTAAAATGAAATATTACCGTATGATGGTCTGTTGAAAATATCCCATAAGAATCTTCAGACTTGAAGTATTCTCTTTATCACAAAAAAGCTACCATCTACCACCTGATGTTAATACATGAAATGCAACAGAAGCAGGTTGAACAGAAATCTTACATTCATTTAGATAAACTAATGTAGCACAAAGATTTGAACATCGACTTTGCCTTCAGTTAAGAACAGACATCTTGAGTAAGATGTCTTCAGATTTGCTTTAAGAAAAAGGAAAAAGAATGGAAAACAAACATTTAAATTCCTTTTTAGGAATTTCAAACAGCCTCTAACACCGTATGTCTATAATAAGAATAATCCAAAGTAGCAAAAAAATAGACATGAAAAGCACTCTATGCAAAAGAAATAAATAAGGTATCAGAAATAATTTATTTTTATCTTCCTAAATATGCTGTAAAAGTAGAGACCATGTATATTTTTGCTGTCTTCCAGGAGAGAGTTAGCAAAGAAGTCTTGTGATGTGCTGTGGGATTAGGGAGGAGAGAATAAGGGAATAATAGTAACTAGTGAAGTTATTAAAACATGTTTATCTAGTAAAAGGAATGACAGCAGCATACCGAATGGGAAAGATGACTTCTTGGCCGCAGCAGTTTGGGTTTGTGTCTGGTTGTGTTTCCTGTGAACTCTCTGTAGTTGGAACTGCTGCAGCAAAGGTCTTTGGGCTTTGACCTCCACCTGGTTTATTGTCTGTCCCAGGTACTGGTACTTCAATAGTCATGTGTGGCAGTTGGCAACTAAATAGATGGTGTCTGGTAGAAGAGGAACAATCTAAGCCTTTCTCCCCGTTATTCTCAGCAAAATATTTTCTTCTGTTTATTGAACCTGACTTATAAAACTGTTAGAACTTCTTCAGGAGAAAAAAAAATAAAAGCAGTTTTCCAGAAGCTGAAGCTTAAGTCAAACCTTTTGTGTACTTCATCTGCAGGAATCCTGCTGGACTTTGGCTAAGGCTCAAGTAATAGCTGATATGAATCTGGTAAATACTGGCTGTCAGAACAGAGCTGTCAGCAGGCATAAAATTGTTTTATTTAATTTGTGCTGTAAATCACAGTTCTCTTATTTGAGGCTTTTTCCAACCAAGTAAGAACAAGCTTCCTGCTCTTAAGTCCAACAAAAAAAAGATGGGGGTGAGCAGGAGAAAGAGCTTATCTTCACTATACTAAAATTTAATCTTGTTGCGCCTTTCTTTAATCCAATTGAATTTAGTGCCTGAAAAGAGATTATTACAGCTCCAGGAGGAAGAGCATATGTAATGATACAGAAGTGAAGCATTTTATTATAAATGAAATTTCATTATTTGAAAATTTGTAGCTCTTTTTTCTAAGGAGATACTGCTCCTCTATCTTCCGCCGCAGACAAACTGCCTTTTGCTGATAATTCTAACTACTAATTTTCTTCAGAGATGGGAGTTTTGGGGGTTAGGTTTTAAACCTCTTCGCCCAATGGAGAGGTCAGTAAAGGAAAGTTATTTCTCTCTGGCACTGCAGTTTGTAAAATTAACTTTCTTAAGGGCTCATGTTCCACAAACGTGGGCACTGATTCCTATGGGAAGAAGTCTACACAGTTAATCTGCAATCATGGAGCAGCTCTGCAGTAGCCAGAGGGAGCACTTACAGCACGTGTGTGTATCTTTACAAAATCAGTTGCCAGAACAGCATCGTAAATACAAAAGCGTGTTTTGGCTGTTGAAGAGGACAATTACACTGCATAATATAACTTGGTGTGTCATGTAGGAAAGCAGTGTGGGATATAACACAGTTAAACAAGTCCTGCTTACCTTCACTTAACATTAAAATACTGAGTAATGAATTCATAGAAGTAGGAATTGATTCTGTCACTTTGGTACGAGTGATAATAAATTCTCCATTGTTTTTTTTGTTGTTGTTTTATTTGCTCTGGTGGTGAGTGGGGTGAGGCTGTGTTTTCTGTTTGTGCTTTTTTAACTCATCAGTGACTAGGTTACAAGCTGATATTAAAAGAACTGATTGTATACAGAATCCTTCACATAAGCAACTATAATGTGAATGCTGCTGTTTTTGCTTACTCATGCTAGATGATTTCCTTAATGTCTTGTGCACTTGTCTGAAAGTTTTCTGTAAGATTTATTAACCTTCCTTTTCCTCCTTTGCTTTTAGGTCAGAGATACAAAACTGCGTGTTTACAAAGACTGCAATAAAAACCCTCCTTTCCCCACGTTTTTTGCTGATGGAGATGAAAAACTACCAGAAGACTTGTACGACCAGGACATGTTCCAGTTCACAGATCCATCGGTCACATACGCGTAATGTTTTTGATATCTTGAAAACGTGGAATTTTCTTATTTTTATGAACTTTGCAATGCTGTATAAAAGTAAACCAATGAATTGCAATCTGGCCAACTGACCCGGATGTTTCATATATTGCTGTTTCGGTCAGGTAAAAACTCAAGATTGTTGATAAATCAGCAGGTGAGTCTGAGGGACAGGTTGCAAAGCTTATCAGAGCAGTTAGTCTTCATCTTTGTCAGCTATCTTTTGTCCTGTGCCATAGGCTGTGAAAACTTAGAGATTTCTGGAAACTGTTGAAGATGGCTTTAGTTTGATCTTCTGAATACTACCAAACTCTGTGTTTGTCCTCTTTGGAAACTAGCCTGGGCAACTCTGATCAGTCAAAAAAAACTTTCAGATAGGCTTTTGCATCTGAGGGGGTGAATAAATCAGATACAAATCCAACTTAATAAAGAATAGCTCAGAATAAAAAGGGAAAATACACTGATTTGGGCTTGTTTTATTTCTTTTCACCAGAGCTCTTTCCTTTTGCTTTAACGTTCTGAGTTGAATTAGCAGATACCCAACAAATTTCCTGTAAGAGGGATCATGTCAACCACTGTCAGTCTCTTCAGAGAGAGTGTGTGTACGGCAAAGAGGTGTTCAGGTGGGAAATGCTCAGTAACAAAGAATCACTAAGACTGCAGTGGCCACCTGTTTGCTACCTTCACTGATACCTTCTTCACAGAGGCTCCCTTGCATGTTCCTGGGAGTCACGTCACTGCATTTAAGATAGTCTCTGCCTTGGATTCTTGTGGTGTTACAGGAGAGCTTTCATAAAAGAGGCCAAATGCGAAGAATTTCTCTATGCTAATGATTAGCTTTCTTCTACTCCACCTTTTAATAGTGGGCTTCTGTACACTCTTTTTATTCTTGATGTGATTTCCTATTTATAAGTCTGATCTTCTGGACACTGTAAGTCCTCTTGCACGCAGAAGCAAATATCTGTGTAAATATCTGTGTCAGGGTGCCATCTGAACATTTATTTACAAACCCTACAGCAGTTAAAGAATTTACATCTCTTGAGCTACTATTAATATTTTATTAGTGCTGTCTGTTCATCTTTGCAGCTTCATCACAAGATATCACATACCTTAAAAAAAACATCCTTGCTGATACCAGTTTAAAAGTGATGTTCTTGTCTTTATGAAATCTCTGTCAGTCCCTGAGGTTATTTTGAATTTTTTGTAATAGCTTGAAGAAATCCCATGCTATCTTAAAAGAGGCTACGTGATCAGGTAAATATCTACATTGTGGCATACTCTTAGTTGGATTCAGCCAGATTTTAAATCAAATATTCAGCACGCTGATTAAATCAGATAACAGCACTCCCCTTCTGCTTCCCCTTCTCTTCAGTATCATTGGCTCTGCAAGTGCAGGCATCTCACAGCACATGTGACTCAATAACCTGTACACTGTAGCAAACAAGCAGTGGTATGCAGCATTTTGGCTGCAGTACTAGCAGTGAGTGCAATCTGTCACACATACAGGATAGTTGCGATTTCCCAAGGAGATGTTTGATCTTCCATCTCCTGTTAATGCAGCAGAGTTTAGAAATTGCAGCATTTCAATACTTGCTGTCAAACACATGTAGATCAGGAGATTTCCAACTGCCTAGTTTGTGTCCTGCTCTGGTTTATAAGATAATTCTGGTGGATACAAACTTTGCACAAGGAGATCATTTCATGCATGTATGGAAACAGCCTAGCAAGTACAGGAGAGCTCTGAGTATTGTGCAGGAGCTGTTGGGCTGGACTTACACTGCTGCTGCTAGGGGGAGGAGGGAGGTGGTGGGGAGCTGCTTGCCTGGGGCAGGAGTTAGAGCCCTGGAGCTACTCCTGGGAGCTGCTTAGTAAGTCTCAAGGTGTCATTCAGTTGGTTTGTAATGACTTTTTGTTTGTTTTTATTATAATGGCCCTTGACTGTCAGTGAGGAGGTCATGACAGAGATAGCATTCTCCTGCTTAGTTTGTCAGCCAGAAGGTCCAGGACTGTGAGATTCTTTCCAGTACTTCATTATATTTTGAATTAGCTTTCAGTGCTTGCCTTGGTAAACACCAAGTATCAAATGTGAGCTTAAGGGGAACCATACATTTAGAAAAATAAATTAAAATGAGACTTCAATATGAGGGGAATGTTGGCAACCTGCTTCAGTTGCTGTTTCTGTAGTAAGAGAAGCACTGTTCCCTTTTTGCCATTAGTTCTCCTGTCTCTTGTGCTAAGAATAGGTTTCTTTTTCTGAAAAGGCAAACCAAGGCTTTGTTGCAAATGGATACCTGTGCATGTTGTTACTTTTCTGAAGAGTTCTGTGCTGTCAGGAAATGCGCTCAGGCAGTTACAGAATCGCAAAATAAAGAGACTGTCCATATTATCTCTAGACTATTAAAGAAGGAGCAGAACATGTTACCAGGAAAAAATCCATGAGTTTTTAAGACCGTGATTGTGAGTAGATCTGTTGACTCCTATATTTTCTTGCTATCTTAGCAGGAAGCCTTCTGTGCAGCAATTCTTAGATATTCTGGCGAAACAGTCCTATACACCAGTATGCTCCCTGGGGATTCAGTTGTGCCCAGACCTGGGGACAAAGGCAGATTGCAAGCATTTCTTTCATTCTTAGCCTGTTTTCTTTATCCATTTGTGACTGAAAGGACTGTTGGTTTAGCACTGAGTCTCATGTCCAGAAGCACATTACTGCTGCTTGTTGTGGGGGAAAAAGAGGGGGTGCTTTTAGCATCACTGACACTGCTTTGGAGGAGTCTGTAGGGTTAAGCATCAGCTGTATCCATGACTGCGTGGCGTGACTGCTTTGAAAAATAAATACTCTTTATTAATAACCTCTCTCAGTGGTTCTGTAACAGTACACGGATAAACAGTGGCAAGCATACAATATAAGTTGAAGGTAAAAAGACAGCAGGAAGAGGAAATCAAAACACTCATCTATCACTTGACAACATAATTGCAGCCATGGGTGATAAACAAGAAACGTTCATTTCACTCAAATCCATACTTCTAAATACCATTGCTCTGTCATTATGTGAGACTGATAAACATTTTCCTTTGTTACCTTCACTTGATGTGGAAAACTGTGGTTTGTTCTGCTAGCATTTAATAAATATTATGCTAGTAAGCCGAAGTGATGACAGGAGTTTGTTTGTAGAATTTCACCCTTCTCCACCCTCCATGTGGATTTCACAGTCTGGGAAGGGCAGAGCTTTTCTTAAAATTACTGTTTCATTACCAGCTTCGTACAATCTAGCTCACAAGCTGGGATTGCTAATGTAGCATTTTAATAACTAGCTGCAGCTCTGAAAGGTGAAGTGTGGTACAGTGAGATTAGATGTCAATGCAGGTATGGTCGTGGAATGAGAAGTGACGAAACCCCAGGAGGACTTGTGGCTCTGTAAAGCCTTCCAGCACAGAAAGGCAGTTGTGCTGGTAATACCCTGGGCAAATCTGACAACTGTGATCTTCCAAATTACACCTCCAGAGAAGACTGAAAGAAGATTGATTGCCATATAAACCACGGGGGAGCTGACTTGTGTCTTCCAGCTGTCTCCACAACAGCCAGCAGTGGTGAGCCAAGGTGCCTCCCAGTCTGATAACCAACACCTGAGGGGACTGGTGGTCTCATTCATTCCATCAGTGCCATGTTTGTAAGTACATTGCTTGGCTGGAAGCAATCTCCTAGTTTATTTCACACCCACATTTCTTGAAATTTCATCTGGAAGCCTCTACACCCTGGGTCTTCTAATAATCAGCTCCTGTGCCCTTCGGTGCGCAGCCATTGCTTATTAATTGCATTTTAACGAGCATCTCTCACCTGCAGGGAGCTGCTCTGCACTACAGTATATAATGTAGCACGGTATTGTTTATTGTATTCATACATCACGCTTGGTGGCTCTTAGCACCTGTAAATACATGCAAAAATGCTGGCCTTGGTCTTGAGTATTCATTTATTGATTCTGGAGAAAATGTGCAGTTTCTGGTGGAGGCATTTAAGTCAATTATATCTTGTTTCATCACCCCTGCTATAGGCAGGGACAGCTTCCTGTAGACCAGGCAGTTCAAAGCTCCATCCAGCCTGGCCTTGAAAGCCTCCTTGGAGGGGGCATCCACAGCCTCTCTGAGCAACCTTTTTCAGTATCTCACCACTCTCACAGTAAAGAATTTCTTCTTGATATCTAGTCTAAATCTACCCTCTTCCAGTTTAAAGCCATTTCCCCTCATCCTGTTGCTACCTGCCCTTATAAAAAGTCCCTCCCTAGCTTTCCTGTAGGGCTCCCTGTAATAAATCACACCAGCAAGAGAATGCATTTCCTTTGGTGCAGCTCTGCTGTGCTTGAAGCATGGCAACAAAACAAATCTTTATAAAGCTGGCAGTTCTTTCTGGGGGCTGTAGCAGCATATATGAAGACTGATGTTCTCTGAATTAATGCAGCCTGTTGACCTACTTCATGAAGCACCCAAGCAGGAACTGGAGAGGATAGCTGTGTAAATAGTAAGGAACTGCCCTTCTATGTAGCACCAGTTCAGTACCCAGCCCTTCTGTCATTAAGCGACTTGCATGTCTCCCCTCAGTTTAGCTGTGTGTGTGCATGGTATGAGTGTGTCAGAGGGGAGAGCATCACAAAAAGTTTTCCAGCAGCATTGATGCCCATGGTGAGACGAGGGCTACTTATGCCCAAATTCTCTCCCTTATTTGTTCTGCTTTCCTCATTGCTATACAATGCCATGTGTAGGTTCCCACCTATGTGGATTGCTGTTGACATTCCATACCAGAATCATTCCTGAGTTTGAATACTGAGGACCTGTGCTATGTTTGTGCTTAGTGATCTCAGTGGCCAATCAGTCATTAATGGAATCAGAACACCCATGTATCTACTGCCTAGGACACACTGAAATTCACTGTTTGTGAATAATTTGATTTTTTGAATAAATTAATCTCTACTTTCATGGCAGTAAATTTGGACATTAGAACAGAACCCAGAACATGCAATCAGCTAAGAAAGCAAATGCAGTTTCCAGTGTGAAAGCAGAAAATGGCTTAAGTTATCTTCCGTGATGTGTCTGCTGGAGATGGGACCTTCTGTGCTCTGGTGCATCTCAAATTCCAGGGTGTAAAACCTTCTGGCAAAAGCTGTACATATTGAAGTCAAACCATGGATAAAGCCAGCTTTGGGGGATTTGGGAGGAATGGGCTTAGAAGGCAGATTTTTAGCCAAAAAAAACCTGTTTAAACCAATTTCATATTGCTTGGTTTGTGCTATATAATTTGCTTCACATTTCCCTGGGTGACAGAAGCTTGCAGTCAGCCAAGTTGAGTTTTCATCTGTATTTTCATCTCCTTTCTCATTTCCTTTCTAAGTAGTAGAAAGCCTTAAAAAATGTGTTTTCTGCAGGTGCTCAAAACAATAACCTTGAAGAGGGTCCCCTGACAACCTGCAGCTCTGTTGAAAAGCACTATGATTCATCTTTCACAGGCAAGACACAGTAATTTTGTAAACCTTTCTTTTTTTTATTTCTAGAAGATCAAGATGGAACACCAATGTTGCTGGAGCAGAGGCTTTTGTGCAAGTGGCCTCTTCAAAAGCAATCTTACACAGATTCTCACCAAATCCTGCAGTAATGTATTATTGCTCCGTGCAGCAACAATGTGTTGTTGCTCACTCACAGTGTGATGTACGGGTTTGGTGCCTCAGTTTTGTAAAGAATTTGAATGCATTGCTTGGCATTGCACCAAAGATGCATGAGAGCATTTGGCAGCAGGTGATAAGAGGGTTAAATTATGCTGTGCAGTTCAAAAACACTCTGCCTTCCTCTTCCTTTATTTTGCAGGCCTGAAAGTTTATCACTGCATATGGAGCAAGAGTTGGATAGACAAGAAGCAGATTTGATTTATCTTCCCTCATCTTTCATTTCTCTTGATCACAGGTCAACAGAAAACTTCTTTCCCTGGATGCTGCTTAAAGAGAAAAATCAGTCATTTTCTGTGAAATTGACAGTTGATATCTAAACTGCTATTTCACCCCGCTGAGAAGGTGCTGCAAAATGTCGTACCGCTCTTCCTCACCTAACCATGGCCACTGTGCCTGTGGGCTGACTGCATGGCTGCCGGGCCTGTGGGCCGATGGCACGACTGCTGGGCCTACCTGGTGTTGACTGCACCCAACCCTGTTGTGCACGCAGTCTGGAAGGAGTTTTGGGTAGGCTTGGTCCTTCTGTGCCATTGGAAAGCACCTGGTGCAGCAGCTCTTATAGCTGTGTATGCCTGTGTTTGTGTGCTGGTGGGGTGCTCAGTGAAGGCTTATTTATTTCACCAGCTCTGAGCTGGTAGCGCCATTGCTGTTTGCTTGCTTCTGATGAGGAGGCTCAGTGACAGGTTTTCAAGCATCGTCTGTTTACAGTTCAGTGAAACCGCTCCAGTTGGGAAAGCGGTCTGATCCCATCATTCTTTGAAGGGAGAAAAAAAGTCAACAGACTCCTGAAACTTCAGTGGAGACGTGGCAGGAAAGCGCTGGCCCTCTCCCCCACTGTGCAGCCCTCTCTGGCAGATGTTTACCAACGTACTCTGATGCAAACACAGCGCTTGCTTTTGTCTGAAATACATCTATGTCAGAAAAGTAATCAGGCGCTGTCATCTGGCCTCATTGCAGGCAGTGTTCTGACTGGTCACCTTCTCCTAATCACTTAATGAGCTTCATTGCAAATTATTAAAAGTAATTGCTGATTTGCAAGCATAGGGAGATGGTGACAAAACCATTTCATAGTTACCAAACATCGGTGTTAAAATAATTGCTGTTATATAAGTAAGTACTTCATCTATTAAATCACATTTAAGAAACCTAATGAATTATTAGTGCCCAGCTCTTGGCTTCTGAAGTATTTTTACGACCACAGCCTATACTATATATATATACTATACTATATATATATACTATACTATACACACATTTAAGTTTAAGCTGGTAAGCAGAGGCTGCAAGAGGGCACAAGTACATCAACTCTTGGCAAACTGCAAGATTTATCTCCTTTCCCACAGCCTGTGGGATCTGAGTGACACAACAGAGGACAAGCGCTTGGTGAGGTGCTGGAGACAGAGATTGCTCAGAGAGAGGGTTTGGAGGAGAGCTGAGGGCTGGCAGATGAAGGGAGGGCAAGGCTGGAGGGAGATCTGGGAATGAAGATGTCCCACCTCATGGTGAATGTGCTTTAACCCAGTTGATAAGATAAGCAGCCCTTGAAAGGAGAAGTTCAGGCACACAATCTTCAGAAGAAGCATCTGAGTACTGAGTTATTTCCTGAGAGAGTGCCTGCTGGCCGCCCGCAGATAGATTTTGATTCCTGGATTAAGGGCAGGAATTGAAGTCAGGCCCTGTCTTCAGTGATTGCTCTCAGCTGTCCTGAGCCATCCGCTGCCCGCTGTAGTGGTGCTGTGCACCTGTGGGGCTGGGATGACTTTGATCAGGGACCATCAGGACACAAGGACCTGTCATTCTGAAGCCCAGGGCCTATGTTGAGGTATTTGCCAGCCTCTATCCCACTGCCCTCCTCTCATTTGTCTCCATTTGCCTCCCCGTGGCAGCGGCTGTCACTCATTTAATGGCAAACTAAATTACCACCAGTGACCTGCCAGCTCTGTCAGGGCCTCACTGCAGCAGACACCAAGACATGGGGAAAGAAGATGCCGTGCATGAGGGAGAGGGGAGATGCACAGAAGAAGTTTGGAAGAGGACTTTGTTCTGCGTCTCATGCATAGCCACAGTTAGCTACAGTGGAACTGTTGATCAGGCCTGGATGTAATGATACCTCTGCTGCTTGGTGTCGGTGGTGTGACAGGACTGTAAAAGTCCCACTCCTCATCCTCTGACAGTTTGCTTGGAATTCAACATGTCTGACAGTGCCTGTGACTGATTACATCTACGGCTCGCTGGCAGTTCGTACACAGCACAGGAGACATAAACATCTTGACAAAATCCTAAAGGGTGATAATATCCTAGTAACAACTAAGCTTTCTTCTTCTCTCTTCTTTTTCTTCTGTTTTTTTTTTCCATTGTAACAGCCAGCCAGGGCTGGAGACCCCGACTATCTCTGCTTGTGGAAGTTTGCCAGTTCTGCAAAGAACAGAAGATGTTTGGCTCCTTCATTGCAGAGATCTGGAAAATAGATTTAATTACATTTAGATTTAACCTGCTTTCCTCTCTGCTTCATTCAGTTTTCCTTTCCATTTAAATAGGGAATGACAGGGCAGGATCTGATCATTTTTGCCTTTTGTGGATTAGGGTGGGAGTATTCAAAGGATTATTTAAATCCCACAAGGTTATTTCGTTTACGGATTGGATCCTGTAATATCTAGCTCCAAATTTTACAGGTTCACGTATCAAGTAACCAAATTGCCTGAGTTAACTAAAATCTATCAGGTAGATACAATCTCTAATCTCATGCCTTCTCATTGTGAAGTCATGCTTTTAAAAAAAATTCCTAGGAATAGAAATGTACACTTTTGTATTTTCTGCTGCAAAGCCCAACCCAAGGGAAGTCCTGTGGGATGAGTGTATCTGAGTGTGCTGACTCCACAGTGACAACAGCTTAGAGGGAAGGGGAGGGCAAGATTTACTAAGAGGGCTCAACACCTACATGTGGCTGTAGGGCATGGCGTGTGCCAGGCTGCTGGACCACGTGTGCTTCCCATTTGGGAACTCAACTAAGCTGATGCTGAGTGCCTTGGTGAAGTCTCCGCCCTAAATGACATTAATTATGTCCCAAGAAGGGCACGTGCAGCAGGGAATTGGAGTTAGGGGAAAATATGCAACTGAAAAAGTTTTGTTTGTACCCAGGAAAATTACCTAACTCTAATGTTAAATAATTCAGTGCTTTCCTACCTTCCTTCAGTAATTCCTGTCATGAAGTTGCATGCAGTAGCTGCAAAGTGCTGTAGGCTATGATATTGAATTGAACTCAGGGCTCAGGTGTTAGGGTTTTCAGTGAGTTCATCCATCTGTAAACCAGCCAGCCCTTTATGAGAAAGAAAGAGAAAAGAAAACTATCTTGCTGATCATTTATCCCTAACAAAAGTACGGAGACCTGTGTGCATCCTTTGCATGGACAAATGCGGTACGGCTCTCCTTTGTGTGCTGAGCAGATGTAGCACGGGTTTCGGATGAGTTGCAGTGGCACAGACTGCAAAGCAACAAAGCCAAGCAAGTCCTCGGGGACCTGCAATCAGCATTCAGAAAAGCAGAGCCAAGCTATTCTTCAGTGTGAAAAATTTCAGGTCATCTGATGACAGCGCGTGCACCACTAATTGTGGTGGGAGGAAACTAAATGCTCATTGGAAATTTTTCCTCACCTTCATTTTCCCCTTCAGGATTGGCTGTGTCTTGCCCAGCTGAAGCTTATGATGATGCAGGTGGGAAATGAAGGAGCTGGTATTGCCTGTATGCTGTGCCTGCAGTGAAGTTGCTGCCAGGTATTGACTTCATAAGGAGCTTAGAGTTATTTCCCACAGCCCATGGATGGCTTCCACTGCCCCACAGCTTGTCTTGAGGGCTACCAACAGGTTACTAGAAGCCAATCATGTTTACTACATTTATTGAACAGGCAGAAGGCAACCAGGACACTTCAGCTGGTCCAGGAGCAGCAGCTTATGGTCTAACATGGAGGCTTAGGGCTCCCTGTGAGCAGGGGAAGACTCAATCTGCACTACTGTGCTAAGGGTTTCTGTAGGGGTCTGTGTTCATGCCTTGGACTGCACATTCCTTCCGCAGAGCAGCAGCAATGTTGCCTCTTACAGAAAGAAGACCTGGTTGGTTTTTTCTGATACCTTAGCAAAACCACATACTGGAGCTGTTAGAAACTCAGAGGAGGAGATTTGAGCCTTGAAATGAACCAGAAAACAAATGTAAGTTTATTATTTTATGTTGTTATAAAAGGAAACCTTTTGCTGCTTTTTGATGTCTTTCACTATAATTATTCTCATGTTCACACAGACCTTGTGAAATCCAGGCAGCATATGAAGGATCTTGTTAAACGCAAGTTGCATCCAACCCTAGTTCCCCATTAGCATTCATGCCAGGGCAATAAGAGAGGAGGAGACAAGCTCCATTTGCAACTTCTATTATCACAAGAAATTCACCCCTTTTTATTTTGGGTTGACCACATTTTTTCCTACAATGCTACAAGTGTCACTGTCTAATTAAGATGCATAGAGCAAGGTGGAGAAGGTGGGCCCATGCTTTCAAACGTTTGCTTTACATATGGTTTTATAGGAGCTTCCCTTGCAGAAGAGACAATACCTTCTGGAAGAGAATGCTCTGAGGGATTTGAGCCATGCAGATGATGGGAAGGCAACTTCGGTGCCTTGGCAGCTTGGTACTCAGCTTGCATTTGTGGGGCTCAGTGAACACCGCCCTGAATTGTCCATATTTTAAGTATATGCCAGCAACTTGATATTGTTGGCTAGGAAATGACCAAGAAGAAATTGATAAAAGACTGTTCTGCTCTTTGTTCAGAAGGGATAAGGACTTTTTTTAATGAAACATGATCTGCCTTGCTGTGCATTTCATACTGCCAGCACAGCTATCTCACACCTCCTGACTGTAGCTATAGTTTAATCACGAGATGTGTTTCATGCTGGAGCAAGCCATGCAGCTATAATCATGTTTTCATACAAAAACTCCATCTGAGCTGTCTTTGCTTTTGCCAGAAATCCTTAGCTATGCTAGTGGACCTGCTCATTTCAGTGGGCTCTCCCTGCAGTTTTTCACTGGCCCTTCCTGAGCCCAGCTCTGGCAGGCTGCGTGCCACCCATCAAGTGCCATCCTGTTGCACTGCACACTGTGGGGCTGGACAACAAAGTCTGGGATCCAAGAATTGTCTTAGGATGTTGCAAATTGAATCCAGCCTTAGTCTATAAGCATTGTCCTAGCTCTAGTCATGCCTCCAAGTGAAGATGCTCCATGGTTGAGTTTCTAGCCGCAGGCGTTCTCTGAATCTCCAGTGAAGGGTAAGCTGGTTTTGTCACACCAGTCCCCTTCAACACCAGAAATACGATTTCACCCTCTCTTAATAGATGACTTTGATTCAACATATGGAGGCTAGAGATTCAGCCTTTCTGATTTCCACCTGTGGTGGATAAAACTGGCTGTGAATTATTTATAGCATCAATCTGAGCCCTTTTTTTTTTTCCTTTTAAACTCGTGAATTAAGCAGAGTTCAAATGAGTGTCTGAGAGAGAGGAGGTGGGAGGCTTTAAAGAGGTGAAAATAACAGGAAGACAGCTGCTGCGTGTTGGCTCGATCAGTGTGGTTCAGCACCCTGTGTCGATCTGGGGACGGACTGCCTCGCATTAATCAGAATATGGTTAATATTAAAAAAGCAGAGGAACTCTTGTGACTGGTGCTGGGTTTGCATTAATTCTGCCATTTAGCTTTCTCCGCAGGCTCATCAAAAATAGAAAGAGCCATTGTTATGATGATTGCTGGGTTTCTTTTCAGAGCAGCGGAAGAGGGGAAACGAGACACAATTTAGGCTTTACAATTTGGAGATGCAGGGAGAGAAGTCCGAACAGTTGCTTTGCCTGCTATTACAGCGAACGCTTTCAACCTCTCTGCAGAAGCCCATCCTGCCGAGCGGGGGGGCCCTGGCAAGTGCTGAGCTCCTCTCCTCCAGCTCCTCTGCAGAATGAATGCAGACCCAGTGTGGGGCTGCAGCAACCCAGCAGGGCTCTGGATGAAAGGTCCCATAGCTCAACTAAGGACCATCACCCACCTCTCCCCCTGCAGAACACCAGATGGCTTTGTCCAGGGGGGCACTGGTTCCTCCAGAAAACCTCTGCTGAACTCTGCAGACTGCAGGTTTCTTCCTGTCTGAGCTATAAGCACTTAGGGGTAGGTACGTTTTTTGTGCTCAGATGCCTGTAAGAGCCCTCTGTGAGTTGGTTGCTCTGTGAGTAGCAATGGCAGTTGGCTCACACTGAGAAGCTTACGCAGTACAAGGTCAAGCAGGAAGATATCCCCCCTGCTGAGTGCAGGGGAAGGATCTGGAAGGGGGTCCTGGCTCTCCAGACAAAGTTCTGGGGGACTGGGGGATTGCTCTGCGTGTGGGACCTATGAAGGACCTTCATGGATCCAAGCTGCCATTTCAGGTGGCCTGCCACAGGCCCTTGATCACAGGAGCCTTTTCTATTACTGTGCTTAATTTCTTTAACCAGAAGAAGCAAACACACTCTATGTTTTTCCCCTCTGATTTGGTTAGTGAGTGATGTGTTCACTTTCTCTTTTCTCATTACTAACTGAAGAACCTTGCATCCTTTTTTTTTTTTTTAAATGTAATAAGCAGTTAACAGGTAACTTACTTCAGGTGTTCTGAGGACACAGCTGTGTCACAATGCAACAGATCAGCTGTCTTGTACAATCTTGGTAAATGGACAGAAGCAAAGCTTTCAGCCTGTAATCACTTATGGAGATATCCAGAATATATTCAGGTATTCAGATCATTAAGCTAGCAGTTTTTGTCTGCTCTACATTTTCAAACAACAGAAAAGCTGCTAATACTTTCAAGAAAGATAACTATTTAACTAACATCCAATACAATACCATAGCAAGTAATAAGCTTTACGTGCCCTTCTTATGCTGGGGACACAGGCATGGTGCAGGATTGGCCACAGTCGTGCACAGATCCCACCTGTGGTGAGGTCTGACAGCTCTGTGTCCATTTGCACTCTTATGGAGCCTTGCTTGCCATGCAGATTTATTGGTCAGGTCTGAGATGGAGAACCTGAAGGCTCCCTTGGGGAATATGTAATAATATTCTTCACATATTAATAAATCTATAATTCCTAGGAAGAGCACTTCAAATACCTACTAGGATTAGGCAGCAGTTGCACAGTATTTATGATACAGAGGCATACTACTGGACTGACTGTAGTGTGGATTTGGATAAGGTAGGATTGCATGCAAACATTCAGCTTGCAGAGTATTACAGCAGCCCATTACTTGTTTGGGACAAATGGTCTCCCCTGTAACTGCAGTGCTTTTCAGCATTTTGGTCATGGACAACCAGCAGCTCCTGCCCAGGCTCTGTAGAGGAGCTAGGCGAACCCCACATGAAAAACTGGTAATAAACTGGCTGTGTTCAACACGTAATACTGAAAACATTTTTACTGCATTAAACAGTAGGAAATTGCACTGCGGAGAACTTTCTTAGCAGGCTTTTTGTTGTTGTTTTTGTTTTCTCAGTTACTTTTGTCATTGACAACAAATGCTCTGCTTAATTATAGTTATTCCTTGTGCTTTCAAAGATTTTGTCCTTTCCCCTGCTTCCATCTCCTGTGGAGAAACATCTCAAGACATCTCAGAACTGTGCCAAACGCTCTGTGGGATCCTTGCAGGATTTTTGCTAGGCTCCTTAGGGCAAGAGTAGGGTTTCAAAATCTATCTCAAAATAAGCAACTACCAGCCCCATGTACTACAAATACCTTAAAACCATACATGACTTCAGTAGAGGATTCTGGGCACAGCTATGTCATGGGAGGGAGCACGGAGATTTCTCTGCTGTGCTACAAAGCCTCTGCTCTATGTGGTGTTCCCTCGAGTTTCAGCTGTGCTGAACTGTTTGGTGTGAGAATTGACTCTACCACACCTTCAGTGGCAGCTCAAGCTAACTTATGATCAAAGCTGAAATTCGGGGCATCTTGTGACATTTGGAAAGGACATAGTGAAAACTCTAAATGTTATTGGGTCATGGAGAAAGGATGCGGTTGGTGTTGGTGCGCACCCAGCACATAAAGAGCTTGGGTGCTTCTAAATACACTTGTGCCCTCTTTTTTCTTTTTTTATGAACAGCGTTCGATCCCAGTATTGTAGAGCCAGCTGGGAAAGTGTGGAGGAAGAAGAGCTATAAAGAGCCCTTTCCAACAGCCCTGTTCCAGGAACCCTCCCACTCAGGTCAGAAGCTGAGAGAAATTACTTTCCTGAAGAGGGTCAACTGAGGGGCACAAACCCATCCCTATGGCTCCCAGCGTGAAGGGTTGTCCTTAAGTAGCCTTGTTGCATAGGGCTGTGCCTAAAGAGTCATATTAACCCATAAGAATTTTCTGAAGATAACAGTATTTTCATGCATTTCTTAACCAAATAATGGATTTTCATGGTTGGGATGTTCTTTTGCAGACTATTAAGCTTTCCCTCCCATATACTTAAAAGACACTGTTTTTTCATTAAATGTGATTTTTTTTTTCTCACTTTGTTTCTGGAAGTTTTTAACTTCAACTGGTTAGTTTTCCTTCACATCTTTTTTCATTATGACTGCCTTTAAAAAACACTGATCATTATATGTCTCTTTTATGCTCTTGGCTTTTATTAGTGTGACCAGTAATGGAACTGATTCCAACCATAGTGACTCTGCTTTCACAGTCAGCCATATTGGTCAGTGGATGCCTTTCCCTCCCACAGAGAAAAGCTAATTGTTGGTCTAAATTTACTGCAGCAAATCAAAAAAAATTTATCTTACAGCCATTGGTGCCTTTCCATCAGTAAAGTCAGTAAGAACTCATTCTCACGCCTTTGGCCTCTGGTTTGGACCATTATAAGGAAAGGGGATTGTTAGAAAAAAGTAAGTATTTTTGTGTTCTTATTCTAACAGACTTTCTGGACATGATCTTTGGTGGTTACAAAACTAGTTCCAAGGATATCAGTTGCAAATGAATGCCAGTCCCCACATTCACAGGATTGTGGTTGTTTGTTTCTATTTTATTTTTATTTTTTTACTTTGTATTATACTATATTTATCAAGGCAAGGTTTTTTTCACCTTAGCGTGCAATCACACTCCCACTTTAACTCTGCCTGGATCAGCAGCACTTCTTGTGGAAGTGACCCAGCTGCACAGACAGCCCCATAAAGATGGAAAGAGGCTGCAGGAAGAAAAAGTGACAGAGAAGGATGTTGTCCCCAGCCAGCAGGGCAGCCAGCTGGTTGCACTCAGCCACATAATATGGAACAGTGATTTTCACCAGCTGATGATAACTATGGAGAAACAAAGCCCTCATATCCCCCATACCTTTGTGCCTGTGTTTGGTCTAGAATATCTGCGTAACGATACAAGTCTGGTTGGTTTCATCATGCTCAAGGTTCAGCTGTAATCTGGCTTAATAAAGAAGCTCAATTCTCATCAAAAGGGGTAAAGCTATTTCCAGCAGCATTCCAAAGACCCCAAACCATATGACATAAATGAAGGCAAATTGGGGCAGAAATCCACTGTGACTGCTGGGGCTGTAAGCTAGGGCAGCACTATTGGCAGCTCTGTGCTGTAGCCAGGCTTGGCCCAGGCAAGACCAAGTCTAGCATGAGCCCTTGTACTTATCAGGCAGGTGAGAGCATGGAGCCTGTACAAAATAACAGGGTTGGCATCACTCACCAGCCTGGGACAGGGCGTTAACAGAAACAGAGACATTACAGGAAGAGCTCAAAAGTTTCCTGGGGAGTGCTGAGATTTAACCAATCCTTTCTAGGCATCCCTTTTCAGGAAACCCAGCTGGGAAGCCCACCTGCCTTATCTGGGCCATTGTGATAAGACAGTGAACCACATTAGAGTGCCTCCCTACCGTGGGCTGTGCTCAGTGGGGTCCTCTGTGAGCCCATTGATGTGCTGGGGAATCAAAGGGTGAGACACAAAGAATAAGCACAAGTCATGCATATGAATATGCACAAGCATAGACGGTAACCTTTCCTCCTCTGATTGCCCGAGCAATAAGTGCTTGTGATATCAATACTTGATGAGAAAGAACTATGCACAATTTCCAAATCCTGCTTCGGAATTGCAGGTGGAGGAAGAGTTAATTACTTTAGTTTATATTAGTTTAAGTAAGTACAAAGCTCGTAAACTCAAGTTTTGTGAAGTTACAGCAGCTGCAGTGAGCGAACAGCAGGATAAGCAATTACATCTGCAGAGTGGTTTCCAGGTATAAAACATGAACAATACATGAATTAGTTGCTTGGCCACTCTTTGTGCATATTCTGCTTCATTTAAAGTAGTGTATAGATGAATATGTGTTTATATGTACACCTACATTTATGTCCACTTGTTTTATACACTTTACATACGTGTGTATATATTTCTATCTGTGTGTACATAAGGACTGTTCCAAAAGTAATGCCCCCAATTTTATGATGTTGGCCTATGACATTAGAGACACATGTTGGTGGTATGGCAGTAGAGTTGAACCTTTTTTATCCAGTATCCCATTACATTTTCTTGCCATGTGTGTGGGAACTGCTGAATCACAGCCTGAACCTCTGATTGACCACCTGAGGTGTGCAATGAGTCAGCCCTAGGAGCACAGGTGAAGGCAATTTTCCTGTGCTATCAGAAGGGGTGGAGCCAGGCTGCACCTCTCCTAGACCCCATTTAAGAGCTGGCTACCATTGGGGCAGGATCTCTTCTGGAGATTGCTCCTCTTGGAGTCTTTTCAGGGACCCAGGATAAGGGTAAGTTTTCCATCTACTTTTCTTTGGAGTGATAACCTGCTTAGCCTAACTTTCCTGCATATTTCTTAATTATAACATCTGTATGTTCATTGATTATACACCATGTGAGAGATGGCAGCAGGGGGGCAGTCTGACAAAATGGTTTCTGACGTGGAAGAGCATCTGTAGCAAAGCAAAGCTGTGTCATTGAATTCCTCTGTGTAGAAAACAGTGTCCCCACTGGCATTTAGCAATGCTTGCTGAAGGTTTATGGAGGCCAACAAGCAGGTGTATGTGAGCATAGTGAGGCAGTGGGTGGTACAGCAGCAACGGTGGTGACAATGGGTCACCCTAACTGGTGCAGATTTTGATGAGTGCAGCATGCAGGTTCTTGTTCGTTGCTGGCATAAATGCCTAGCTAATGATGGTGACTTGAAAATAGGGTTTAGTCGCTGAGAATTTGCTCTATCAACTAGTGGTATTGTGCTCTCTGTATTTGTTGTAGTTTCTGTGGATATAAATAGGCATCACTTTCAGAGTGACCTACATATAACATTTATACACATATATCTAGATACTTGCACATACACAAAAGCGGTTTAACACAAAAGGCTGCTTTAACACTGAAAGGTATTTTTAGCTGAGTAAATAAGAAGACAAAATATTTCTAGAGTCTGAGCTTCTGCCAGCTGTTAAGATCTAGCCAAAAATAAGAGGGGTTTGTGTGGGATTTTGAGACTAGATTAATTAGCGTCATATTTTAACTTTCCACTGATGTCTGATTTAGGTTCATTTTTGCATTCCTCTACATTCCAGGTGATACAGCAAGGTAAAGCTTCCAGGTGTTTTCAGCAGGGAGAGCAAAGCCTGGAGCACTTTGTGCAGCTCCGATTGCTGTCTTAAAAATGCAGTTCAGAGGATGCAGGTGCAAACAGGCCAAGAGGACAGGCAGAGGGATAGGGGATGTGCCATGGAGGAGAAGAAAGGCCCTTTTACTAAGGAGGTATGCTTGTTTTCAATGCCAGGTGGGGAAAAAAAAAAATACCAGGAGATAAAAACAGTTCTAAGAGGGTCAGAGATAAAGTTTACCCTGATGCAGATTTGAGCAATAAGGGCTAAAGTAATTATTAAATTTCACACATAATTTTATCAGCCTGTAAAGCTGGCCCAGATATGTGTCATGACTACCAGACCTGTGCAGTCTCTTCCCAGCCTGCTGTCCCAGCTACTTTATTTGTGCTATATTCTGATGGGGATTTAGCATTTGAACACAGTTAAGAAGCTGACAGGGAGGTGGCAGCATACGGAGGAGAAGAAATCAAACTGCAGAGCCTGGCACTCATGAGGCTCTCCTGGGAATGGAAGCATCCTGAGATCATGTCAGCTCCGACTGGCTGCACGGATGTGCATTATTTATCCAACCAAAGAGGATGTTTCCTTTTACAGCAGTGAGCTACATCTGCAGCCTCTGCATGGGAAGATCACGCTCCTTTAAAATGAGGCATTTGATTTGTTTAAACATGTCTGGACAAGCCTCCAAGCTCTGACCTCCCAGAGAGGCCAAGGAGCTGAAAACACATGGGCAGCACTGCTCCTCTGGGCAGCACATCGAGCCACTGCCCCATATCAGCACCTGTTCAAACTGAGGAGCAGTGCCAGGATCTGCCCTGGTGGTTGTCACAGCTGGAAGCTGCTACCAGGCGCACACACACACAGGTGCTGAGTTTATATTAGAAATCATATGCTGCAATTAGCAGATCCTCTGGGATCCCTTTAGAAAGAGTTTTAAAAATAAGCATCCACCAATAAGGAGGTGTTTTCCAATAAAATATTCTCCTAACAGCATTGTTCTTGAGTAATGTGCTGTGAAGAAGCAGATACAGAGCGAATAGCTAGAGCAGTGAAGATTCAAGGCTCAGTGTATTGTGCTGTTGTATAGTCAAAGGATCTTAATGCTTGTGGAGGAAAGAGAGCGAGAACTTGAAGCAACAGTGATAAAATATTAAAGCTTTGAGAGACAGTGTTGTAGGCAGCAGTTTTTGTAGTCACTGCTATCAGAAGATTGACAGCCAGCTCAGAAATAAAGGCCTGGTTGGCTGTGATGAAATGCTTGGTAACTGTCTGTCAGTTTTAGCTGAGGAAATTAGCAAATGACTCATGGGCTGCAAGCGGCAGGGAGCCTCATCCATCATCTTCAGAGCAGCCACCACTTCATGCACTTTGCTCAACTGAAGGACAATGTAAAATAAAATGCAAAAGGTCATAAATAAAATGTTTCAGGAATGTAGAGGCTTAACTCAGACGCAACTAAAGGTGAGGTGTTTGGCTGCTGCTGTTGTTGTTGTTGTGTTCTTTTGTTTTGATTTTATGGTTGGTGCTCAGAGAGGATTTCCTGAAAGCCAGGTCCCTGCCATGAGCAGGAGTCAGGCAGGTGACCATCAAACAGGACAGATCTCCAGGGAGCTCAAGGTTTCTCTCTCCTTTTAGATCAGCAAGAATTTGGTACATGGCTAATTTAAATGGCTCTGTAGAAACAGTGGGAATTTTCTCGTATCTTTAGTGGAAGAAATGAAGCCTGAGCAACCCAACCAAGGCCTTCTTAATCGTGGGGTTCCATCAATGACCTGGTGCATTTTGTGACCTATTGCTTTTGTTAAGATGCCAATCTCTGTGCTTACTCAGAATAATATGGGGGTTGTCCTGGAGTGGAGGAAGACAAGGGGGGAATAAATAAGACACTAAAATAAAGAATTTTATTGGAAGGAAAAAAAAAAATACATACAACTAGACTCCAACAAGCAGTATTCCAGTGCCTCGTGATGATTCAAGGCCAGGATGGAAGGGGCCCTGGGCAGCCTGATGTAGTGGGCAAAAGCTCTACCCACGGCAAGGGTACCAGCACCATTCTGCTGTAACTCCGTTGACAAAACAGTGTAGGTGGACTGCTGATTCAAACCTTGAGTTTATTTATAAAAACAAATGAACCATGGAATGTTTTCCCTGGCAAAGTAACTACTGCAAATTCAATCTCTGAAACTGGGCTCTGTGTACAGGAAACGTATCAGCCAGACGGAGCAAAGGCGCTTTTGAACCCTCACAACCTGTAAATCCAGAACGAGCCACTGAGTTGAGCCTTATTCACTGTCTTAAAAAATAACAGATTGGTATGAAATTGAAGATATCACTTTCTACAAAAGAATTTTCCAAGAAATGGAAGCATGCAAGAAGGCAAGTAAATGTAATCTCAAGGAACGTGTCAGAAAATCGGGCCCTCCCACGTTGAATGGCAGAGTAGTCCAGCAATATTAAAAAGTGCAGTTGGAAAGAACAACTTTTCAATTAAATTCCCTCAAGGGAAAGAGCCAAAATGTGCTTTAAATTATCACCTTTCTTTATGAACCAGCAATAATTCTGTTTCACACAGACTGATACACCTGGAGATGGGATTAAAAAAAAACAAAACACCAAACCGCAATCAGAAAATGTGCTGAAGATAACTCCTTTGATAGCAGACTACTTGACTATTTTTTTTCTGCTGTACAGGGTGGAGATGTTGTGTTGTCTCTTAAAGTGACTGCTAAATTACCAAGGGAATGGCTGTATGTCTATGCATTAGCTTTCTATGTGACCTAGATCTATTTTTTTTAAATATTCTCTTTTATGTGTTTCTTGTGTATATTCTTAAAGTCATACTTCTCAAAATGAAGTTTATAGATCTCTGGTGGGGAAGGGAAATTGATTTTTTTTTTAATAATTACATACGATTACAGGAAAAACTGTGTTTCCTCTTGTCTTTCACAGATAATACCCTTCCTACTCTTTCCAGAGAACGCTGTTCTTACAGGCAAATCCCCCAAACCAGAGGTAAAGATGAAAGCGCATTAGTAGTGGACTAACAGGTGATGCTCTAATGTTGCATGAACCCTATTGATCCAGGATATCTTTAATGTGCTTTTTCTGTGCCCAGAACACAATCCAGAATTATTTGAGAAAGCCTCATTGATTTTTTTTTTTTTTTTTTTTTTTTTCCCTCTGTTCTCAGAGGCAGGGAGAAAATCTGCCATGGAGTGGATGGTAGGAGGTCAAAGTTGCTTCGTTGCAGAGAGCATTGGGTGCTCCTACACTGCCTTGCCTGGTTCTTAGCACATGGGAGGAAAGGAGAGGCCCAGAGAGATGGGGTTCAGCCCCCAAGGGAGCAAGTGAGGATGTGCTTAACATGGAGAACAGTCTGAGACTGGTTAATGGTACAAGATTGGCTAAGACAATGTCAGGAGAAACAGTCCTCTTCCAATGAGGTCAGACTCTCTTTTGGAGATTCCTAAGGTACCACCCTGAGGTAAGCGAAGAGGGGAAAAGGCACAGGCTATAGGTAGGGCAAAAAAGGTGAGAGGGAGAGAGTAGCAGCGTGGCCCTGTTCAGAAGGACACCTTCAGTGGAGGTATTTCCAACAGCATAACACAAGGAATCTGGGCAATATTGCATCCCAAGGCCAAAATGACTCTTGGATAGCTGCAAGCACATTTTGCTTAGCTAAGATTATGTTTTATTCCTGGCCAGATGCTTTCTCGGATATTGCAATGCCTTGCTCAAGCAGTAGGCAGGGTATAAGGGTGGGAATATAGGAACATGGGTAGGTGCAGCCTATGGCAGAGCGGTGGGCACCTGTGTGGGCTGTGCTCCCCTGTGATGGGCACTATTTCTTGTGAGCAGCAGGCTTGTTGCCTCATGGTTTTTCAGAGGCACAATACAAGTCTTTGATTGGTAAGTGTGGGCAGAGCAGCTGCCAACTTTAAAAAGGTGCTTGGAAATGGCTGTAAGTAAGTTGAAAGTGGTGAACGAGGACAAAGTGCGCTCAGGAGACTTTACAAGGAGTGAAGAACCTGCAGCCCACAGGGGTGGGAAATGAACAGTTTCTGAGTGGTGGGGCATGGAGCAGCCCCTGCAGAGGTACAGGCTGCCTCAACCCCTGTGTGCTGCCCTTGGTTCCTCCTGCTGCTCAGAGACCTGTCCTTAAAGGCACTGCTGGGTATCACCTGGTTCTGACTGAGACAAGTCACTCTGCAGCTGTGACAGAGCTGCTATGACTGCCAGAAATTCAGAGCAGGTATCCTAAGTCCACAAAATGCTAATTCCCGAAAGGTTAATTAAACTGAGCAGAATGGCTGGATGAAATGTAACAGATGACTGCTGCAATTTACTCAGGCATCACAGTTAGCATTAGGTTGCTCTCTGGTGCAGGAGAGCTCCTCAGGTGACTTATTTTGGTATTTACTCTCTTGGGAGCTCCTGTATAAATCAGTTATCTTGTTCATGCTAGCCTTTGGGTGATGGAAGTCAGTGCAACCCAATTCAGTCATCTGGAGGAAAAATGCCATGCTGCTCTACAGCCCATCGGAGCAGACACTCATGAACACTGACTGTTAAAGTACAGGTCTGAAGTCAGTTTTCTAATTGTAGAATCATGGAATGGTTTGGGTTGGAAGGGATGCTCATCTCATTCCAACCCCTCTGCTATAGGCAGAGATACATCCCTCTAGATCAGGTTGCTCAAAGCCCCATCCAGCCTGGCCTTGAAATCTGAATCTAATCTAAATGTGATATGTAAATAGTAGGTGTTACTCCATCACTCCTAAGTAAATCTGGAGGGAGAAAACTGAACTACAGTACTGTGGGCTTGAAAAGTGGGTTTTGCAGTCGGTGGCAGGACATGCAAAGGAAGGTCACATATTGCTAGTTATTCCCAATGTGAGTCTTCCAGGAAGCAGGGATGGAGAGCCCCACATCTTTCCTTCTTCCCCCACCCAGGGTCCCAGGAAAATTTGGGTCCCAGGGTGATATGAAAGAAGAACTGAATGATGCTGGCTGCAGGCTCTTACTGGTGGAACCCTTGCTCCTGGTCCTGGCAAGAGGGACATTGTGTGCACATGCATGCTGCTTCCCAAGCTGACTCACCCAGCCTGTGGGACAGATGGAGCTGGCAAAGCTCATCTACCCACGCTCTGCTGTTGTCTGCACGGCAAGGAGATGGGGAACATAATTTCCCAGGTCCATGGCGTCTCCCACAGGCAACCCTAAGCTCCCTATGGGAACTGCTGCCTCCAGATGAATAGCTATTGTTGTTGTCCCCAGGAGGCACCTGCTGCATAATAACATTCAAGAAAGTCTTCCAATTACTGCCTTTTATAGAAACATGGGGAACAATTACATAACAGCTGCATGCAATTATTACATCAGGTGATATGACCTTTTCAAAACTGAGAAGGAGTATAATGTTATTGGTAGAACAAGAAAAAAAAAGTGTTTTTCTTTTTTTTTTTTCTTTGAATGTGAAAAATAAAACCTTGGAGTTCAAAACAAAACCCAATTTTTTTGAAGGATTTCTTTTTAAAACATGGGTAATGGTTGTTCTTTCAATTACATTGCATGCTACAGTCTCTGGACATCTGGAAAAAGTTTAATGAAAGCAAATCGTACAATAAATAATTCTATGCAGCACAAAAAAACATGAAGCCTACACTAAGAGGTAAAGCCCTCTTCTTTTCTCTAAGGCTGAGTTTAGCTTTCAGCCTGGAACAGCCACTGGTGTTTGTTGTACCTACCCACCATTTGCTTGAAATAACTGGAAGAAACGTTCTCTCTCAAACTTCAGCCTGTCAAATACAATTAAAATTGACCAATGGCACCAGAATTATTTCTAGGCACCCAGGTGGCACTTCTGCATTCAGACTGGATGCTTAGGCCAACACACAGCATAGTTTTTAAAGTGAAGTTGTAAAAAAAGCAATACCAATGGGTAATTATGTAAATAAATAATATGTAATGCATGTATTGAAAGTAAGAGCTGTAGAGAATATATATGTTTTTTCTCTTCCTCCTTAGTCGCCAAATAAACTTTTATGTGGTTTATGGGCTTTCTTCTTCATCGAGGATTTTTCCCTTTGCGGAAGATGGTCTCCATAATTCTGATGCGTCCTTTCTCCTTCTCCGCCCTTCATCTCCATGTGAGTGGTTCATCCTGAGTTGGCCCAGGTGTGCAGAGCAGGGATGATTGTCACCAGGTCAGGGAAATGAATGGCTGGAGCATGGGAGAAGGGTAAGAGCAGAGCTTTACTCAGTACCTGTGGAAGACTAGGCCTGGGCTTCTACTCTGAATTTGCCCTGGACTAAAGGAAAGCCTTTTCCAGGATTATCCAGCCTAACAGCCTGGATAAGGCAGCATAGACTCTGAAGTCCTCATCTCCTGTTGCCTTTGATGTAACCTTCATGTATGTGGATGAAATGACTTTTAACAAGAGTAGTTCTCACTTTGCTAGTTAATGCAAAAATTATGAAAATATTCAAGACCCGTGCCTTGCTTCTGAACCTGGCCTATATCCTTCAGAGCAGTGTGGAGACAGACCAGGCCTCTCCAGGAACCCATGAAGCTCTTTCCTTGGACTGCAAAAGACATCTGACCGCAGCACAAGACACCATGACAGCACTCTAGCCCACCTTGCTAATCTCCCTCCATTCAGCATAGCTAGACAGAGACATGAATATAAATGCAGGCTGTGTGGGAATGTGGTCTGAGAGAGCAGGTCCATGCTGTCAAGACTGTAAACTCTTTACATCCTGGTACATTCACTGGTTTGTTCTGCTCATCATAAAGGGCTGGAAGGTCATGAGACCCCCAGTAAATAGCCTTCATGCTATGTTCTCAACAGCATATTTTCTTGCTTTAATCTGCTCTGTGATATCACATCCTTTGGATTACAAACGAATCTTGTTCTGAAATAAAACTGGAATTACACAAACTTATGTAGGGAGGAGCATGGACAGGGGCAGATATAGAATAGCATATAGCCTTCATAAAATGTTCGAAAATGGAACTATTCTGTGTATTTTTCCTAGAAGAAAAAAGTAACTTTAGGTTCCTAAGTGGCCTCATAAAGACCAAATGCACACCTCATCCAATTCATATGAATATATCTTCCAATGGATGTGATCTGAGGTAGCTTATTAGCTAAGTGAATTCAGCTCCTATTTTCTAAAAGCTCTAATAAGTTAATAAATAATGTATTCTTTATTTTTAGATCTATCCGTTAACACTGTACATAGCTCAAATGGCATATGGATGCTCAGGACTACAAAACATTCAGAAGTCATTTTCCTCTGCTTTTTTATAATCCCTTTTCCTCCTGCTGAGAACATTTCCATCCTTGTGATTGCTTTTATTTGGTCCCATCCTCTTGCATGAAAGCAGATACCACAAATAACATCTGAGGAGGCTGAAGGACCAGTGATGTGAAAATTGTTTCAGTACTAATTCTGCTTTCTAATTATAGGGACATTTTTTCTTGAATACAAGGACAAGAAAACACAAGGTGAATGGTGCTGATGCTTCTGTCCTTTGCAACAGCATCTGCAGTGCATACCTGGGACTGTTGGGAGGAGGCTTCGTTTACAGGTATTTTACCTACAAGCCATTCCACCCTGAGGACAGAAATAGACATTTGTATCTGTTTATGTGTGTTTACATACACTTAAAGAAGAGAAAGAGAGATACACAGATATGCATTACAAAATGAGCTCTTTTTAAAAACCAATTGGGTCAAATTGACATCTGTCTATTCAGAAGAGAAGTTTGTTGTGGGCAAGGGGCAGGATGCTTATTATCATTGTTCTGTCATATGTTCATCATGTCCCAGCCCCCAGTGGAGCCTTTCTGAACTCGTTCTTAAGAGTCAGATGTCATCATTGGCTGGGCTTGTATTTCAGTACGTATAGGAAAGATGTCAGTGCTGTCATTTGCTACTTAACAGTTTATTGATACTATATCTGCTGATATGAGATCTTTCAGGCATCTGTTCCTGTTTGCTTGCTGAATGCTTCTTCTGATTCTCAGTTTTCCTTGCTAGGATAGAAGATACATGTTGATAATATCTCCTTTGTATGCCACGGACCTGATGAATGGAGCAGTCTCTGCATTTTGATGTGGACAAGAAATAAATCCACCTGGGGAAAAAAAGGAACACAAATGAGAGCTCATAATGCAACACTGCTGACAAAATGCCAGCACTATTCCCTAGCATGCGTGGGTGTGAATCATAAGTAGAATCAAAGGGTTGTCTTGTCACTTTCCATAGGTTTGTAGCAATCATTTTTGAAACCCGAAAATCATTTTAAATGGAACTTGTCTTACCATTTTCTGTCAAGAAACTTTGCAAAACCTATTTTGTCCATAACACACACATAGAAGATTATAATTCAGTAAAGACAGAAAGGGAGGTTGTCTTGGTGGCTGTGTAGCATTTGAATGGGTATCTCTCTGACAATTGGATCCCGATTTCCTGTGACTTTTAAGTGATTTCCTATAGCTCTCCTTTAACTTTCTCTTCTGTTGAGCCTTTAAAGTTTAAAATAGAGATACTGATCTAGGATCTGAAGAAAACATTGTGGGCCATAAAATGTGCATTTTTTCCCAGTAATCCAGTTGATTTCATAAAAAGACAGCACTTCTCTACTCACTTTCGTGATTGTTTTGTCAGTACTCACTCATTTGTAGAAAATTAATGCTGAGACTTCTTAACAGCTATCAAATCTGTTTGAAACTGAGACACGCAACCAAAAGTCATCCAGGGGGACAGACTCAACACATCTACAGCAAGATACCACAAGTCTTTCTTTAGAAGCCAAATTACACAGCATTGAAATCTGAGACAGAAGTTCTCAGAGCTTTCTGACCAAACAAATTTAGCATTAGAGAAAAAGAGTGGTTCCAGCTACAACACTTCAAAAGTGTTTATGTAATCAGCCGGCTCTCGGTGTACGTAATCTTGGCTCCCTCAAGTGGCTGGTCCCAGAGACTGGACAGCTTTCTTTGTGTTTCATATCTCTTAGAAGTGTTAAAGGTCTCTGTTTCAGGGATCACAGCTGCAAACTGTGCTAAGACGTAATGTGGTTTTGCATGCAACCATAGTCTGTCAGAAACTGGTACTCAGTGAATAGGATCCATGCAGCTCTGAGGTCTCATCAAGTGAGAGGAGTGAAAGAACTGGGACTACCTTTATTTTTCACATCCTTTTTTCTTTTTCTTGCTGTTCTCTGGAGGATTTCCTTGCCATTCGTACTTTCCTCTAAATTCAGTGACAGTTCCTAATGGATTTGCTGTGGTAGTCTTCATTAGCTTTTCTAGCTGAGGTCTGCTCTAAAAACGGCTGGCTTGGAACCCATGGGACCCCTGCAGCTTCCTGGAGTTCAGCGAAGATGAATGCAAAATCCTGTACTTGGGACAGCCCTGGGACTGGGGCTGACTGCAGTGGAGAAGCAGCTGAATGGGGACTTTGCTGCAGCCTTACAATATTTAGAGCAATGGGCACAGGCTGCAACTGGGACAATTTTTGACAATAGAAGAGGAAAAAAATCAGCATTGGAAAGTTCAAGTCCTGGATTCTCCATTCCTTGAGATTCTCCAAACTTGGCTGGATGAGGCTCTGAGCAACCAGCGCTGGTTGGGGATTATTCCCACTGTGGGACTGGATGATCCCAAGCTCCTTTCCGACCTTCATTATTGAATGAATCACAGAATGAATCATAGAATCATGGAATCATAGAATGGTTTGGGTTGGATGGGACCTTTTAGATCACCTAGTTCCAACCCCCTGCTATAGGCAGGGACATCTCCCCCTAGACCAGGTTGCTCAAAACCCCATCCAGCCTGGCCTTGAGTGCTTCCAGGGAGGGAGCATTCGCAACCTCCCTGGGCAACCTGTTCCACTGTCTCACCACCTCACAGTGAAGAATTTCTTCTTGATATCTAGTCTAAATCTACCCTCTTCCAGTTTAAAGCCATTTCTCCTCTTCCTTTTGCTATCTGCCCTTCTAAAAAGTCCCTCCCCAGTTTTCCTGTAGGCCCCCTTTAGGTACTGCAAGGCCACTATAGGGTCTCCAATTCTCTGGGCCAAGAAACATTTAGAGGGTCTGGATTTATCTCTTGTCTACTGCAGGAGTGCTCCAAAAATTAATGTAGACCCTGACGCAGACCCTGAAACCCAGCCATCCTGCAGCTATCTCAGCCTTGCTCTTGCCGTCCCTTCTCCTCCCTGCCATGCAGTATGTTAAGCTCTACCGAGTGCTTCAGACAGATTCTGACCAAAATACACCAAATACTGAAGCCACAAATGTGCACCACAGGTGGCTCATTTTTAAATTCAGCTTCTGTTAACCCTGTGGAGCTTGGTATGCACTGACCCCCTTAGCACTAATCCAGCTTTGCTGCGCTGCCCACATTGCACACAAGGCTCCTCCGGCACCTGGCAGCACCAACTCTGCAGGAGCTGCTACAGCCTCCCTTTGTTGCAAGAGATTGCAGCGCGAGAAGATGGAGACACACCGGCAACAGGTGGGTTCTTTGAGTTTCCAGTACCTGCGCCTCTTGCAAGGCAAATCTCTGAATTTATCTCCTTCAAAAGGAAAGCTTTTGCAAGTCACCTTTAATTTATTAGGTCTTTCTTCACAGAGAAGCCTCGTTCTACAGCCTATTGTCAGACACAATTTATCTTCTCTGCTTTAACACTTTTTCATGTCCTTACAGGCAGAAGATTTCCAGATTTCTTCAAGGACATCTAATGATTGGTATTTAATGCTCACCAGTGCAGTATGTGCTGCTTCAGTCTCATGAAGCAGGGATATAACTTCACCTGTTCAGACTGGAGATCAGCTGGAGAGTAACAAGAATGGGAATTTAAAACCAAGGGGGAAATTTTATTATAAATGTAGAACCTGAAACCTAAATTGCAATTTTCATTTAATAAAGTAAGACCTCCAGGGTATTTGCTGATTGGTCATACTTCAAAGCTGACTGACAAGTGTATGATTCCCCAGTACCTCTTGGAGTGAAGGCTTCCCACTTCATTTATGCATCAGAAAGCACAGTTGATGCTGCAACAGGTGCTGAACAAACTTGTGAATTTTCTCTTCACTCTTCTTTTTATTTTATTTTTTCTTCTTCCTGGATGTGAGAACTGGGTGTGGAAATATGTGTTCTTCTTTAATTGATGTGGGTTTTTTTCCTTCATCATTCATTCATTCAAATCTTTGTTCAAATGAGGAGAGAGCTTTTAAAGCAAATCTCCTCTTCATTTCACTTCTCATACGCATTGGTTTGCAACACATCATGACTACCGAGTGCACAAACCAGATTTTCTTCCAATTAAACTAAACTGGGAGATGTGAGACATCCATACCACATTGTTCCAATCTCCACTGGCCACTGACAGGTCTGGACTGGAATCTTCTGAAGGAAAGTATCTTAATCCATGAATATCATGGAATGTGGATGCATGGATAGTCTGGCTTTGGACCTTGGAGCTCCAGTGCTCTACAGATCTATCCCTACTGGACTGCATTACCAGATCATGTAGACACAGCTTTTTCTGCACAAATATTCTGCCTTTGTCTCCTTCTGCACAGGAACAGTTTGGATCTTACTCAAACAGTAAACATGAAAGATCATTCATAATTATTTATCTCTCAACTCTCAGGATACACATATGCTGACAGCCCAGTAAGCTCAGAAACGAAGTGAAGATATGAAGGTCATGCAGTTGGAAAAAACAGAAGTCAGAACTCATAAATGATATTTTCAGATATGAATTTAAGCTCTTTTAATGCTAATAAAATTGACATGAGCTTAGCCAGTCTGCTCCTAAATCTAGCCAACACTTCAGTAACCTCTGCTGAATTAAAAAACATACTTCTGCTCCTCCAGGTGTGAAGCAATTGCTGCAGATGAGCACTACTGTCTCTATGGAAAGACCACAGACAGACCTTAATGTTCCTAGCAGCTTTGACCTAAGTAAGAGTTTAACATACATTGCAGTGAGGAAACCACCATAGATATTCTCTGCAAACTCTTTCCTGGATGAGGCACCTTCCCTGAGAAGCAGCCTGACAGTGCTGAACACTGTCATGCAGGACCTGCAATAAAGCTGAACTACAGTTATAACACAGCATAGTATTACTTTTGTATTTGTCATGAGATTAGATTCTTGTCAAGACATTTCTTGCCCCCATATATATCACTGTGGGTAGAACAAAGCAAAGACAAAGGACGGCTCCCAGTGGTGGGCAAGGGACAGCACCAGTTGCCTCTCTCAAATAATTCTTACAAGTCTTTGTGTGATAATATACCTCTGTATGTGTCTGTTTTGAATGCCATCTCAGTCATTTATTTCTTTTCTTTTTTATTACAGGCTCCCTATTCCAACATGAAAAGGTTCTCCTGCTCATTCCTCCTTCCCATTGCTGAGGCTGATGGACTGCTGGTTATTAAATATTCTTCCTAATGCAGCTGGGCAGCCCATGTGTGCTCTATATTGGTGGGCCAACAGGAATTTTTATTGCCTAATAAGCAGTCAATAAAGTGATGCTAAAAAAAGTTACTCCACAAATTATTCCAATACATAAAACCAACATGAATGTCACTGATGCCATCGAGTCCAAACAAAGCAAGTGAGCAGCAGTGGCTTTGGACAGTGGATGCAGAGCATACATTGAGCAAGTCCTAACACGTATGAGAGAAATGCCTCCATTTTTCACCGCAGAGACTCAGTCAAGGCTAATTTCTGAAACCATTTATCCGCCTTTAGCTTGAACGGGCTCCTCAGTACACATCTGTAGCACCTAGGGCAGTTGCTGACAGCAGAAAAGGAGAGCTGCGATCATGAAAATGTGCACATCGTAGGGAAGGATAGAGAAGGGCTGGCAGCACTGGAGGTCTGGTCAGACCTCCTTCAGGTGAAAGTTGCACCCTCCAGCAAATTTGGGTCCCCACTCTCTCCTATCCTTTTCAAGAGACAGGGCAAAGGAAAAGGAGTGAGCTCAGAAGTCAGAATTGGTTGGCCCTCATAGGAATGGGATGGAGAGAAGATGCCCCGAGGCCAGCCCATAATGCAGAACAACTAAGAAATACCCTCTGGTCTGAGTTATTCCCACCTCATTTTAGTGTAACAAGAACATTTTAGTGTATCAGTATTTTGAATGAAAAGCAGAAGGAAAAATATAGTGGATCTTTGCATAGTACCAAGACAAATTTTTCTTCCATCATCTAAAGGTGTGTTTTAATTTCCTGTGGAGTTTCAGGTGACAGCACAACCTGACCTGGCCTGACACATGTTATGAGGTACGTCTCATTAAAATGCACACTGAGTACCATTAAACAACATCAAAGTTAATTAATATCTATGCAGCACCTGGGATTTTAGGCAAACTGTAGCTCCAGCTGAGGAGCGTGCCCCAAAGTCTCTGTGCACATCCATCAGCTGGTGTTGGAAGAAAGAAACGTTGCCCTGCTGAAAAACACTGCTCACCATGCCTGTGCTCTACAGCACTGGAAGACGAAGGCAGATGGATCACAAATACCCTCTTGCAACCATTATCAATCCTCAATAAAAGATGAACCAAGGAAAAATGAACAGTTTTTAGTGTACCAACACAAGTGTCCAGTGAGGCTACTCTCAAGGACTGAGAAAGAAGGAAATGCTCTTCAACAAAAATTAATCAGTGCATTTTTAGGAAAAGGGGGTCAAGGTTGACATGCACATAAGGAGCCACGTGAAGACAGAACTAGCCAAGCTTTTAGGTGGAGAAGAAGTGATAAATGCACTTTATTAAGTTGCTGCTAAAACTGGAGCAGATGAGGTAAGCCTTGAAGGAGATACTCATTTAAGATTGATGTGGAGTTAAGTGTGGAGAAAGAGCTTTCCCAGTTGTCATTCATAGACACTCCCCACTGTTTTCTAATAAAAATAATCTGTTAAAATCAGACTCTGTAGACAGCTTGTCTTTGGCTGCTAGTGCCATTTCTCATCACTTTTCCATATACAAATGCTTTTGGAATAAGAGAGCTACTAAAGAAGAGAAAATTTTGATATAGATCCTTAAGTTACTGCTATTTATGCTGGCAAAGCACTTTATACAGCTTTAAAAACAAAATAATGTTAAAAACAATACAAAAGATCAGGGAAGGTCCCCTTGTTTTAAAAAATTACAAGAACTAGGCTAGAACCACTTAAGCTGATGAAATTTTCCTTCTTCATCCAGGTTTGCAGTGTCATACAGTTGCAGAGTGCCATAGCCCTGTGCTAGCGTGGGACTACAGAAGTGCTGGTGATAATGGAATGCTGTAAGCCCCCAGGATAAACCAATAACCAAGAACTGCAAAACACCATGGAACGCTCATACTGCCATGCATCCAAAATGCTCTCCTACACAAATGCTACATTGTTGGTTATCAAAAGCAGGAGATTGCTTAGAGGAATTGCTTGGAGGAAAAAAAAAATAATTTCCCCATTTCATCGTCTTCAAATTTTTTCACTATATTTCTTCAGCAAGCAAAAGCTCAGTGACACTGGATTCTCAAAATACAGCTGAAGTGATTTTGCAAAACCTTTAAGAATCCATTGTGTCCATTTCTTGTGAGTGCCATAAACTGGCTCTTGTTATTTGGCCATTAAGTTTGGGAAATGGATGGCAGAATGTCTCTTCAGTGGAGATAACACTGTGCCAGGACAAGCCCCAGCTTCCCCACTGTGGCCAGGCCTGGAGGAGCAGGGCTTCCTGTTGGAGAGAAGGAGAGTCTGCATGAGTTAGCCAGCCAAAATCCATTTCTGCAGTTTTCTAAGTGACTCGCAGTCTTATATCCAGTCACCAAGTGACCAGACCATGGACATTTGGGTATCTGCATTGAAATACGCACATCCCCAGTTTGCAGCTCACAGTCTCTTCAAGACTCATTTCCTCTCAGCTTGTCTGGACACAAGTTTCAAACAGCCCATGAGATGTTTGTAAGGTGATTTGCCACAGTGTGAGGATGAAAAGGAGCTATATAAATGCAAATTGAATGTATTCATTTACTCTATACTGAAGGTTGTACTGAAGGCCAGGTAAATTACACCCACGGCATCTGCCTGTCTGGTCTTAATATCACCCACTTCAGCAACTGTAAGTTTCCATATAATTTGTTAAGCACAATTTTCTTTTGTTTGCCACTGCAGACCATTATTAATCAAATTAAACTTCTCAACACAGTTTCCACCTGACTGGGTCCACTAGTTGATGAAGGCCAGAGCCTGGTTGTTTGCCACTGGTGTCACTGCCTGAGCTTGCCATGAGACAGCAGTGGGTGAGGGACATCTGTCCATCCAGCACAGTCTCACTTTGCCTGGCTCAATGCTCAGATACTTAAGTATCTGAAGGGGGACTGTAAGAAAGTAAGGGACAGATTATTTAGCAGGGTCAGTTGTGACAGAACAAGAGGAAGTAGTGGTCTCAAACCAAAAGAGGGGAAATGCAGACTGAACATAAGGAAGAAGTTTCTTATGATAAGGATAGCGATGCACTGGCACCGGTTGCCCAGAGAGGTGGTGGATGCGCCATCCTTGGAGACATTCAAGGACAGGCTGGACAGGGCTCTGAGCACCTGATGGTGTAGATGACCCCAGTCAGTGTAGAAGAGTTGGACTGGACAGCCTTTAAAGGTCTCTTCCAACTCAAATGATTCTTTGATTTTCTGAGATCCTTACGACCCCAGGCTGAGTTCTGGCCCAGAGACATTCACCAGCAGCAAGAGAAAGCCCTTCACTACTTGCTGAGACACTACCTGGACCCCTCTCACTATTTCTTGTTCACCCCCACAAGTGTCTGCCTGTCACTGGCATTGCTGTCATTATTGCTCTCTGAGGGCTGGAAGAAAAGTGCATTTATATTTCCTGAAACGCTTCATATTCCTGTCACTGCCATTTCCCTGTGACCGCCTCTGACCTCTGCAGTCACTTTTTGCACCAACTCTATTGCAAACACTTTTTCTTCTTTACTGCTGTTTCCTGTGCAATTTTGCCTTCATTTTTTCATCTCTATTTTTTACATTACTTTCCTGCTTTGCTCTTTTCTGCCCTCCCACACATATCCCCATCTGCAGTGATGACCCATGGACCCTTTCATATATCGCTTCCTGCCCTCTATCATCCCCACCACGAGCCCTGTTGCAAGCTGAAATGCTGTTGGGTCCTGAATACAGGGAGATGAAGGTCAGCCACAAGTGAGGCTCAGTGCATGAAAGGAAGCTTTGCTTGTGTAACTTCAGAGAGCTCTGCTAATCTGCTGCTGGTGTATGGGCAGCTGGCCTCCTGCAGAGACAGCATGCCTAGAGAAAAACAAAGCTTGTGGCTCCTCATATGGCTGCATTGGTGTTTTGCTCATGAGATGGGAGAAAGTAATTTCATTGAGGCACTCATGAGATCGGTTTTCCCAGTTCAAATTATGCAGGGAGACCTGAAGTCCTGGAGAAACAAAGGCTGGTTTCTATCACTGTAATGTGTGTGCACTGGCTCCAGGCTTAGCCCTGAAATCTGTGGGATTCTTTGTGCTCGTGTAGACCTCTGATCTTCTTTTGGGACTTGTGCATAGGTAGCTTCAGACTCATGAAACATATTAAGCAACTTCTTGGATTTGTCAATAGAGTCAGTAAAAGCCAGAACTTATGCTGCCAGAAAGCAGAAGAAACTCAGTGAACTCAGTGGGTTTGCACTGACTGGTGTTGGCATAGCTTACAATCCACAAGAAGAACCCAGTTGATTTGATTCCTGAAACAGACAGAAATAATCTCTGGAAAGGAGACAGAAATGCAACTGTTGCTAACTAGGATGTCCTTATCAGCATGGTCCTTGAGTCATCCATCCTTGTTTACTGCAGCAAGACTGATGTGGTTCAAAATGGCGCTTTGTTTTCACTATCTTATTTTCCTTTTTAAATCTTCCTTTCTTTTCCCTAGCAGGTGTTGTTTAACTGGCAATGTGCTGGAAGAGGCTGGTATGAGGTTTGATGAT
Source organism: Lagopus muta (assembly GCF_023343835.1). Lineage (NCBI taxonomy): Eukaryota > Metazoa > Chordata > Aves > Galliformes > Phasianidae > Lagopus > Lagopus muta. The sequence continues at coordinate 41,131,059 of NC_064439.1, read as the reverse complement.
ATTTGTTGATTGTACAACTCACCAGAAGAAAACTGAGTAAAAACTGTTTAGTTGTAAGATACACTCCACACATCAGTAGTGATAGTAACCACTCACCTATTCTGTTAGAGATTTCCTGTCCCTTTTAACAAAAACAATTCTTCTGCTGTCATTTCTCTGCAACTAGGGAAAACTAACTAAACAAGAACAACAACATTTTGGACAACTTTTCTTTCTCTCAGGCTCACATTACTAAGCCCGAATGCAGCCTTTGCTGTTGCCAGTTGAGTTCTGGCAGATGGCTTTCTCTTGGAAACAGACGTCCAGGACTAAGCAGCTGCTGAGGAGAGAGCATGAATACTGAGACTGGGAATCAAGCACTGAATCTTTTGGAAGAAGTCACCCCTAAAGGCTGACTTGTTCTTTCTTGGAAGAGAGAGAGAGAGAAAGAAAACTTCATACTGGGGACCAGACACAGAGCGAGTTCCCTACAAAGCCAGCCCAGTCCATGCTGCAGGTCATCCAGGCCTGCTAATGCTTCAACAGGGGCTTATCAGTCTGTTGTGCAACTGTTATCAGCTGCCCTTTCCAGCTACCCATTATGCAGCTAGAAGAAGTTGTGGAGAGCCCACCTGCTCAGCTATTGGATGCAGACTTTGTACAGCAGCATTTTAGACTATATGCTATAAAAAGAGCATGAGAACCAGAGTATGCACTGTTATCTGTGAGAACACTTCTTTGTTTTCTGGCTCAAAGCATGCTTCCTGAGGTATTTCTTGTGAGAAGACTCTAACTGATTTATTGACGAGGCAAGTAATGGGTGCTACCGTGTGACAATCAATATCACTTTGTGGACATTCAAAAGCACCTTCCTCCAGAGCTGTTTGCCTCTGGAAGAGAGTGCTCAGGAATGTTTACTGGTGGAAGATCTGCCTGTGACTAAATAATTCCAGCTTGGTATGGGAAAACTGGGGAATGATACCATCTTGTCCTGTGAAAAACAGGATGCAGGTGATCATCCCTGCGCCCTCTTACCTGCTGGCAAGGCCCAGAAGATGGGAACAAAGGAGTTTCTGCTGAGACCTCAGAACCAGGAGCTGCCACTCCGAGGAGAGCTGACTCAACCACTTTGGATTTGAGCTGTCACTCCAAAGAGCTGACTCGACCTTATTTATAAGTCGACTTATTTATAAGTCGGTACTAACATTGAAAAATCATCGTCATCAATGGAACAACAACGCCCGATGACCCACCACCACTGAAGATCAGTGACTGAACTACGAACCACGCTGGATCTGTGGTGATGACTATTTCCCTCTTGCTTCCTACAAAGGCTCCTTGCTTCTATTTCCTATCTCTTCTATTGCCCTTCTCCCCCTCCCCATCTTCCTGATTAAGATTTGTAATAAACTGGTCGGACCAACATTTGAACCGTTGTTTCTTAATCTCATATGGGGTACACATATATCAAAAACCTCTCCCTCCCATAAATTGGATGAGACATCATGTCAAGGCAGACTACTGAAAGAGCACTGGGGATCTGAAAACAATTATAGATTTTCACATTCTGGGTAGTCTAGATAGATTTTGGAAGACACTGCACAGTGAGACCTCTAAACCACAGAGCACATCAGCAGTAAAATCTGGCAATGTATAGTGTTTTTCCAACACACCTGTGGCAAACACCTGCTGCATCTATGCCTGTCCACATTAAACCTCGACAAATCCTTCAGTGCCCGTGCTGCAGTGCTCCCAGCCCTCCCTTCCCATAGGTGGATCTGGACCTGTAACCACGTTTCTTTCCAGCAGTGGCTCATACTTTCCAGGAAAATGAACACAAGAGGGATCAGCACTTCCCAACTCTGAAATGGGGGGAGAGCAGATAATATGGTGAATGAGGCACTCATCTCCCTACACTGTTTTGTTTCATTCAGAGTACATTTTAAACATACTGACTCAAACACAAATACTGTGTGTTTAATACCACATAGAGCCTCTCTGGGTAGTCAGAGAAGGAAAACTGTCAACTTTCTTCAGAGTAGAGCTGTGGGGCTGAGAAGGAGCCAAAATGCCACAGTTGAGAGATGGACAGGCACTGGGGAAACAGCTGGCTCTGGGCTGCCATCAGCAGCCTGATGCACATAGAGTACAGATAGCAAATCAGAATCATAGAATAGCTTGAATTGGAAGTGATGTTAAAGATCATTAAGCTCAAACTCTTTGTAGTGGGAAGGGCTGCTGCTCACAGATCAGGCTGCCTGGGGCCCCATTCAACCTTGCCTTGAGTGCCTCCAGGAATGGGGCACCACAGCTTCATTGTTCATATGTTTGACAATGTTTATTTCTTGTGCTTAAGGTTTGCAGGTGCTGCTCACCTCTCACACATCTACTCTGCCCCTCTGAGCCATGCTCCTTATCCTCTGTATGTGGGATGCTCAACAGCAGCTTCAGTTTCCAGAATCTAGGCAAGTCTCTGTCTCAAGGAATACACTGTGGTTAGTCCGTTTCTCTTTCTGCCCATGAGCAGTGGGCATATTCTGGCAGTCTATTAAAAATAATCGTTTGGGACTCCACAGAACAAAGCCAGGGACAATTACAGGCAGCAGCTGGTCTGAATGACTGAAACTAAGGCATCAGAAGAAACACTACCTTCATCTGAAAAGGCTCAATCAAATCAATTAATGGAAATTAATTTAGGGAGATAATTATAACAAGTAGCAGGAAAGCAATGGGAACAACATACCTGGGTCTAATCAGGGGCTCTGAAATACTTTTCATGGCTGAGTCTTCCCAGCAAATCTATCTGTGGTGAGGTCTGTGTGCCAAAGTGAAAGAGAAAAGGATTTCTTGCACTACTTTTGTTTCAACTTTGAAAAGTTGTTCTGAGTCTTAGCCTCTGGGGAATTAAGCCAATTATGCTGCAATCTGTCAAGCCTGTTAAGCATCTCCTCCTTTCAACAAAAGCCCTTTTCTGAATGGCATCGGCTGAGTGAGGGAAGACTAACCAGGCAGAAGCAACAGCGAATCGTTCCTAACTGAGTAATGGCTGCCCTCCATGTTCTGCTGCACTTCCAATGGGAGGTGACGATCTTTTCAGAAGCAAATGCAGCTAAAACTAGAGAAGACTGATTAAAGCTTTTGCAATCAGATGTAGCAACACCTCTGAAGATTTTTTTTTCCTGGTTAAATAAAAGATGCTGTAGTATAAGTGTGAAATTCTCTGCATTATTTTTCTTGGAAAAGAAAACCAGCCATGGCTGACTTTCCTAGTGTGATGTTCCTTAAGAAGAGAACACCTCTCCAATCAGCTAACATTCTCCCTAGCACTTTCAAACACAAAAAGATCCTGCTGATGAAAATAACTGCTGCTTGCTTGCATCAATGCATAAAAAGCATACCTGCAGAGCTGCCCTGGAAGGCAGAAAGGTCATTGCTCCCTGAATATGCCAGTCCTTTTGTTTCACTTACTGCCCCCTACAGAACTCCACACCGAGCTGAGGCCTGAACCTTGTAACTGTGCTGTTCAGACCTGCACAGGGTCTTCAGGTATTGATTCGCAGGTTACTTGAGGCTGAGATCTGCCTTTCCACCAGTAAATGTGCCAACATGAGCTCGGCTGGATTCCTTGCTCAGCTGCATGCTTTGGGACGTGTTTTGTCTCGAAGTACAAGAAAGCTTTATGTACTTGTTATTTTTCCCAACATGAAGAATCCACGAGTCATCTTTTAATCTCCTATCTTTGTTAAAATAAACTTGACTGCATGACTCAGCGGCAGCGCTCAAACACTGCTGTGGATGTTTTCTGCCCCTCTCCATTGTCTTCATATATGTTCTCAGGCTCAGACCAACAGAATGCCAGGTGATGCACAAAAGACAGTCTGTCATCATCTCCCACCCTCCTTTTTATACTTCCTAGTCCTTCTTCTCTACACCTTAGCAATGTCCATCAGCAAAGATTTTGTCTTACAAATGCTCATTCAGGCGCTGGTTCTGGGTAGGCCTAAGGAGCTCCCTAGGGGTGAGGTAATTCTCCATTCCGCATCTGCTGCCCATAGCCCAGGAACTGGCCTCTCTTGGGTACATTTTGCTTCCCACCACAACCAGATTATCCTGCATGGCTGCCCTGCCTTCCCTGTCATTTCCCCATTACAAATTGTTATGCCATCACATTCTGTCAGCAAAGAAATTACGCTCCATTTCAGACCACTGATAGGAGCACAGAGTGCTTTTGGCCCCATTCCAATACTTTCAAACCCCCCCACTCACCCCCCCGGGGGAAGAAAAAGAAAAAAGAAATAAAAAAACCAATAACAGGTGGATGACAATTCCCCACTGACAGGTAGTTTTTCAGCTGTCAGTGAGGAAGTCTGTGAGCCACTAAACGGGCGTCTCAGTGATACTGCAAACTGCTCATTTCTTCGTGCGGCTCATTGCTATTTCTATAGGATCTCAGGAAATCAATAAAGCGGGGTCATCTCAGCAGGAGCAGAAATTAGAATTGAGGTTTTGAGATAGGTGGTGAAAGGAGTGGGGCAGGGACTGTAAACCAATTTCTAGCTTAGCATGGAGACATCTGCTTGTTCCCAGCCACTGCTTCCTGCCCTTGTATGGCTTTCTTCCCCAGTCCAGTCTCTTCCCACCATCTCTCTGACCACCCAAAAAGCCATTTCCCCTGTGGCCTGGCAACTTGCCTCTTCCTCCTGATAGCCCAGATCTAAAAGAAACTCCCTTTGCTCCCCATCTTGAGACCTGCTGCATTTGGCAGTCACCACATCAAACCCACAGACTGTGAAATGGCGTTTGAGAGAGCTACCCACAAGTCTAAAGGTGAAAGAACACTTAGTGCAAGTCTTTCTGATCAATCTGTGCTTATTATTACCTATCGTGCACGTCCATATGCACAGTCATTGAAGAACTTAGTCAACACACCTCTTGACATATCAAACTCACAAAGCATATCAGACTCAGACCTCATCTATCTCCTGGATTAGCTCAATTCTTTCATTACTACCTCATTTTCTTGCCTGCTCTATTGATGAAAGTATGTCAATTTGTCCAATTCTCCAGCCAGTAGCTTTGAGTTTCTCTACTGTAAACGTCTCTGACTCCCATACCATCTTCATCCCTGCGCACAAAATGCTCTCGTGAGCAAGGTGGTGCTTCTTGGAGCTGTGTAGTGCACATGGGCTTACCTGTGCTGATGTGTCCCACTGGTTTGCTCTTTTGCCATTTCCCTTCTCATTCATTTGCCCCAGCTGCCTGTCACAGCTTGTTTTTTCACTTCTACATCCTCTGGAGCTGCCGTGCTTGCTGAGCAGGTACACTGCTGGTGATCCAGCCTGGCTGCCTGCTCTGGGTATAACCATAACGCAAAGCTTATACAACAAGAATAATATTTCAGAGCACACTGTTGCCTATCACACTTCTTCCTTAATTTCCCTTAATGAAGGAGCTCATATTTCAACAGTGACCATTTGCTGAAGGACGGAAGCTTTACCATCACATTAAAAAATCTTAAAATAATGGCATAATTCAAACAACGTCCACTCAGCCTGCTAGCAGATCAAGGGCTTTGTTCTGAATTGAGTTCAAATTCCTCACAGTGCCAATGCAATGAAAAGCACTCAGTCAGTTTATTAACATGAAAAGAATCATTCCTACTTCAGTATATCTTATTATCCCAGGAAGGAAATTCAGACAGTCTGCTCTATTATGTTTGATGGCTGATATTAAACTCATCAGACCCAGATGTAAACTCAGACACATTTAGCAGTGCTCCACTATTGCAGAGGCCTCACATTGTGCGATCCCTTCTTCACATTTGATTTGCTGGGCAGGAAGAGGAGCATGGCCTCCCCTCCAGTGCTCCCCAGTGCCCTGTTCTGGATAAAGTTGCAGGACTGATGGGATGTGCCCCAGCAATTCCGGCTGTGCGAAACCTCAGCCCAGCCCTGCCAGTCCTATCTGACTCTGCAAAGGCTGGCATGTTTACAGTGCTGTTAGTGCTCACACCAATAGTGATGATTGAGGAGTAACCAAGCTCTGGATAGCCAGAAGCAACAGCTCTGCTCATGCAAGGAAGGAAAAGCAGGAAGTCATGAATCCAAGCAAGAGAGCTCTTTCAGAGAATAAATGCCTAAAGCTCGTGTCACCACCAAATGAGTTTCTGTCCTTCCACAACAGATATCAAAATTAGTGGGTGTTAATGGGCATTTAAAGGCCAATGGACAATGGCACATGGTGTTTGAGAGTATGGTGCACTTCTTTCAGGGCTCTGTCACTCATCAGTTATAGCCCCATCCCTACTGGGAACATACATCTACACTGCAGGACCGCTGTACTCGTTCCTGAAACAGAAGCCAGGATATAGCAAATCTGCTGCTGACACACAGAGCATAATTGGAAATCTTCAGCCTAGCTGCTTGCTCATTAATAAAAACAGATTCATAATGTACCTGGCTCCTTCTGCCTGCTCCTGGGCTATAATTAGCTACTTGTGCGTAGGTGGCAGTAAATTGCTTCCAGTCTTCAGTGACAGTAACTCATAGCTGTGAGAAGGATGTGACAAAGGCATAAGGAATAGGGATGAATGGTTACAATGATACAGAAAGCAATAGCCCTTTGTACCTCAGCCCCAACTCTATCATTTGGAAGAGACTACCTTGTTGGAATTATGGACAGATCATAGAATCGTTAAGGTTGGAAAAGACCTCTAAGTTCATCTAGTCCAATCATTACCTACCACCAGCATTGCCCACAGACCACGTCCCTCAGTGCCATATCCACACACTTCTTGATCACCTCCAGGGATGGCGACTTCACAACATCCCACACAGCAGTCCAGCAGTGCAGACTCCTTCCATACACGTAGCAGCAGCACTGAAGTTTTACCTGCTGTGTATGGCATTGCCCATGTGACATCCCACATTCCTGTTGCCACAGATCCAGGAAGAAGCCTAGAGTGGAACAGGAGAACCCACGGCTTGTGCCCGGGCATGGGGCAGCCAGGTTAGATACAGCTGTGGGTCCTGGGCAAGGCTTCACCTCTCCCACGTCGTTCTGTCACTGCTGAGTTACAGCACAAAGAGCAGCGTGAGAAGGCTCTCTGGAGGTCACCGCCATTGGATTAAATGCCTGAAGTAAACCCAGCTCAGCACAGATTGCTTTCTGAACTATGAATATAGCACACTGAACTACATCTAGAAAAGAGCTGATGCTGAGGGGAAGCAGATTTATGGGGAAAGTGCCATTCCAAGGGTTCAGCTGCTTACTTCATGCAGACTGTGGCTAAGGATTAACGCTCCTCTCCCTGGAAAGGTCCTTTAGTTTTAAGTTACCTTTACAAACCTCTATTTCAGAGGTTGTTTCTGGAGCTGAAGGTAGATGGAGCACCCATGGATGGCTCAAATGTGCACTGTTTCTGGAGTTCCCACAGCTAGAAATGGATTCTCATTTTGGCCTGAAATTCTCTTAGTCATCCTTACCAGGCTCTGCTACCATACACCAGAGACATGATCTACACAAGGAGGTCTGTGGCTCTCAGGGAATATTTTCTTGTTGCTCTTGCACTGCTTTAATTGCATTGGTGCTTTACCGTGGAGAAATGTAAATTTTTGTGGATTTGAGAACACCACCCATTATAATTAATGGGAATCATTAGAATCATAGAATCACCAATGTTGGAAAAGACCTCCAAGATTATCCAGACCAACAGTCTACCCACCACCAATATTTCCCCTCTAAACCATGTCCCCCAGTACAACACCAAAATGCTTCCCCTGAACACCTCCAGGGATAGTGTCTCAACCACTTCCCTGGGAAGGAAGGAAGGAAGGAAGGAAGGAAGGAAGGAAGGAAGGAAGGAAGGAAGGAAGGAAGGAAGGAAGGAAGGAAGGAAGGAAGGAAGGAAGGAAGGAAGGAAGGAAGGAAGGAAGGAAGGAAGGGAGGAAGGGAGGAAGGGAGGAAGGGAGGAAGGGAGGAAGGGAGGAAGGGAGGAAGGGAGGAAGGGAGGAAGGGAGGAAGGGAGGAAGGGAGGAAGGGAGGAAGGGAGGAAGGGAGGAAGGGAGGAAGGGAGGAAGGGAGGAAGGGAGGGAGGGAGGGAGGGAGGGAGGGAGGGAGGGAGGGAGGGAGGGAGGGAGGGAGGGAGGGAGAACTATTCTACCATCTCTTCTGATTACTAATGCAGCAATAAAATAAGTATTTTGATGTCAAAGAGTTAGGTTCAGGTGCTGATGACACTAGAATACTGTCGATTTACTTTCTAAGAATAAAGCCTAAATAGTGTTTCTTTTTATTACAGCCTCTTAAGTATTTCTTTACATGGAAGAATTCTGGAAACCTGCTTCTTTTTGGTAGCTGAAAATTTAGTTGTTTACTGAGTTGACTCTCTGATGTTTGGCTTTGTGGAGTCTCTTCAGCCAGAACATTATTTTTGCCTTGCTGTGATGTTTTTCCTTGATGCTTTGCTTTCATCCACAGGAAGAATCCTTGTTTGTAATTATTTCAAATATTCAGAACTAATTTGAAGTGGAAGCAATGCTTGGAAAGTGTAAAGGAAAATATCAACTCTTAAGAAAGGAAAATCAGAAGAGTGGATGTGACACCAGCCCAGCCCTGGTGTCACTTAAAAGGTAGTTGTCTATAAACAGAAATTGCATCAATTGATCCAAAGTTTCTGAAAAGTTGTACCCATCAATCTTACTTCTATCATTGGGAACGTGGAGGGTGACTTTTCTGAAATGCTTCAAGGACTTGGAAACAGCTGTGATGCACGGTTTCCCAAACTCATTCATGAGAGAATCACAGAATCATTAAGGTTGGAAAAGACTTCTAAGATCACCTAGTGCAGCCATCAGCCCACCCCCACATCCCTCAGTGTCACATCCACACGCTTCTTCAACACCTCCAGGGATGGTGACTGCACCACTTCCCCGGGCAGCCTGTGCCACTGCTGGGAAAGAGCCTCACTGCTCTTCCAGAGAAGAAATCTGTCATAATATCCAACCTGAACCTATCTGGCACAACTTGAGGCCATTCCTTCTTATCCTAGAGGGCTTCTTAAATCCAAACAAACAGAGACAGAAGAAAAAAGTTTGTTCTCTTTTCATTATGTAAATTTACATTCATTTAGTTCAATTGAACGGATACTATTAAATAAGTAATAATATTTATTATAATATAATATAATTATATAATATAATATAATATAATATTATATTATATTATATTATATAAAATTATTAATAGTTTAATAATTAAATAGGTGAAAGAGTGGTCCATACAAAAGCATATATGATGTGTTTTGAAGATAATTGGAACATATCCCCCAAGTGTCCAGGCTCAGTGCCTGCCTCAGGCACTATGAGCAGATGGTGCCTGGTGTAACAGCCCTCAGCATTAAGCCCTTGTTCTGCTGATGCTGGTGGCTTGCAAGGTCAGGAGGTTTAAAATACACCAAAGTAAAATCTATCTGTATGGGAACTGCTGGGACAGGGCCTGAACCTCTGATTGATCACCTGAGGTGAGCCATGAGTCAGCCACAGGAGCACAGGTGAAGGCAATTCAGCTGTGTTGCCAGAAGGGGTGGAGCCTGGCTGCATCCCTTCTAGACCTATTTAAGAGCTGGCTACCAGCAGGGAAGGATCTTGTCTGGAGATCTGCTTTGCTGGAGTTTTGTAAGTGAGCCCAGGATAGGGGTAAGCCTTCTCTTTATTCACCTTTTGTTATCATAATCTGCTTTGTCAAACTCTCTTGTTTATTTCATAATTATAACATCTTAATATTTATTGATTATACACTATCTCATACAGTATCTTGGAAAAATCAGCATTTGCTCTTTGGGTATAGAGGGCACACAGCATTGAAGCTCCAGGGAGCAGAAAATGGTCTAATGGCCCATCTTACTCTTCTGCCTGCAAACAGTTTTTGTTAGTAGAAAAATGCATCCCTAATCCGCTGGTTAGTGGGGGCACGTGGTCAGTCACTGTGAGCAGGGGTTGTGTTGGTTCTAACAGGGCTACCAGCAAAGGCAAACAGCCATGTCCTCGAGGATCTCCCTGCTGTTGGTTGAAGCCTTCAGGCAGGCCAAATACACTGAAATTTATATAATGTCTTTTCTTTGGAATTTCTATAAATGGGTCAAGGGGGAGAACAATACTCCTCTAGAGAAAATTATTCAAGGGCAGATCCCAGGATTTGTGGGATCCCCCTATTATGAGCTAGCGGCTATAACTGAAAAATGGGGTTCCTTACGCGTTATGGGCAGTATATCCCCATATCGCCTGGCAGATTACTTTCAGGATCTTAACAAGGATGTACTTACTGGTCACTAAAGAAAGGCAACTGGCTGCCTCCACGGTGGCATGGTCACTATTAAATGCTTTAAATCATGAGGAAATAAGAAATAACACTTAAGAGAATGAAAATCAACTTTTGAAAGACAGTACTGAAAAGCTAGAGCAGGAACTTGGCATATTAACAGGAGAGAAACCAAATCTACATCTTCCAATAGGCCAAGTTCATAACATTTCAATAAACAATGACCAGACTCCTGAATCAACAGACTTTGTTGATCAGGAAAATAAAAAATCCTAACTAGGTCTTGAATATCCAATTTTGACTGATCCACTAGAAGTCCATCCTGTCATAACCCAGAAAACAAAGAAAGTACAGGACAGACCGGCAGGGGTGCAGCCTGATCAGTGGCCCCCTGCCCAGACTCATTTACATGTAACGGCCTGGCCATACATGGCAACAGAATTGATGAACTTGGTACAGCGATTTCGGCAGAAGCCTAGAGAAAGTGTGCCGGCTTGGTTATAAAGACTGGGATTCTGGCCCAGAAATAGCCAAGTTGGCCACCATGACTGTCCATCCTGCTCTCAGGCAGAGGTTATATGGAGGTAATCAATATCTTGATGACAACCATTCTATACTAGAATGGTTAATGGTGGCCTGCCGTATGGTATGGTCGAATAAATCTGATATACTGCTACATACAGGGATGTGGTCCTCCATGGAGGACCTTCAGAATTATATCTGTGAACTGGGCGTAGGGGAAGCTATCTATGAAGACATATTTGATGGCCCTGATACGGTCAAATTTTCAGCAGGGATGAGAGACTTGATTCTACAGCAAGCTCCCTCTCATCTCTATGGTACTTTAGTCTCTATATTAAATCCCCTGGTGGCCTCAGAAGCTGTAGTCCAGCAGGCTGCCCAGTTAGTGGCCGACCTGGGAGAAACAGAACGCCTGCAGACTAGGTGCAACATTCGGATGTTGGAAGAAGCAGAGGTCCTGCCGGTAAGTAAAACCAAAATGCCGGCTACTCGAGCTACTCAATCGGGACCCATAAGGGTCTCCTGAGAACAATTGTTTAGTGATTTTATTTGGGCTGGTGTCCAATTTGCTAAGATTGACTGCAAGCCCAACCATGTCCTTCTCCAGCTCTGGAGACAACTAAAGGACAATCAAAAATTACAGAACTACCCTAAGAAATCAAGGGTAAGAGTTATAGAAAGAATACCAACAATGACATGGAACCTAGAAGATTTTATTGTTCCTAATAGAAAAAAAAAACAAAAAAGAGCTGCCTCAGGTGTCTTGGGCCACAATGCCTGAGCCACAGGAAGCAGAAGAATTGGCCATAGCACAATTCATGGCGTGACAAGGGATGTTAATCCCCCCTAGAGCCTCCAGACAGGACCGGAGGCCCTATGTAGAATTAACGATTTATTGGTCCTGAAAAAATATTCAGAGAGTTATGGCATTAGTGGACACTGGAGCAGAAACCAATCATCTACAGAGATCTGACCACATTTGATGGAGACAGAGTGATGATTGGTGGTTTTGGGGGACAGACTATTCCTGTCACCCAAACATGGTTAAAATTGGGGGTTGGGCATCTCCCACCCTGGGAGTATAAGGTATCTATTGCCCCAGTCCAAGAATACATCTTGGGCATAGATATTCTATGGGGTCTGGCTCTCCAGACAACTGTGGGAGAGTTCAGACTTCGACAGAGATGTATCTGAGCGTTGCAGGCAATATTAAGAGGCCATGCAAAACATGGGCCTGTTTGCCTGCCGAAACCTCGCTGGATTACTAATGTAGGACAGTATAGACTCCTGGGTGGGCAAGATGAAATATCGAAAATGGTGCAGGAATTAGAACAAGTGGGCATTGTAAGACCTGCACACAGCCCATATAACTCCCCCCATATGGCCAGTGCGAAAGTTGGGTGGCACATGGAGAATGACAGTAGATTACAGAGAATTAAATAAGGTCACGCCGCCTATTCATGCGGCCGTACCCAATATTGCCTCCCTAATGGACACATTGAGTAGGGAGATAAAAACCTATCATTGTGTCCTAGATCTAGCAAATGCGTTCTTCAGTATCCCAATTGCTGAGGAATCGCAAGATCAGTTTGCATTTACGTGGGGAGGCAGGCAGTGGACCTTTCAGGTCCTGCCACAGGGGTACGTGCATTCACTAATTGTATTGTCATAATCTAGTGGTGCGTGACCTGGCTGATTGGAGAAAACCTGATGATGTTAACCTATATCATTATATTGATGATCTCCTGTTGACATCCGACTCACTGGAGGCAGTAGGACAGGCAGCAGGTTCATTAACCGCCTATTTACAACAGAGGGGATGGGCTATAAATCCCCAAAAGGTGCAAGGTCCGGGCCTGTATGTAAAATTCCTGGGAGTGGTTTGGTCAGGAAAGACCAAAGTACTACCCAGTGCTGTTATAGATAAGGTTCAGGCGTTCCCAGTCCCTAACATCAAAGCAGTTGCAAGAGTTTCTAGGTATATTGGGTTACTGGTGTTCCTTTATATACCTCACCTAGCGCAGCTGCTAAGGCCAGTATATAAACTCACAAAAAAGGGGCAGCTATGGGACTTCGGGAAAACCGAACAGGATGCTTTCCAACAAGCAAAACTGGCAGTTAAACAAGCCCAGGCATTGGGTATATTTGATCCTACCCTCCCAGGTGAGTTGGGTGTTCATATTACTCAAGATGGCTTCAGTTGGGGCCTGTGGCAACACCAGAGTTCTGTTTGGACCCCCATTGGTTTCTGGTCTCATGTTTGGCATGGAGCAGAAGAAAGGTACAGTATGATTGAAAAACAGTTATTGGCTGCCTATTTGGCATTACAGGCAGTAGAGCCAATAACTCAAACAGCTGAAGTTATAGTTAAGACCACTCTGCTGATTCAGGGAAGGGTGAAAGATCTGACCCACCTTCCTAAGACAGGGGTGGCCCAAGCACAAACAGTGGCACGATGGGCTGCCTACCTCAGCCAAAGTAGCAGTCTGTCTTCATCGCACTTGAAAGAAGAACTGCAGAAGATCCTAGGCCCAGTGCATCACAGTGATGCACCAAAAGAAATACTGGTCGCTCCACCAGAGAAGCGTCCCGTTCAGGAGGGAAAATACCATATCCCTGAAGATGCCTGGTACACAGATGGGTCCAGCAAGGGCAACCTGAGCAAGTGGAGAGCAATAGCGTACCATCCTTCCACCGAGACAATCTGGTTTGACGAGGGGGATGGTCAGAGCAGCCAATGGGCAGAACTGCGAGCCTTGTGGATGGTTAAAACCAAGGAACCTGGTGATGGTATCCTGAACATCTGCACAGATAGTTGGGCTGTGTACTGGGGGCTGACTCTTTGGATTGCACAGTGGGCCACCCAGGAATGGATTATCCACGCCCAACCAATCTGGGGCAAAGACATGTGGTTAGATATATGGAATACGGTCAAACACAGGACTGTACGTGTCTACCATGTTTCTGGTCATCAGCCCCTACAGTCACCGGGAAACGATGAAGCCGACACACTGGCCCGAGTTCGATGGATTGAGAATTCATCATCTGAGAACATCGCCCACTGGTTACGTTAGAAGCTACGGCATGCTGGACAAAAGACAATGTGGGCAGCTGCTAAAGCATGGGGACTGCCCATACAACTATCTGATATCGTCCAGGCATGCCAGGATTGTGACACTTGCTCCAGGACGAGACCGAGATTGTTGCCCGAAACAACAGCCCGTCTTGCTAGAGGGCACAACCCTCTCCAGCGATGGCAGGTCGATTACATTGGGCCCCTTCCTCACTCCAAGGGGGCAAGATACGCCCTGACCTGTGTCGACACTGCAAGTGGGCTACTGCAGGCCTATCCAGTACCAAGAGCAAACCAGGCATATACCATCAAGGCACTCACTAAACTGATGTCTGCCTATGGGACACCTCAAGTCATTGAGAGCGACCAAGGGACTCATTTTACTGGTGCAATAACACAGCGCTGGGCAGAAGAAAATAACAACGAATGGCAATTCCACCCGCTGTATAATCCAACGGAGGCAGGCCTCGTCGAATGTTATAACAGTATTCTTAAGGCTGCCCTGAAGACAGACTCCCAGTCCCTGCAGGGGTGGACAAAAAGACTGTATGAAACCTTGCACGACCTGAATGAAAGACCTTGAGACGGCAGACCCAGTGCCCTGATAATGTTGCAAATGACATGGGCCACCCCGCTTAGGATCCAAATTATGGGCACTGATCATCAGGTAAGATCCCAGATTGGTAACGAAAATAACCTTCTGCTCCCTGCCCCTGAGAATTTAGAGCTGGGTACCCATAGAATAACATGGCCTTGGAAGGTGCAGGTAGGACTGAAGTGGTGTGGCCTACTTGCACCTTGGGGGAGATTGTTAGAGGTGGGAGGCTCAGTAATCCTTCCAGTAATAGGCACATGGCCTACTGATATTGTAGTCAATACTCCGATTTTCATTGCTAAAGGGACCCCCATCATGTCCCTGTGGCAGATCAGGACACCTCCTTTGGTGCCTGATATCATTATGCAGCCACAGACATCCAGCCAGAAGGTGTGGTACAGGCAGCCAGGACGTGCCCCAGTACAAGCGGAAGTATTGACCCAGGATAGAAATACGGCCTGTATCTTGCCCTGGAGAGCAGACCTTCCCCTCCTGGTACCTCTGAAACATCTGTATTACTCCCCATGAGTCTGTGAGCCTTCAGGATCACTGGAAGAACAAAATGCCATCAAGCGTTCCAGTGTTACTGTCAGATCAAGTACAACACCCAGTGATGGTCTGCATGGGACTGATGGAACATAGAACAGACCTGCACCTCACGGCCACATGCCTCCAGTCACATCATCGAGCACTGGCCCATAAAGAATATGGACATTCACTGATCATCACTCATCTTGAATTGTACCAACAAGAGTCGCGATGAAGTATAAGTGTCGCGATATAGTGGAATTCTGTATTAGGGAAAGCTCACCCTTTTGTCAACCTGATCATTGGTTCATGCCATGAAGGGGTGGAGTGTATGGGAACTGCTGAGTCACAGCCTGAACCTCTGATTGATCGCCTGAGGTGAGCCATGAGTCAGCCACAGGGTCACAGGTGAAGGCAATTCAGCTGTGCTGCCAGAAGGGATGGAGCCAGGCTGCATCCCTTCTAGACCTATTTAAGAGCTGGCTACCAGCAGGGAAGGATCTTGTCTGGAGATCTGCTTTGCTGGAGTTTTGTAAGTGAGCCCAGGATAGGGGTAAGCCTTCTCTATATTCTCCTTTTGTTATCATAATCTGCGTTGTCAAACTCTCTTGTTTATTTCATAATTATAACATCTTAATATTCACTGATTATACACTATCCATACAGTATCTTGGAAAAATCAGCATTTGCTCTTTGGGTATAGAGGGCACACAGTATCGAAGCTCCAGGGAGCAGAAAATGGTCTAATGGCCCATCTTACTCTTCTGCCTGCAAACAGTTTTTGTTAGTAGAAAAATGCATCCCTAATCCGCTGGTTAGTGGGGGCACGTGGTCAGTCACTGTGAGCAGGGGTTGTGGTGGTTCTAACAGGGCTACCATCAAAGGCAAACAGCCATGTCCTCGAGGAACTCCCTGCTGGTGGTTGAAGCCTTCAGGGGATGCTTTCTATTGAATCTTCAGTTGTTTCCAGAGTGCTCTCTGTACAGATTGTAGGTAATTGCAGCAGCTTCACCCCATACCATTTTGTATCTTTACTTTTGTACTAATGTGTCCCAGGAGCACTTGAGAGAGTGCCTGTGGACACTAGGAAGACTGCTGAAGGAGGAAACACAAAATAAACTTAATTTGTGTTGGGTCTTGTCTCATCCCCTGTCCCATCCAGATTTAGTGTCTTGGCTCCTGATCCACATCTCTACAGTCTCCTTAACTGAACATTTTCTCTACTTTGCATAAGAGATAGCTCTCTGACTCCATGACTAACTCGACTGAAAGGGAATAATTCAGCTGTTTTCTAGGCTAGGTCCTCTTCTGGGAAGGAATTCCATTGCTAGTGATGCTGAGGATGATGCAGAGGTAACACACAGCAACTCTTTCTTCAGTGGCTTCCCCCTGCAATGTCTCAGTCAACTCCTTCATGCACTCCTGGTGCTAAATAATGCCTCCCTAGAACAACAGTGCCTTCCAGATTGCTTTTTTCAGCTTATTATTATCAGCTGAAATACATTAGCCTGAATTCAGCTCAGGAGCTAATGCTGTTATCAACACTATCCAGGGTGGACATTTTGGACCACCAGGGAAGGGCTGGCAATGTCATGAACAACAGTGATGGTGCTCGTTGCCTCAAAGCCGGGACCTGTAGAGCTGAAGACCTTGCTGAGGAGCAAAAAGTCCCCATCCTGTGTTTCTCTCAGTAGTACCCTCCTCTGTTCCTGCCAGCACAACTGATCACCTAGCAGCAGTGGGGCTGGTGCACAAAGCTAACTACATGCTTAAATGCTTCATGAATATAGAGCTCTCTTTGTCTCCTTTCATTAGGACCTTCCTGCTGTCTACTGCTCAAAGTTATGCTTGCACATCTAACATGATGTAAAATAATCCAAGCAGAGATCCGTAACAACACAACACCAAAGAACAATCTTTAAAAAGCCCATCTGCACTGACCTGGTAACATAGATTGGATTTTTTGTACATTAACAATTAACCCATATTTCATTCAGTGTAACTTTAATTGCCTCACAGATACACATTAGTCTATTATTCTACCAAATGATGCTGAGAATAACTTACATTTTTAACAATTGTAAAAACACACTTTCTATCCAAAGAGGTGGCAAGCACAAAGTAGTGTTGCTTTCTCTCATTGCATTATTATTGTGGTCTTATCCACACATGCCTGGCTGTCTCTTAGGTATTACTTTTTAATCAGCCACCCTCATTACATGTAGTGTTTTCTCCTCTTTCATTTTAAAGCACAAAGACAGAGAGAAGGCAATTAAAATTCAATAACGGTGCAATGCTTAGACACATATAAAGTAGTCATTAGATAGTCTGGAGACTCATTGTCTTTGTGAGAGCTCTTTTTCTCACTCTCTGCAAATCTCCCTGGCACGCTATTAGCTCAAAACAGGTCTTGCATCATGAATATGAATCCAGACACGTTCATGAAGGGCTGCAGCAAAACCTGGGCACCTCCCTCAGATGCTAAGGCCTGGAGCTAGATCTGCAGGTAATCCAGTGCCCACTTCCTCATCCTCACCCCAGCTTGACTGAGCAGCACTCCTCTCACAAACCAGCACTGGTTACCAAGACTGCCTATAGCAGGATATGCCTCTCAGTGTCAGTAATTGACAAAATCAGGCTGCTGGGGAGTTCAGAGCAGTCTCCATCAGCATCAGCAGCCAAGTTCTTCCCTAAAGAACACTCAAGATGAGAAGACTCCAAAGCTCATTGGCAGGGGTAGGATGGTGGCAATATACCACCAAGTGTCAGACGCCCAAAGGCATCAATAGAATAATGCTCGCCCTCACATGTGAGACAGCCTCTCTCCATAACAAGGATTGTTCCTGAGCTCCGAGTTTTTCTTGCTTTCTGTCCTTGCCCTGTGGATGGAGGAGAGGGGGACAAGACAGCACACACAGGAAGGCCCCACAGCAGCTTTCTGGAGTTCAGTGGAGCTCACAGAGAGCAGATGGCACAAACCCCACTGCATTATTTAAGACTATCCTCACACTGCTGACTCTTGCTAGATGTGAATCAATATAGCAGCCTCTGCCAGAAAAAGGAGGCTGAAGTATGGGGGGGGGAAAAAAAAAATTGAAATAAAAACCATACTAGAGATGCTGAGGGAACACAGTACAGCCCAAGGGAATACCCATGGACCACACAATAAGCAGTCCCTGCAGGATCTGCAGGGATAAAGTTATCAAGGACAGAATTTGTCTCTCAGTCTGTGATGACATACGTGGAAGAAGGTGGATGTTATATACCCTGATTTTACTAAGGCTTTTATTCTTTGCCAGTATGGTATATTTAGAAGTTCCAATGATAAGGAATGAATGAACGTACATTTAACTGAGTTGAAAACTGCCTATCTCAAGGCATAGCATCCAGTGGCAGCCAATGGAGTACCTCAAGGCTGACCCAGGGGCCTGCACTGCTCACCGTCTTGTCAGCAACTACAATGGGCACAGATGAACTCCAAGCATCTGGGGATGTTACTAACCTAGAGGAGGTGGGTGAAAAGACTGCAGCAGGGTCTCACTGGCCTTGGTGAAGATAGAGGACTGAGCCACTAGAAACGTCATGAAATTCAGGAGAAAAGCACCTGTCCTGCACCTGGACAACCCCATGATATGGCTGAACATCAGACTTTATAAGGAGGACTTACAGCTTGCAGTAGCTTCTAGGGTGAATATAAGCTAGAAATTCATTCCATCATTCTGAGATTATATAAATTAGGAGGAACATGGCCAGCACACAGTGAATTTAGTATTCATAACAGCTTAGATGAAGCTGCACCTGAATTAGGGTCCAGTTTTGGACCCCTTAACCTCTCTCTCCTGAATAACATAGTATTCAGAGGAGTCTACAGGGTTTTCAGTTTATGACATGAAATAAGCACATGAACAAAACATGAAATCAAGTAAGTTTACATGCTTATTGTTCCTGAATCTGCTGCTTTTTTTTTCCTCTTATCAGCAAATTCTTTCACTCTAGTGTACCAAAAGTACAGTCTTAGAGGTAACGGTAAGCATCCTTTGCTGTCTCCTACCTTTTTCTTGCCCGTGTGTTTGCTCAATGCACCACCATCCTGGTTTGTGTGGACTTCAAGAGCCAGCAGTGGTCAGGGTAGGTTCACGCTCCGGCCCTGAGCACACCTCAGAGCAAGTCATCACTGGGCAGCACCCATAGAGCCAGGTCCTGTGGGAAGGGTGATCCTTCCCTGCACTGGAAAGTATTTTCAGACACTGGAAACCTCTGACAATTCATCTTATAGAAAGATGCCTTCTGGTGCCTCCTGAGGGATTATCTGGCAAGCCAGTCACCTCTAAGAACTGCTTGTTTTCTGTAACAAATATAATTGGTTTGCTTTCTAATCCACCTGTGGAAAAGATGTTGACAGCTCTATTTCTCATCAAAGAACTCAAGTGTCCTTTTCCTCTTTATAGTCCAAGCACTCTTTTAGTAAGCTCAAGGCCCCAAACCATTAAATAATTACTTGCCTCACTTCCTTTCTTTGCAATATCTCTGCATCAAGTACTACAGTTTGTAGAGTCTTTAGGAGAGTCAATAAAAAAGCAGCAAGGTTGCCTGATACTTGTGAAGCTTTTGGTACAAGTACGTAGGTCAAATGGAACCTTCTATGAAGGCCTATACACAACAAATATCTTTACATTTATTTTCTTACATTTATGTCCAGCTGCTCCTCTATTGCTTTATTACTAAAGATCCACAATATTAACAACAGGATTTTACTGGATGTGAACTTACCTCAGTGTATGGAATGCATTTCATATATAAAAGGCAGGGACTCAGTCTTTTCCGCAGCAAGCACAATAAACCTGAAATTTAAAACATGTTTTATGTAAGATCTTATCTTTAAGGAAAAAAAATCTTCTTTTATGGTGATCATTATGTTTGTCTAGATCTCAGTATAATGCGATGATTTTGTTTCTCCCCATCCATCAGTAGTTTACCAGGTTAGAAAAGGACTGCACATCTCTGTAGGCTGTGCTGTTTGCAGAGCAGTGAGGCCTGCTGACAGCCTGATGGAGCACAACCATTCCTTCATTGAAATCATTATGTAGTGACCATTCTGCCCTGCTTTCCTGAGCACCTGTTTTCTTGAAACTTTTTGCATTTCTTAGGAGTGACTAATCTCTAAGGATATCATTCCCTACTTTTTTTTTTTTTAATTTTTTTTTGTTAGTTCAGAGTTTACTTCTCTCCTTTCAAATGTGATTACAGAAAAATGATCAATCCAATAACCATATACAAGAGATCGTCAGCATAGCATCTCAATCAACACAGTTCCATCTAATCCTCATAGTGCTGTATCAAGAGCAGTCTCACTAAGCTCACCAGGGACAGTCTATCAGCACTGCAGCACCAACCTCTCTGCCCCAGGATGTACAAAACTGTTCTTTGTCACATGTTTGGACTTACACACCCATTTCTGCAGTGATGGGGATAACACACCAGATGTCCACTGATAGCTACTAACTACACAGTGCAGAAAAGAACTCAAAGGCCCTTATGTGAAGACAGCCTAAAACCCAGGTATGGAACAGGTTTAACAAGCTTCAGAATGGAGCTGAACTGATGCATATCCTTCCCTAAGAGTTCAAGAGACAGAAAAACAGAAAACAATTTCAGTGAGTTGTGTAAAGTTATAGCAGGGCTGGACCTGCCTCTGAGAGTTGGCCCCTATCTGGATGATGTAAATTCAACAGTTTGCTGAGAACTTTGGAATGGATGTGACCTGGAAAGGGCAGGGGTTTATTAGGAGACAGTCATTTTGTTGATTTTTTTTTTCCCATTTCTTGATTACCTTATTTAGGTATTTGGATTCAGAACGTTGCTAGTACTTGTGGTAGATTAGCACACTGCAGATGTTAACTACTGTTTAAGTCCTCAGGTTTGAAAACTTTTCAAGAGTATATATAAAAAAAACCTACAAAAACAACAACTTCAAACTGACTTCAAGACTCTTTTCAAGTGTGCGTATAATTATTACGCATCTGTTACAGTTGGTGTTACAACTGGAAAGATTATCGCAGTGAAACAGGAAAAGAAACAAACAAGGAAGGAATGCTCACCTGTATCTGAAGATCTAGGTTTGCAGGAAAGACTCCACAGATGAGAAATCTCCAGAAAGAGGTCCTTCCCCAGTGGCAGTCAGCCCTTAAATGGGTCTAGGAGAGGTGCAGCCAAGCTCCACCCCCTCCATCACTCAGCTGAATCGCCTTCACCTGTGCTCCATGGCTGACTCAGTGCTTGCCTCAGGTGATCAATCAGTGCTTCAGGAGCACTGAGTGCTGTGAAACAACAGCTCCCATACATACCTTGTATTTTGCACAAGCAGATATTAATAATTCTATTACATTGCAACACATTAGCAAGCATGGTATTCAAAACACTCCATGTATTAAGCAGAGAGTTTGAGTGCTTTGTGAGTAATCAAATATGAAAATTAATACAAATAAAACATGCCTAAAAGCAATTGATGGCTACAGAGTTTGGTTTTCAAGCTTTTGTGAAAAAGCAGTCTGAATCACAGCCAGAGGTGGGTGTAGTAGTCAAGGTTGTATCTCTCTGATATTATTCACATCCAAGCACTCCTCTTATTTTGATATTTAAGTGGCCTTAATTGAAGTTATGTATAAAACACATGGAATCAAGGACACAAATATAGCATTGAGAAGAATGGGGACTGAAGTCTGGCTGAGAATCTGTGCTTCAAACTGCCTGTGAGACATGAAACATCACACAGACAAAAACAGTTTTGCAACCTCAGTGAATATCACTTCACATTCATGTACTCCCAGCAGAAGCTGAAGTCAGACATACCAGGATCTCCTACTTTGGGCTGGCAGTAAAAGGCCACATCTTCCTTAGATGGGCATGCACTTTTCTTCTGCAGGTTGTGTTACTGCTGGTATGGATAAGGATGATCAATTGCTGCTCCCTTTGAATCTCTTCATGCACGTCACAAAGATGAATCAGTTCTTCTCCTTACTTTACTGTCAATCCCAGTATCCTTAGTTTTAGTCCAAGTTAAGTAGCAACATTTTTTTGATGTTCACATTATGAATTTACTTTCATTCATCTAATTCAGCTCTTGAGCACTTGAAGAGTTATGGCAAAAAACAGAGTACACAGGGCTTTTGATAATGGCTAGATGGCTAAAACTAAACTGGTCCACAATTCACTTGAGATTCTTCCATATAGATTGTATTACTTGTTATCTGTTACTGTTCCACAGGTAGGCAAAGGAGCTCAGAATGCACAAGTATATTATCACAGCATAATATGCTCTTCCAATCAGCAAAAGAGTGATGCATATGAAGAGGGAAACATAAATGATATGAAAAAAAAATACCATTATCTGTGTGCAAGCAAAAGAAAATTGATTTATTGTTCTGTGTACAGTGATAAAAAACGTTGAGAATCTGTAATAAGAATTCCTAGCTGTCATAGTCATCTACAGCTCTGGCCTCATCTCTCTGTCTCTGTAAACTTAAACATGTACAACAATGTGGCCAAATGTTTTCCCATCTCTATGCATATATATACTTATTTCTATGTATGTGAGTAAGCGTGGATGAATATACACATGCTTGACATGAGACAATAGTGTGCAATTGCAGCCCAGAAGGCCAACAGTATCCTGGACTGTATCCAAAGAGGGGTGGCCAGCAGGGAGTGGGAGGGGATTGTCCCCTTCTGCTTTGCCCAAGTATTGCATCCAGGTCTGGGTACCCCAGCACAAGAAGGACGTAGAGCTGTTGGAGTGTATGAAGGGCAATGAAGAGGATCAGAGGGTTGGAGCACCTCTCTTATGAAGAAAGGCTGAGGCAGCTGGGCTTGTTCAGTCCAGAGAAGAAAGGCTGAGAGTATAACTCACTATGGCCTTCCAGTACTAAAAAAAACCTTATAAACAGGAGAGAGTCCAACTCTGGATGGTCAGATAGTGACAGGACAAGGGGGAATGGTTTTAAACTGAAAGAAGGGAGACTTAAATTAGATATTAGAAATAAAACTCACTCAGAGGGCAGTGAGTCCTGGCACAGGCTGCCCATAGAAGCTGTGGATGCACCATGCCTGGAAACATTCAAGAGCGGGTACGACAGGGCTCTGGGCAGCTTGGTCTGGTGGGAAGTGACTGTGCTATGCCTATGGCATGGGTTGGAGCTTGATGACCTTTAACGTCCTTTCCAACCCAAGCCATTCCCTGATTATGTGATCTATATTTTCACAGTTCCTTTGAAAGACACACAAACTAAATGCAGTTCTTTAGTCAATGAATGGCAACAAGACAATTTGTGGCGGAATAGCCATACACATTTGTATTCTGCCATAGTACAAAATAGATGTGCTTAAATGCCACAACGGCCAGTCAGTGCAGGAATAAACAACAGCTGGAGCCTAATCCTGCACCACTGCCTTCAGTGGCAGCTTTGCCACTGACTAGTGTCCAAGAGAACTCTTCCGTTATGCCCTAAGCAGTGAAAGGAACACCGATAATTATAAACTCTCCCCTCTATAAGTTTTCCTTCCTACCCTTGTAATCTATACTGTACTTACCCGCTGCTCACTGCACAGACTGGACTCTCCAAGAGCCTGCCTACTGTTTATGTTCTGAGTTACCCTCAGCAGTTTCCTCCAGACTCCTCCAGGATTTGCTGGCTGGCCTGAAGCAGGCAGCTCAGCACTGTCTTGTTCATTATTTCCCAAACTGTTACCTGCACATCTTACAGCTGAAGATACGATTCTGAATCTTGCAGCTGCTCCTCAAAGTAGAGGAGCTGATCCACCTCAAAGCAATCACTTGCTCTAGGAACCAGTTTCTCCAGGTGTCTCGTTATCTCTTCCTCACTGGTCTTCTGCTGTCTCGCCTGCTTCAGATAGGTGTATACCTTCTCAAATACCTCTCCTCCCAGCTTCTGGATGGCAGATCTAAAGATAAATAAAGGTCAAGTCAAACTTAACTTATATTATATATTAATACAAGCAATTGCAAGTGCTGATTTTTCTTTTTTAATGTTGTATCTACCTTTGATTAAAATGTGATAATAACACACCTTATTTGTCTGACAGCAAAAGGAACTAAGATTTTCCATGGAATTACTCTATGGCTGTGTTAAACAAAAGGCCCAGGAGTAAACACCTCGCCATAATAAAGTCATAGGAGACATGGCCATTGCCACTGCTGCAGACCACCATTCCTTCCCACACCAAATCTGACACACTGTTTTATCTTCAGCAAGTCCAATATGCACACATAGATTATTGCCCCCGTGTTTCATCAAAACCAAGAGAAGCATCCCCAGTCAGGCATAAATCAGTCGCATCATATGAGAATAAGCATATAACAGAATGTGTTGCCTCATTTTAGCTGCTAACAAATAACAAGGAAACTGTTGTACCAGATCAGCATAAACCAACTGGCAATTCTGTCTTTTTCTACAGCACTACCCTTTATCAGCTGACAGATCTGTAATTCAGTGACAAAGAATACAGTCACAGAAACTTAATGTTGATTTATAAAGAGACAACTGAAAACTGCAATACAGTGAGCAAAATTTATTTTTCCAAAGACAAACATCTTTAAACTCATGTTCCACAAGTCACAAGTAGTAGCATTCCCAACAGTGGAGGGTTCATAATATTTTGATAAAAAAGTTAATTTTTCTTCAGCATATCAGAAACTCTATCTGCCTGCTCTTTGTAAGTCTGCTGCAGGGATTGCATTCACCTCACTGTTTAAACAAACCTGCTTAAGCTCATACACCCCACGTTTCTTGTTGTACCCCAATGGTGCCCATCCATACTGCACCCATGGCAGGACTGGGACCTGAATGGCATCAAACAAATGGCAGCAAACAGAGTTTGCTGGCACTTGTAAAGACATCAGCAATTTGTATAGAAAAACATCTTATTTTGGTTAGGTGAAGTTGTGGCTAGGAGCCTTTCCTCCCAACAACATTTTGCTAGGATTTCAAGAGCATTCAGGTTGGGGCAATCATTTCTTTTTCAGGAAATCCCCACAGGTTCTCAAGTCCACGTTGGACTTGACAGGGTTGGGCTGGACTCCCTGCAGGTCCAGGTGTGATTCAGTCCAGCTTCCCATAACTGGAAAACAGATTTTTTCTCCCAGCGGTGATGTTCAGTGGAAAATGAAAACTGCTGGAAGTGATTAATTGTTGGACTCCGGCAACCAAGGGATTAGATCAGCACAGCAAGCTAAATAGGGATTTGTTAGGCAAGTAATGGAAATTCCTTCAAATCTCAGCAGAATTCCCTGAAATCTCTGCAGAAATACTCTATTTCTTCCCAGTGGTTAAAAATCAATCAATGAGAAGCTATTGAGAAATCATGACTGCTTCATCAATGCCTCTAGAGATCCCTTCTTCTTTCTCTTGTCAACAAATTGTTTTTTTTTTTTTGTCATTCCTTTCTATTTAAAGATGAAAAATTAAGCAAACACACATCTCAGGAGTACTGTCTCTGCTAATAAATGTTACCTGCAGACTGGAATCTTTTCAGTGTAGCTTGAGCATGCAAATTAGCTCCTCTGTATAAAACCTGATACAATAGAATTAGGGGAAAAGCGCTCATAGTTTGAAAATTAAGGGGTAGGTGACAAAAATTATAACCTCCTTTTACAAAAGCTCCTTTACATCAAGCTCTATTTGGGCTTGAAAGCTGCATTAATATGAGTTTGCTACCACATAGAACATTTTCTGCAGTGGGGACAGAAATTTGGGATCTCAGACAGTACATGTCAAACACAGTACCGAATCTTTTATTATACCAACAGAGTGGGGGAAGCGATTTCCCAGAAAGCAAAGTTAGCTCATGACACCCCTGATCTGCACCAGTGGGTATTTTTCCATCCAAGTGGAGGGACCTTCCAAAATGATGGATTTCACACCACATTTCCATTTATAGGTACTATTTCACATGAAGTGTGGCACACCTGCATTTACAGCTTCGAAATAGCTAAAAGCCTAACTTCTGAATGTGCTGTGGGAACCGGCACAGAGCTCCCATTTACACTCTCATGTATTCTGATTATCAGCCATTTACTCTTGTAGCTCACTCACCTGCAAACTCACTATTTTGCCCCA
This sequence comes from Lagopus muta, assembly GCF_023343835.1. Classification (NCBI taxonomy): domain Eukaryota; kingdom Metazoa; phylum Chordata; class Aves; order Galliformes; family Phasianidae; genus Lagopus; species Lagopus muta. Next base: position 41,104,913 of record NC_064439.1, on the reverse strand, counting down.
CAAATGAGCCATCATCCTTTTCTTAACCAAGATCCACAAGCACAGCAGGACACCTGACATAGAATCATAGAATGGCTTAGGTTGGAAGAGACATTAAAGAACACTGAACTCCAACTCCCTGCTGTAGGCAGGGCTGCCACCCACTGAATCAGGCTGCCCTGGGCCCCAACCTGGCCTTGAGCACCTCCAAGGATGGGGCACCACAGCTTCTCTGGGCAACCTCTTGAAGTGCCTTACCACCCTCTGAGTAAATAACTTTTTTCTAACATCTAACTTTCTCCTCTTTTAGTTCCAAGCCATTCCTCCTTTTTCTGTCACTATCAGACTGTGTAGAAAGTTATCTGCTCTATGTCTTAGCTTCTGTTTTCTCACTTTCCACCATTCCACCCGGACTGGGGTAAATATTTCTGCTGTGACATCCCCACTGGAGCTGGAAGCACAGGCTGTGACAGAAGACACAAGTCTTCATATCATCATGCACTGCCTGCCTTTGTTAAGTTTTACCCATTCCTTGCTGGGAAGACATCCCATTGCCTGGACACAGGTCAGCTCAAATTAAACTTCTCCCAATGCAGCCTAGCTACATAAAGTACATTTTATCAAAACTAATTGATAAAATTTAAGCTGCAGGCCATAAGCCTTTAGGCAGCCTCACTTGGAGACATTTAGTAGGGAAACTCCACAGCTCCTGAATAAACTAGTTCAAGCAGTTCTCCAAAGGACTTAAATCCAGTTCATCATATGTAAGTGAATGCCCAAAGTGTGCGCTTTCCCACTGCAAACTGGAAGAAATTCAGTACTGAGTCCAGCCTCCTTCACTCCTTGTAGCTGCAGAGGACCACCCCAGTGATCCAGGAGAAGGGGAGACAGGGCTGGGCCCCCCCATGGCCCCCAGCAAGCTCTGACCGCCAGCCTACTGGCTGAGAGCAGCTACTGCCAGTCTCTGCACGGTCATCCTTGGCAGCTGTGGTTTGAATAAAATGCCTCATGCTGCCATTATTCTGTGCAGCACAGAATGCCTAGAGAAAATTAACTGGAACAAGCCCCAGAGGCCATGGAGGCAGACAGATATCTGTTTGTGGCTAATGATAGGCTTTTGGCATGAGACAGAGTTGGTTCTGTTAAGGATAAGGTACTTCTAGGCTTCTGAGAAGCAGTATCAATATCAGCTAAATCATAGGCACTTAGTGCTTTGACTCACTGCCAGTGTCGGAGGGGAGCTAAATAGGAGCCTTCAGAATGGCAATTTTATACTCAGGGTGTCCAACTGTGCCTAAAAATGTGCCAAGTCATTCCATGGAGCTGGGTCCAAATGAATGCATCAGAATATCTAGTGATTTGAAATTAATTTCCTACGCATCAGTGCAAAATTACTAAAATTTGACAATATAATAATGTGTTCTCGGCTGGCTGAGGAAGCTGTAATTCTTTCCCTGGGTGAACAAAGAATTTCCCATTATCCTGAGGGCCTTTATTTTGACTGTAATGCTACTAGCTATGTGCTAATATTTCTTTTCTGGTCTGGAGATCAACTACAATCCACCTACCTTTATGTGGCACTGACAAAAGCCACAAAACAAGATTAATGCTGGAGTTTGTGCTCCTCCATGGGTGTCAGTAGATGGGTTAATATCTCTCAACAGCTTTTCATCACCTGTCTTGAAGGATGACCATGACACAGATCAGCAGCTGAGTGAGTTTACGGCTTGTCTTTTGGAGATGTCATTCTGCATGATAGTAACTATCATTTAAAACTATTCTGCCCTCTCTCCTCTGGCCCCAGGGGGAATCAGCCTTTCCCACACAGCATTTTCACAGTGCTTCAGGGAGTTGTGGCGTGGGTTATTCCTCAGCCACCACGCTCTGCACGAGTCACTGCTGAGCACACCAGGACAGTACTGTGCAAGCCTCCCTGGACTGGAGAGCAGCAGTAACATCTCACCTCTGCCACAGCAGACAGCGAACACGCAGCTCCTACATTAACCACTGAAAATTTAGGGATTTAAAAATGCTGATCTTACCCATAATTACCTTGTTGTCAACTTTGAAAGTTTTCTGAGCACGGAATATCCATCTGAGTGGATGGAGACAAGTGGATCACGATTAGGGCTGATGGGGCATAAAAGATATGGCTCAGTAGAGTGAGAGAGGACTCCACACTCATGAGGCCCCATCTGGAGTTTGTCCCCAAACAAGTTATTTCTAATCATTCACTTATTAATCCCATATACAACAGAGTGCTTGCTATTTGCAGCTGAATGTTAGCAACATGTATCTTGGTGAAAATGATAGTTAAATTTTTCTCCCAAAATGGCTTTTTGAAAAAGAATCAGGAAATCACATATCTTTGATCTCATACAAAAAAGTAGTTTCCTAACAGTACCAGGGAAATCCTAGAGTATCTGCTACAGCATCTCTCAGTTCAGTGAACAAACAAGTTTGTCTCAAGCATAACACAAAAGGTTCCTTTTCCCTCCAGTTATCTTCCTGTCATTCAGGATGGTGACATTACTGATTATCAATCATTGTACCTTGTCTAAAGCTTCAAAGAAACTGTTCTGAGTTTAAAACTACATTTGCATCAAAACTTGATGGTTGCTTTGTAAAGAGCCCTGGAAATCTACTAAGAGAGTTGTATTAAACTTATTGATTAGTAAATCAATAGTTTTTTAGGAACTTACTTTTTAGGAACTTACTTCTCAAGGTAGGGCACTACCTTTCTAGTTCTGACATCTGTTGGGTCTTGGGAACATGGTAAGTATGGCAAAGAAAAGGGCATATTAAAAAAAGAAGAAAAAGCAGGATGAATTTTGGTACAAAAGCTGTAAAATGAAATCTGAATTCTTAAGACTACTCTACAATCACCTTCAAGCATCAGTGGACTTTGACTTTCATTGTAATATCACTGAATGAAAATTTCTTCACTTGACGACAATGATAATTCTTGTAACTCATCCTTAATTACTTCGTAACTCTTGAATTAAAGCACCTTCATTTCATTGCAAACAAAACTCTGACACCCTACTTCAAGGATATGCAAAATTTAAAGCATATTTAGGACATGTTTTCACTTGAAATAATAAAAATCTTATTTAAAGCTGGAGACACAACTGAAAAAATATCAACAATATTCTCTATGCATTTCATTTTTCAAGATAAATCAATAAGTAAAAGCTAACATCAGCTCTTGGAAGAACTGTGAATTAGAATTTAGAGCTGTTGAATTCTGTCTCCAGAAATCAGAATAGAGTTTGTGAGAATGGGAAATGGTGGGGGGGTTTTTGTGCTTTATGTAAAATACCTGGCCCCAGAACTCCAAGCAACCTGTCCAGTGAGTTAATTTGCACTGAGCGCTTAAGTCTTCATTGAATATGAATGATTCAGCAAGTGGAATACTATCATAAATCAATCACTCAGGGATAAAATCTGTCTTCTGGGAGAAACTGGTAGAAATTACAGGCCAAATACTCATTACTCTAAAATAGTCTTCATTGTCTCTAATGGGAGACAGCAGGAGTTTCAGCAGAGTATTTCCCTCCCTCTGGAGCTATGTGTATAACCGACTTCCCATAAGGTAGGGGAAAAAAAAAAAAAAGAAAAAAAGCTCTGATTTTTCAGAGAAATAAGTGGGAAAAAAAATATGTGATGAACAAAGAAGTTCTCTTTGAGTCTATTTTTATTACAGCAGCCTGCACTGCTAACCTCTTTCCAGAAGGGTTTGCTGAGTGCCATTTGAGTATTCACTACCCTTATTACTTCCATGTACCTTAATAAACCTCCGAAGGTCACTATGCTGCATCTAGCAAACACTGTCAAGATTTTTTAAGTGTATCTATACTGAAAACAGACTATATAATTAATGGCATGTGAGAGCATTCTCACATTTGGAAATGATTGACAAAATTAAGGCACTAGAAAACTGAATAGCTCAGTCTATGTATGATGTATGCACAGCATGACAAACTAGGGAAATTATGTTTTATGTGCAAAACAAAAAGATGTATTAGTCTAATTGTAATGTTTTGAGTGTTCTGGGCTACTTGACATTTTAAAATGGATGATTCTACATCAATAACTATGTGTTTTGTAACTGGAATACAATTTTCAGACTGGATGAAAATTCTCTACTGATAAAGCAATTGTGACATTAGTATCCATTTTAAAAAATCCTTAAAAATTCAGGATAACAGAATGGCACACTGATCTATGAAATGCAGCCCAGTAAAGAATGTGAAAAAGTCTGATTTTTTTTTTTTAACATATCCAAGTAAATTCATAAAATCTTACAGTTCATTTTAAGTGCTGGACCTGAGGCTCAACAATGTGTAAAATGAAGACCAGGATGAGCATCCCAAGAAATCACATCAAAGCTAAATTGTGCTATTTTGTATAGTGGCTAATAGACCCATTACCAAGTTTGCTCCCTGTACTTATTCCAAGTGCATCATAATGCTGCCCATGGGAGGGGGTTGGAGCTCAATGATCTTTAAGGTCCATTCCAACCTGAGTCATTCTATGATTCTATGATAACAATACTTGTGGACATTTTTATACTGACATATAGCAAATAACACAGTACTGATTTAATTTAGGCTACATGGCTGAGGGCTTTGTACCAGAGTCAACACGTCCTGTTCTACAGACTGGGTAAAAATCCAAGGACATTTGGATTAATGACCTGGGACTTCAAATCAGAATCCCATTTTCCAAAATCATAAAGGTGGAACAACATATATATATACACTAACTTCAAAGGAAAACAAGAAAAAAAATGGGGAAAAGCACAGTTCTTGCCAAATACTTTTCAATAGCAGCTGGTAAATTCTGACCTTGCTCATAGCTGGCAGGGTGTCCTTTGAGATCTATATAATCAGTACATCCCCACCTAACAACTAAATAATGAATCACTTGCAAGATTTGCTGAGCTCAGATATTTTGGAGAACCAGCACAATTTCTGCTATAGTTCTCTCTCCCCTCCTACAGTACATCAGGTGAAGGCCTGTTGAAAAGAATAACAGGAAAAACTGAGCAGCCACTAAAATTGAAGGCAAATAGCTATAATACTCTGGATGTGCATCTTAATAATTTTAAAGATACCATCATTTGCAACTCAATAGTACAGAAATTCTGTTACGTTACAGCACAAAACACATTCAACCTGAAGATGTGAAACATGAGCCTCACAAATTCCTTTGCCATTGTTCCCTGTGTGACTCTGGATGTACTGGGCAGAAAAGGAGTAGATTTTTCTTGTTATAGTTTTCTAGTTATAGTAACGAACTATTTCTTGAAATTGGATCTATTCAAGTATTGTGATTTACTTCCTGCATGGGAGGGCCTAAATGAACACAACAGATTTTCCAAGATTTACACACTTTCACATCCCTCCTTACCTTCCACTCTAATCTTGAAGATATAAACTGATGAATCTAGATACCAAGGATCACTGTTCTAATTATAAGGATAAAATTCTATGTGCACTCAGTTTGAATGAGAGGGATAGTACCCCAGAAGTACTAGAGCAAGTAATCCTGGAGATTAGGACACTAACATGCCCTTAACACCAAGAGATGGAGACTGGCCTTTGAAAATGAAGTGCAATGAAAACTGTGATGAGGATGGATATGCAGCTAATATTTTGGCTTAGCCCATGGAAAGTAAAAATCTACATTTATACTGTAAGCTGTTGTGTGATCACAACACTGAAATTACTACTAGAAAACAGTGTTAAATAGAATAACTGAAGTATGTATAAGAGGAAATCTCATGCTCAAAAACATTAAAGCATCAATATCCTCAAGAATAATGTCCTCTACCTGGCTGCAAATATTAGTCACAGCTCAGACAGCAGCAATACTAAATAAGTCTCTTGTCTGCAAGAAAATACTTTAGTCCTCAGGTACATTTACGTCATAATACTTTCAACATGACATTTAATAGCAAACAAAGTTCTCTGAGATTTTTTTTTTAAGTCTAAAACTCCAGTTAGATTTTCTGTATTTCTAGCATTTGGCTTCACCTAAAGATGTCCTCAATGATGTCAATAACAAACTCATTTTCAATAGGCTGAGTCGGCTCCAAACAAGGTCCATCCAACATCTAATAAATCACTAACAGCCAGTCTCTTTACAACAAGAGTTTTAAAATGTGCAGAAATAAATGTACACAGAGTCTTCTACACTTCAGGCATTTTTAGGACTACTAATGTTACAGAATATTCAATCACTTGTGCCACAGTGCCCATTCAATCACTTCAGTATGACCTTTCTTTATGAATTTTTAAGATGAACGATACATTTGATGCCAATGTCACAAGCAAAAGAAGTATATATGCATACTGTTCATGAGTCTTAACCAGTAGTGTTATGAGCAGTCACAGGAATAGAAGAAAAATATCACTATATGCCTTTTCTTCATGACTTCTGAAAGACAGCTTCACTTACACTCAGCAGGTGATGATGAAGTCTTTTGCCTGATCATGGCAGACTGCTGTGTGTAAGACTTCAGGGACTGACTAAGAGGTGCTTACTGCTGTGCTAAAGGATTTTAATTTATTGAAAATTTGGGGCATAAAAGCCTTTTCCTTTTACTGACATATATTTTATTGAATTCTAAATTGCATATTAAAGTTCACTGCTATTAAAATGACTCATTGTATGTGTTCATGGATACCTCCACAAAGGAGCACAAAGTACTCTGTACTAACAGTTTTTTCCTCATTTTTTTTCATTTTTATTTCTTTTTATATTGTAAGTGCAGAGAGAACGAAATACAACCTATATTCCATAGATATTACATTATGAAAAACAAACAAACAGCCAAACAAAAAAGCCTTACTCTGTAAAACACAAATTCTCATTTTTCAAAGCCCAAAAAATGAATTTTCAAATGAGGTTTCAAAAGGAAGCTTCCCCTCACTGGACAGCCAGGATGCAAGTACTACATAATAAAGGGAGGTGCAATTGTGAATACAAGCACCAGCATCAAAGCCCCAAATAAGGCTTCTTCTTTTCCATAAATTTCTGTAAACACTTGTCTTATTTCTCACCTTTAGATCATGAAGCCCTTTAGTGATTGACTTCAGATCTCAAGCACATTGTAAGATTTTTCATACGCTTGTGAAGAGCCATCTGAGATAGTCAGCTACATGGAAAGAAGGGCCTTGTAGTAGGATACACCAAGATGAAAAGGAATATCAGAGAATCACAGAGATTGAAAGTGACTTTGAAAGATCATCTAGTCCAATCACCCTGCTGGAGCAGGAACACCAAGATCAGGTCACCCAGGAATGTGTCCAGGTGGGTTTTGAATATCTGCAGAGAAGGAGAGCCCACAACCCCTCTGAGAAGTCTGTTCCAGTGTTCTGTTACCCTCACCATGAAGAAGCTTTTTGTTGCATTTATGTGGAACCTCCTAAGTTCCAGCATGCACCCATTGCCCCTTGTCCTATCATTGGATGTCACTGAGAAGAGCCTGGCTCCATTCTCCCTTATGTACTTATAAATATGAATGAGGTTACTCCTCAGTCTTCTCTTCTCCAAGCTAGAGACCCAGCTTTCTCATCCTTTCCTCATGAGGGAGATGCTACACTTCCTATATAAAATCTTTTTTCCAGTTATGTATCTAAACATGATGGGCCTATCTCTTTTAAAGTAGATTTTGACCTCCATAGCTTCTTAAGGGCTACAACAGCTATCAGTGCTGCTGAAGAAAGCCATCAGTTCATCAGTTCTACCTACCAAGCTTTTCAGAAGCAGAAAACAAGCATTTGCTACAATGACTATTCTGAAGTTTTCCCCAGGGACAACGTCAATCTTTCAGGTAATGAGTACTGACAAAGCTTTGGATATCTTGTAAAGGAGGCTTTGACAAGCTTTATGGACATCAGTGGGGGGAAAAGAAAAAAAAAAACAACCTTACAGCTGGTATGACAATTTGATCAGATGGAAAAAAGTGCTTTAGCTTCAGGGGTTTTCTGAAGAACAATGTGGCTCTCTTCTGAGATGCGTAACTGCAAAATCTCTATAGGGTAGCAACAGTGAAACTGCCATTCATTTTTCCTCATTTCTCTCCCTGGTGAAGACAATTTGTCTCTAGAGAACATGTGAGAGTACAGCTTCTTAGACTGCAGCAGGAAGTACCATCTGTGATAGCAACAGCCATGAGAATGAGAGTGTGGCCAGGTTAGAAAATACTCCTGTTTCCTACATCTAACAAGGCTCCTAAGCATAAAAATGGTATGAGTCACAGAACTCTGTATACTTGGCTTACTTCCTACAGTTAGAATGCAAAGCTGGGAAGAAGCATAATGAGAAAAAGCTCAGACAACCTTTGCAGCTAGTTCAAGAAATTGAGATTTCTTATAAACACCTCAGAAGATCCTACTATTAAATGTGTTAGCATTGAAGTAGAAATCTTGCAGACAGAATGAACTCCACTTGAAAGATAAAGTTAAATCTATGCTGCTGTAAACTTTATAATGAATCCTGATATGAAGTATAATAAACTAGAAATTGTTGTCACTGAATTAGGTGACTTTATCATGGCTTTTACTGAGAGGATAACAACTCAAAATGCTGAAACAGGGAATGCAATGGGATTGGTAAGATGATGTTGGAGGAAACATTTGGGGACTATAGTGAAGGAAGCTGGTGACTAAAACAGAATCAAGCTGTCTATAGGTGAAGCTTTTTTTTTTTTTAAGTTAAAACAGGAGAGAAAGGACACCTACCTACAGTACTTCAGAACATCAATGTCTTCCTCCTTCTACACTCCTGTAAAGGCTTTCAGCACAACTTCATGATGCCCCCTCATGTGAATATATATATAAAGCCCTGCACAAGATTACAGCAGATGCTTCTGAAATTGGCACTCTGACAAACAGAAGTACAACACACCACGTGAAGTTTGCTGATGGATGAACAGAACAAATGAAGCTTCACACATCATTTTGAATAAATATACTTCCTTCTCCCCACTGAAAACTCTCTCACTGTGCTCTATGTGTATTCTCTCATGCATGTGAGAATTTGCAAGGATCTCCTTTTGCATGTGTGTGCTGGGTACTGTGCTCACTTACTTGTTCCTTAATAGCCTGATATCCAAGCAATGAACATGCTTTTACATACTTAGATATCTAGATATTCAGATATCACATGGTCATACTATTGAGGAGAAAGCACAGTAACATGAGTACATATTTAGGCAGACTTCTTTAAACTACCTATTACAGCTCACAACAGGGAATCTATACCCTTATTTTCCAAACAATCACAACAAGCAAAACCAAAGCAACACTCCCCTCCAGTTTTTCTCTTAATGATTCTTACTTTAAAATGGCTTACGGTATGGCTCACAGATACTGTCTGTTGGTTATTCTCAAGACACCAGCTGAGTGGGCAGCTGACCATTCTCATTCAGGAATTAGATGACAAGGAAAGTGTTCCAAAACAATGAGGTCTAATGCATTGAATGTAAATACTGAAATTAATCAGGCTTTTCATTAGCATTTGACTGTTTTATAAACTACACTGTGATGTGTAATTTCCAAAGGACAATACAACAGCACTTCCAATTTTTTCAGCATTTAAACACCATTACAGGCTGATCCTATCAGAACCAACAAACTGTGAAAATAGAGAGACAGCAGTGAAAAGCAGAAGTGATTTCAAGATGTGAATTAATTGTACCTCAGCCCTAGAGACAGTGACCATGAAGCTCAAATAGTTAAGGTTTATCCTGTAACTGTAAGAATATAAGGTGAAGGCTAGAAGACCAGTGAGTATTTTGACTAAACAACCTCACCTTGCAACTAGTCACTGCAACATAATGCATTTTGGATGTTTTTTTTAAAGGACTTTATACGAAAAGAGAATGGAAAGGAATCAGATACTGTGAAACCTGCTGATTAGTTTCATAATAAGGACTAAACCATGAGGTGAAACCCAAGGAACAGCTGTTTATCAGAATATCATAAAACGGAGAAGCTTCTAACTGGAGTAAATCAGATTATTTCTCTTGAATATACAGCACGTTGTACACATGATGTGTTATAAACAGTGATTGGCATCAATACAGTTACAGTTGCATTCATTTTCTTTAGCGGAATCATGAAAACAGGAGCATTAACTGTCTGGACTCTGATAACACACAGCATATTACTGATACTGTCCACTCACACAGATAGAAATGCCATTTTTTTAAGGAGCTTAAAATCTGAAATTTGAATGTTTCAATACTGTAAAGAAAAACTGAGTTCAGAAATAATAAACAGTATAATGATTATCAGTTCAGTACCTAGATTAGGGAGCAATAAAACTTAGAAAGCAACAAATTACTGACATTTTACTGGAAGAAACTCAAGATATGTCAACCAGTACACTGCAGAGTGGAAGCACAGATCTTTTTTTATAAAGACATTGAAATCTTTATGAAAGATTCAGTTCAGGTGATGGTTAATGATGGTGAAAGCAATTGAGTTTCAAAGGGAGTTGTGCACGCAACTTCCCTTCTCTCATTTGAAAACCCAAGGCAACAGCAATGACATTTAGTTTTAATCATCGTATCACTATAGGAAACAAATTTTAACCTTTTTTTTCCATGCTAGAATGAAGTGCAGGTGAGGGAGCAAACCTGGTGGGAACATGAAGATCTGCAGCTCAGTGATTCAGCAGCCAAAACAACCTAGATCTTGGAAAAGATGACACTGATAGTGCAGATTACAAGAAAACAATCAGATCTGACTGTCAAACTTCAACCTCTGTGCAGGCAAGCAGGTATCCAGTTTGTAAAACATACCTTAGCATGTTAGGGATTTTTTGGGGTGGGGAGACAACACAGTTTTGTTTACCTTCTGCCATTTTGAAATGCATCTTCTTTGCCTAGATATTGGCAACACAAAAAAAATGTTACTTACTCCCTCATGCGGTTCAACTTGGTCTCAGCCATAGCGTTGTTGAGGGCTCTGAATCCCTGGGGCACCCCTGGAGCCATGCTGGTGACAGTTGCCGAACCTACAGATCAATGCACAGACATACAACCTCATTCACCTTCATCCCCTGAGCACTATTTCAGAGTCAAGGGCAGTCGGGAGGAGGAAGACAACTCCTGTTCCTCACAAGGTAGTGCCATATTAGGTAAAGATGAATTAGATTATTAAACACACATTAAGGGCACTCCTTTTGCAGTGACATGTAGATTTATGTCTCAAAAGCACCAGAATTGTAACATGAATTTTCCTGCTGTGAAGGAATTATTCTATTACAGTAGAAAAGACAGTTATTAAGGAAATGCTGGGACAGACAAATATTCAACAAAATGAGATTTACTCGGACAATATTTATGCTCTTACATTGTTCTTGCACTTAGTTGTAAGAAAGAGCAGAAACTCTCTTCCTAATAGGCAAGTCTCTTCTTTGGCTCAATCATTCCGTAAACTCACAGTGCTTTACCAATCAGTAAACTGACTTATGACATTGCTTTCCTCTTCAGATGAAAATACTGCATGTAAGTATATCTGTGACTATATATATGTATATATACGTATGCAAATGCTCACACACACACACTTCCTGTTCACATAGTTCATGTGCTGTTAAAATATTTAATGACTCAAGACCAGAGCTGCTGAATCACAGAAGGCTGCCAGAGTTGTCAGTTCAAATATCCCACAATTTTACATTGCCACTGCATCACACAAAGCCCCTGCCCAACCTCTGGCAAGCCCTGAGGTTCAAGTTAGTGATTTATTTACTTATTGCCTCTACTGCTCCCACTGGAAGACGATTCCAGAGCCACACCGTGACCTGCTGGCTAAAATCCCCCTTGATTTCCAGACAAAATTTCTTTATTTGCCAGTTTGTTCTCATTATTCTCCTGTTTGGCTTTTTTTTGGCTCCCTCTTTTTGGCTTACTCAGTTCTTCCCTTTACTCCCTTTGCATACTCCTCTCATTTATTTGTAACTGGGGGAGGAAAAAAAATATTTTGCTTTCACCCAAGCAAAGCAGATATGTTAGTTCTTTTCTGCAAAACTATTTGGCATTAGGATTCCAATTCCCCAAAGAGGAGAATGTATATGATGGTGGAACTTCTCCTCTGTAAATCCATGGGCCGTGGCATACAGCACGTAAGTTCTGAACAGCCACAATAGGGTTCTGCACAGGACATGAATAAGCCAAAAGTCACACAAAGAAGTTAAAGCCATGCCTTGGCTACATAAACAATCTCTTCTCCAAGCAGGTGTTTTTGACTTGGACTTAACTGGGTTTTAGCTTGGATTACATTAGCATTGATCATGTACAGCCAGAAGGAGCCTGCAGCTACCCTTCTACTCTGAGCAGTATAGACATCCCCAGACAGTACAGAATGCTCCTCCTGAATGCAGAATCGTGACTTTCCCAGGAATTAGGCTCCTATGTCTTACATGATCATAGATTCTGATCATGTAAATTTGAATATTGAGAGTAAATTTTCTACCATGGAGGATTCAGCTGAGTTGTTCACAGTGAGCATCTGAGCACCTCCCAGATTCAGGGCTTTGCAAGTGAACATAGGAAGCAGTCATGGAGATAGATGAAAGAAGAAATGGATCACTGACTTCATTCTCTGGCTATGGACAAACCATTTGACTGTTTAAAAAAGATATCAAACTTCTCTTGCCATCTAATAGCCAACAGTTATCTGGTGCCTACATATTAAAATTGACATACAGTTAACACAGTTTACAAGATGAAAATTTACAAGCTCATTTCTCACTAGCAACCAATAACTTCATACACTGAAAAAAAAAATCCTGATGACTTGCTTTAACACTACACATGTATATCCATCTATTTTATCCTGTGTATCATGTGATCTCTAAGCATTCAATTACTTCAGCAGCACCGAAGAATTCAGGTATCCAGAGTGGACTTGAGGATGATCCAAGCGCTACGAAGCAATGCTTATGACTTATTGGGTGGCTCACTCCTCTTTTCGTTGGCAGGGAATTAAGGTCCAGATGTAAGGACTTGGGCTTTGATATCATTGTCAGACTTCAAAAACAATTACTTTTTTTTCTGCCCTGAACACGAGTGGTCTAAAGAAAACGTAAACCTTGCATTCTTTCAAGACTGAGTACATTTAACCACAGGTCCCAGCTAAATTCTGATTTTTTTATTATTACAGGATATATCATCGTGGTAAGAGCACAGCAAACTCTTTCTATTTAGTGGGTTCAGTCTATTTATTGCTACAATACTTTATCTCCCTTTCTTCTGACATTTCATTATTAAAGACATTCTTCTTGTTTGTTGTTTTAGGACTCCAGTCTAAATAATTCCTACTTTGCCTACTTTCAACATTGGCAGTTGGCCAAGAAATGCATCCTCTTTAAACACAAACTAATATCTATCTTCCTCTTCATAAAATATGATCTTCTGGGTACTGTGAAGCAGCTGCGAGGACTACAGATTATAGGATGCTGTAAAGGTACAGCTACTCATGAAAAAAAGAGCTCTCAGTGAAATCCAATAACAGCTTTTCACACTGCTACTATGAAAAGCCTCAAAACTTTTCCTAGAGTGATTCATAACCCACACCAAATTCTGTATCACAGGGATTTTCTTAGAAGCAGTTACTTGATCAGTAATATATTTTGCACCCAGCTTCCCAGCTTGCAACAGTCTGCCTACCCATACATCTACAGAACAAATAACTATGCTTCTTCAAAAGGTGGCCAAGTAACTATTTGCATTGTTAAGCAATTTACTGTTGCTGAATAGTTAAACTAAATCAAATGAAAAAACAAAAACAGTGACTTTTCAAAGCTGAGTACTTTCATTTCCTATATATATTTTAAAGATGAATAGTCTTCCAGTCTCTAGGAGAAAACAAGAGGCAAAATTGTCCTCTTGGGTCATGGAGTATCATGGAGTTTTGTTGCACTCACTGCATCCTTCTCACTCTGTCAAAGGGAAAAAAGATGAAAGAAATACTCTGCTCACATTTACTCATAGATACTTACAGTAAAAAAAAGATGATTATGATTAGCTGATGAGACGTCTGTATGTTATGTATTAAAGGAATTCATACCTACATTTCTGCTAAAACCCCAAATACTGGTGTTAGACATCTATTGCATCTCTTGATAATTCATTATGTGTTAAGGAACAGTTATCTCCACTGAATCATAGACTACTGGTTTGGATCTGCTTTTTCAGGTTTCATTTCTACATAAGATCCTCCAATGCCTTTTTCTCTAAGATTGAAAAGCTCCTCAGAATCACAGGTATTTTCCTGAGTTTATAATGTTTTAAAAGTACAAACTGACCAAATTGCCTCTAACTTTCCCTTTGCTTAAGCTAAGACGACTCAGTAAACCTTAGAGGTAGTCTTTCAAACTTCCTTTCATTTTGTAGCTCCTTTCTTGTATGTACTCAGATGTTCTCTAAGATATGCTTCAAATTGTACTTTTTTTTTTTTTTTAAGATTCCTTTAACAATGAAAAATCTGTGATAAATTCAGACCAGTCAAACTTCTACAGCCACCCTATCACAGCCATGAAATTCCTACTGTTTTAAGGAGCAGTTATTACAATAATGTTGCAGGTCTGCAGCCCAGCAACATGGTATTGCCAGTGCTAGTGCCAGCCCACAGGCTTGAGTCTGGGTTTGCAAGACTTCAGCACTGAGGTCTGTCAGGTTTTGCCCAGCTGGAGCTTCATTTCAATAGCTTAAGTTGTAACTGCAGTTCTAAGGACCTTGGGGCTATTAGTTTTATTTCCACTTATCTTTATATTCTTGGTATCACAGAACGATAGAATGGTTTAGGTTTGAAGGGGTCTTTAAGATCATCTAGTTCCAACCCCCTGCTATAAGCAGGGACACCTCTTATAGCAGAGGGTTGCTCAAACAAGTTGCTCAAAACCCCATCCAGCCTGGCCTTCAACGCTTCCAAGGAGGGGACATCCACAACCTAGCTGGGCAAAACAGACTTCTCTTTTCTACAACCAGACTTTTTAGATGGATAGTAGAAACCATTACTCATGTGGAATCTGCCTGACACAGAAACTTTGAGATGTAGAGACATAAGATGAGGCTATGGGCAAGGAACTGTAAGAAGTGAGGCATAAGCTGGGGACCCCATGTCTACAACTTTCTACTTGTTAAAGAAATGAAGACCTGGAAATGGGCAAAACTAGCTATAGCACTTAAGGTTAACAAAGAAAACATCCAAGCTATGTAAAACGCACATAATGCTTTTGATATGACAGGAATCTGAAGGCCAGTGAAGGAAAAACAACATTGGCAAACACAAGAAAACTCCCCCAAGTGGATCCTCGAGTGAGGAAGAAGCATTCCTGGTGAAGGACTGCATGTGCTGAGGGCTCCACATCCCCTGTCACACTAGGCTGAAGTTACCAGCATCAATACCAGCAGGAAGGTGAATACAACAGCAGGCAAAGCAGGAGTTACAAGAAGCATGGATAAAAAAAATTAACTACATTACTACAGAGAGCCCTTTTTTTTTAACAGCTGTAACCATTTATTCATTTTCTTTTTCTTTCTTTTCTGTAATTATTAGACCTGGAGTAACAATAATTATTTGATTCAATTGTTAAGAAAATGGTCACCATGCATTTTTAAGAGTTCCCTGTAACAACATAACTGAAATATCTTTTCATATCATAAATTGATTTTTTTAAATGAAAAATGATTAAATTACAGTGAGAATGTTGGAAAACAAAAACAAAAACCAACAAACCAACCAAACAACATGATACAAGCATTTCTGGTTAATAAGCACAATGCTTCTAGGTTTTACATCCTGACATAAAAAATAATAGTCCTGGCTCATCGAGTTCTGACTAAGATGCACGTTAACAAGATGAGATACAGATTAAGACAATTTTAAAGACAGTTTGCACTCTGTCCAGCTTTGTAGCTTGACATTGAAAGAACATAAAAGAATAAATATTCAAAGCTCTTCTGCAATGCTGAGCTTACAAAGATAAAAGGGACCCTAGCAGATTTCTGTCATATTATCATCACAGGTATTTGTTTGGAACTGATGATGCAAATCTAATTGCTAGCTCAGCTTTGAGAAAGGCTTTAAGTTTCAGCACAGAGTGGCCAGATGATTTTTAATTATTAAATCATAATTTAATTCTTTAATATCATAATTTTAAAAGGCATCTTCTTTTTCTTCATATTGAAAGAAAAAGAGGAAGCCAAGAAACTCTTTAAAACTAAGATTTATTTTTCAAAGAATGCCATTGTTTGGCTTTGGACAATACTCTGGATTATTCCCAGAAGCCATTAGGGCAATTCCTCTCTTGCATTAAGAAAACAAATTACTGAAGCATAGAGCAACATTTTGTACCCATTACCACTTCTGTAAACCTCCTGCAGACAACAGGGCTGCAAATTTATTAATAAGTGCAAAATTTGAAAACCATGGGGTCTATTAGTGTGAAGGCAAACACATGATAACAGGCTTTCATTCAGTTATAAAGATCACCCCATGTGGAACTCCGAAGGTGACCAGAGGGTGACTATGAGTGTGATGCCCACACCTTTGACTACTCCCTTATATCCTTTTTTTGTCTTAACTTTTCTCTGCTATCACTCCATGCTCATGAGTTGGGGTGAAACAGAGACCAACAATGGAAGAATCACTGCAAGGAGGATACCCCAAGCTTCCCCTATCTTCTCATTTCAAAGTCATGACTGAGTGTAAATGAGGCACCAAATCAAGGCTACCCACACACTGCTACTGGCACAGCTTAACTTGTAGTCTTCCAGTAGCCACACCAGCTCCAGTAGATAGCCATCTTTCATTTATAGCTTCTTTTTAGCTTTTAAGTAGAGTATGAGAAATAGAGTTTGAAACTCTAGATTTATAGAGAGAATTTGCAGGAGACTTTAGGATTAAATTGCAAACTGAAATTCTCAGTGATTTTCCTATACCCATACTGAAATAATGTAAGGTAGAATATACATTATCCAAATGTGGATCATCTTTTTTTTTTTTTTTTTTTTTTTTAAAAACAATAACAAACTTCTAAAAATTCATTTTGTCTTATTAGTAGTAGATTAAGAACGCAATTTTCAGGAAGATCACTTTCTTGAGATTTTTTTTTGCAAAATGGAAATAATGGAAATGTGATGAATAAGAATATTTAATAACTGCTGGTATTACATTTAAAGAAGAAATATCATCTTACCCAATGAGCTATTATTTAGGATGCTCTCCAAATGCTTGACCATTGCTTCAATATCACTGTCCTGAGGATAAACGAAATAACAAACAGCATTAGTGTGACCAAAATCCTAAATAAAAAAATACTGTACTGGTGGTATGATCCTACAAACATGAAGAATATTACTTACACCAAAGAGTGTCAGTGCTAGACTACAACAAGATGAATACATTTCTCACAACTTTATAAATATCTTCTTCCTCTAAAACAGTAGGTTTGGGAATGGTGCTATGTAAAAGCAATTATTTAAGTCAGATGTCCAGCAGAACACAAACATGTAGGACAGTTATGCATGTAGCTTAAAGAATATGTTTATTGCTGAGGTTGGTGTGCAATATTTCAAAATATACCAGCATATTATTATTGGTTATCCGAGAAATACCTACAATAGGATTAGAAAAGGAAAGTATAGATTTCATAACTATTCCAAAATTTCTTAAGACTTATATTTACCACTACAAAGTAATACTTACGTTTCATGTAATTGCACCTACTCACATATCTTCTAACAATGAATAATTGAAACTTTAATTGGGAGATGATTTTTGCACTTTTCTATTTTAAGTTTTCTATTGCAAGACAGATAATTAACAGTTTTACCATGATATCTTTCATGTGAAATGTCATTAGTGTACACTGATGAAATTTAAGATCTGACCCATTAGGAAAATATTGTGCTCTAGGAAGCACATCACATTTCATTGGAATGTAAGAGAAAAACCTGAGTTTTTAAAAGCTGTTATCACACCTCATGTGACAACAGGGTGACAACACGGCATCCCTTCACTATTTAAAAATGAACATCAAAAGTTTGACCTCACTGAAAAATCCAACAAAGATACTGAGAAGCCTGTGGTTTTAAAACGCCTACAGAATAGGAAAGGGAATTTGACAGAAGCACAGAAGAGAAGCACTCGCATACTTAAGAGCCAACATGGATGAATGCTTGGACGTTTCAAACTCAGAATGAATGAAATAATTTTTAATAGCAACGGGCAATACTAAGGATGCCATGTCAGGCACTAGGAACCTAGTGGAACAGCTTTGGGGTAATAATGCACAGTCTGATCCACTGGATCTATAATTCAATGGAGATTTGATGATAATTCATACTCATCACTGGAGCTACGATAATTTATGCCAGTTGATTATCTGGCTTGCTGATCTCAGGGGCAGCCTGGAAACTGAAAATAGTCAGCTAATGTACTGTATTACTAGAATTTGTAATAATGAAGAGAGCTAATTTGCTATTAAAATTATCACTAAAAGAAAACACAAAGATCAAAGCGATAAACTGCAATAAAAAGCATCTCAGCTAAATCAAAGCAAATGTGAAACTTTCATGGTTTGCTAACTTCTCAAAATGAAACTCCTTCTATGTTTCATATTTTCCAATTTATTTTTAGAAATAGTTTGTTATTCTCTTTCATGTTGTTTCTCATGCAATTAGAAACGTTCCTAAAAAAACCCTGAATAATTAAAAAATGGAAAAGAGCCACTGGCTCAAGAAGCTAGAAATCTGGAAACATAACTGACAAATTTTTGCTTGAAATCTGGCAATCTGTATATAAACTGCAAAAGAAAAGGAAAAAGGACACTGAACTCCAATGTTACAACCAACACAACCAAGATGAGATGCTCACATGTGTGAGGACTTAACACACTGGTGAAAATTCCACATCTACAAGCAGACGATGCAGTTGAAATCACACAAGCTGTACTGAAAATTACCAATAACTACAAAGTAGATGTTCCAGCTCCATCCTCAAACTTTCAATTATACCGATTAAGTGCCTGACTCCACCTTCTTATATGAAAGGTATCATTTCATAAGGCCACTACTGTGACTGTCATGACATCTGTGGGAGTCTAACATAGCAGGAATTAAGAGCTTCAATCCCTTTCAACATTACGCATCCCAGTCTGTTATTCAATTAGATTACTTGTCTGACCCCCTGCTACTGCTTGAACTACTGCACAAATATCAGAGGTTTTTCTTTTAGTTTTTGGTTGAAGTAAGTAATGGGGTCACCATTAAGTACTGCCAGACGTAGCATTTCTGTACTCCATCTGCACAAAATTAATCAGTAAAGCAATCTTGACACTAGACAATTGAGAGGTTTGCAATGATTAAGAAGGTAAATACCTTACAGGTCCTTGTCCTGTATTATAGTGGATTGACATTCAAAAGCTTAATTTGTGGAGGTATTTTTGAAGAAAGAGTTAAAGAGTATGAATCCTATCATAGAAATAGGAGTGGGAGTTTTGGTATTAAGTAGATGACTGCTAAAGCAATGCCCTGCTATATACTAGCAACATCAAGTCTATTCTGGTAGGATTTGAAGCTTACTATTAAAGTTGAGCATGATACCACCTACCTTTGAGTGGGATTCATCTCACATAACTGTTGACATCCAGAATGAAGATGCCTCATGCATGCTAATAACTGCAAATCTCTTTACAATCACCAGAGAGAAAGAGGTACCTCTCAGCATATTCTATCTGACCCACACATTAGGTGTTTTTGCCAAGATAAAATTATTCCCTAAAAATGTGTATTTCTCCTAACTGTACAGAGTTTATATCCAGTTAGGTCAGACATGGGCGTACAGCTAAGTCCAACCTGCTTTGTCTTCACACTTCCCGCATAATTTTTTACTCAAGAAAGGGAAAAGTGAAAATTTTCTCAATTCCTAAGAAAAAGAAAAGGTGACTGTGTCCATACCCCCAGTTTTGCCTTATTTATGTTGCTGGTCAATAGGAAGGAAAATAAGGTCAGCCTATTTGCTTCTTTGATAAAAAGTCATGAGAGGCAAATGCTCTGAGAGGGTATGCTTTCCAACTCAGTCTGGGGAAGCCAATTTGCAGAGGACCAATGCATGGCATGCACACAGACTGCCAATAAAGCAAAACCACACAGCCTGGAGGGGCTGGATCCTGACAAGAGACATGAGTGGGACAGCTCTTCCAACCTAGCATCAATTCTTGTCACCACTAAATTCTGAATCACTACAAAATGACTGAATGACATTGCTCAAATCTAGCTGCCAACACCCAATTTATTCTGCGTTATTGAGAAATCTATTTTTATCTTCTGCCCTTTTAATTCTAAGCAGCAGTCTGCCTGTTCAAAAACAGTATTGATTGACACTTAATATTGTCAATGAAAGTTGAATGAAAATTTTGAGCAGCTTTCTAAAAGAGAAAAATGGAAAAAAACAACACTTAAAGTCTGATAAAAGTGAGCAATAATTTAGTTTTAAGATTCCATTGTGGTAGATTTTGCAAGCAAGAGTTTTTGTATTTTTGAGTGTTGTGAGTAAACACAGACACAGCAAATTGCAACAACAAAGCATTGACTCGGATATTCCACTGGTTTCCAACTATTTCTTTAGATCACTATTGAATTTGCTGTTAGAAATTGCAATGTGTTTAGTTTGAAAGCTAAGAGGACATTTCTAGATTGAATGAGGTGTTTATGACTAAACTTCAAGTTTAACTGGTTGAGAGAATTTCAGGATTCCCCACCTATGTGACAAAAGCAGCATTCTGATTTCTCACACAGGTGTTTAATTTCTGCTTTAAAAACTACATCTTAAAGAACCTATTAATTCAAAAATTTCAAACAATATTAAAAATTATTCATAATTTAATGAAGAGTTTTAGCAAACTTGGTTGGTTTCCTAGAATGTAAACGGCGTCATACTCTACTCTGCAGATTTTGCACATTAACTCCACATAACATTTGTCATCCTAAGCAAAACCAGACAGTATTGTTCAGAAGCACTGCAGCAAAATGTTTTAAGTTGATGGCCCAGGGTGGAAAATAATTGTTCCTGAATGCCTTAGGAAGATCCATTTTCAGAACTGACTTGGCCATTTAAGTTCATCAATTTCACTGAGACTTGATCACTGAAGACAGGATTCATTGCAATTCCTTCTGATCAGACCTAAATTAGGTGCCTTTTCCAATAATCCTCAACCTTCAAACTGAGATTTTCTTGTGGCAACCTTACCTGCTAAAGCTACTTTAAGTCCTTCAATAATAAATTTTCTTTTCATTGACTTTCTAAGATCCTTGGGAAATTTTACAGATGTGCTGATTGAGACTTGCTGATGTTAATGCTCACAATTATCATACTACACTAGAATATGATCAATACAGACAAGAGGAGAGGGCATCTAGAGGTGCCAATCTTTCCTCAGGAATTAGACCTAGAATTCAGATCCTGTGCTTGAAGTATTCTTTCAGCTTTAACTTAACCTAGGTATAACATTACGTTAGAGAACCCCACCCTGTGTTTATGGCTATAAGAAAATTTACTAATAGCAATCCATTTTAAGGCATTCATGGGAGTATGATTCCTAATCTTGAAGAAATGCAGGAGTCTTTCTCATCAATGCATATGTATAATTGAGACATACTCCTACAGCTAATTCATGATGCTGATATAGACACATATTCCTTACAAAAGCAAATTTAAGTAATATCAAAAGGACGAAATCTTGGAAGGGGTTTCATTTTCCCTAAGAAAACATCAAATGTGTACTGTTTCCGCAAAGGTCACACACACCTGATTTGTCTTTGATACAGTCTGTGACACTTCCACATCCTCTGTTTCGCTGTCTTCTGAATAGGATTCAAACTCCTCATTATAATATTCTTCTGCAATTTGCGGGTCTTCAGGGATTTCTAGAGGAAATTAAAAGTTTATAGTATTACATAGACAGACAACATTCATGATCTTAGAAGGATGCAATGAATTTTACATCACTCACATCAATAACAACGCATTCTGAAGTTGAAAATTGTTGGAGAAGTTATCAGATTAAAATGTTCATCTTTGGTAGCGTGATAAATAGTGCTAAAACTGCCTCTGTCAAAAGGTCGCACCCTCATCACATAGAAATTAATGAGGATCTATACTGAGTTTCGGATGAAATCACTGAACCATAGAATAATTCAGGCTGGAAGATACCTCAGGGGATCATCTAGTTCAGCCTCACTCAGAGCATGTTCAGACTTCAACTGAATCCAGCTTTTGTGAGCTGAAATTATGTCCCAGTTTGGTTTTCTCTAACATACATTACTTTCCTAGTCCTGCTCACCACATCATGGCATCCTGGCTTGTATCAGGAATGGTGCAGTGGGCAGGACTGGGGAAGGAATCCTGCCCCTTACTCGGCACTGGTGAGGCACCACCTTGAGTGCTGTGTGCAGTTTTGGGCACCTCAATTCAGAAAGGACGTTGAGGTGCTGGAGCAGGTTCAAAGAAGGGTAACAAGGCTTGTGAAGGGCTTGGAGAATATGCCCTACAAGGAGAGAATGAAGGAACTGGGGCTATTTAGCCTGGGGAAGAGGAGGCTGAGGAGGGACCTTATTGCTCTCTTCCAATATCTGAAAGGTGCTGGGAGAATGGGACTGGTCTCTTCTAATTGCTGACAGGATGAGGGGAAATGGCCTCAAGTTGCGCCAGAGGAGTTCAGGTTGAATATCAGGAAAAACTTATTTACAGAAAGGGTGGTTAAGCACTGGAATAGGCTCCTCCGGGGGGTGGCTGAGTCACCATCCCTGGATGTGACTAAAAACCATTTGGATGTGGTGCTCAGGGACATGACTGAGCCGAGGGTTGTTAGAGGTAGGGTAGTATGGTTAGGTTGTGGTTGGACTTGATGATCTTTAAGGTCTTTTCCAACCAGGGCAGTTCTATGACACATATCCTGTGATGAATTTTATGGCTAGGTTAAATTGGAAATTTAGGCTAGGAAATTGGAAATAACATATATCAGAGTCCATATATATCATAGTCCACTGCACATATCCATAAGCAGTGAGTTAGTAAAATAGCTTGAGGCCAGATTGCGCCTTCTTCAGCGAGCTGTCTTTTCTCAGCAAAAGCCTTTAAGCACTTGTTCATTTTTAAGCAGAGACTAGACTGTGGTGACTATCAAAACAGCAGGATCCCTGTTTTTCTGAACAGAAAGCTTCAATGCAAAGGGCTGTCCATTGGAAGCACTGGTCAATGACAGAGATGAGACTAGAGCAGAAGGAAGACCAGCTCGGCAGCTTTCCCATCGATAGCCTTCAGCATTTGAGCAGGGAGGTGCTCCAGGAAAGCTAACACTTCCACCTTATTCCATGCAGTGCTTACCGAGTTATTATCAAGACAATTTTTGTACAAGTCCAGGTGCAACATTTTTATGCTATCAGTTTTCAAACAGAAAATGTTGGCTAGGCTTCCTTGGCTGCTATTATTATAAGAAATGTTAGCTGAAGATAAAAACAATCTAATATCAAGTTATTGTAAATCACTACAGTCTTAACATCAGATAATGCTGATTTTTCCCATTCTCCCAATTAAATCTACTTCTTTAAATCATAGAACCATAGAACGACTTGGGTTGGAAGGGACCCCAAGGATCATCAAGTTCCAATCTCCCTGTCACAGGCAGGGCCACCAAGAAACATAAAGTGACTAATCTTTCTTTAATATTACTGCCTTGAAAGAAATTCAAACAATACTTTGTATAAAATTAAAAATGCATAATAGATGTTGAAAAGATTATTTCACGTGGATAAAAATATCCAAAAGATTTAAATAAGTGAATACAATTAAAAGATGCCCTTGGATTTTGGGCAGAAGGAACCATTCTAATTTTCAAGGCATAAGACACTCAGTGAAAAAAAATGAGTAAAAGTATTTATCGACTGCACTAGGTTGAAGTTTTTCTGTTGAGATTTAAATCTCTACTATTATCTACTGTCCCCAGAGCACTTTCAAAAATACTTCTTACTTTGTACATTTACCTATGAAATTCAAATGTGTCAGTATTTGCTCTCAGGTTTCTCTTTTTTAAGATATTTATGTGAATTCCACTGCCTCGAATTTGTAATTAAAAAAAAATCAACAATAACTTGTGCTTCCAGAAGAACCTCCAACCACATAAAAAGCTTATTCCACAAAAGAAAGAATTTATCATTGCACCTAATTATTTGAGTTCTCCAAAATGCCATTTGACAGAAACGTCTAACACTTCATCTTAAAAAAAGAGCTAAATCTCAAGCTCTCAAATCTCATTCATTTTTAGCATTGGAAGAACACTGCTGAACACAGATATGTGTTCACTTTCAGACACAGTGAACATTTGTCTTTCTTTCTATCAGGGAGGCTGTCATTCCTGTTATTACTCTAACTTTATTAGGTTCATCTGCATGCTACTTGTATGTCTATAAGCATTCACATAGCTATGAATCAGCCTATTATAATGTAAACACTGCACTACACTATTGTTTTCTGACTCTCCCATGTTCCTTTGTTTAGTGCTGTAGCGAAAAACACAATCCTCCCCTTACCAATTGAAAATCACAATTTACATGCTCTAGATAGAGCTCTACACCTTATCAGTAGCTCACAACCAGATCTCAACTGAGCCTCATATATCTAAACTATCCAAAGATGCTGGCACTAGCTGAATCCTACTTTCACACCAGCTTTTGCATCTTTCCCACAATTTCTCACTTTACCACTTGTGACACTGTTTTGACAGCTACACAAAGATGGTCATTTAATCTGAGTTCAGTAACACAATTTTAAATGCTAGTTCAGACACGAAAGATATTCCAGAATACAGATGTTTACTGTCTCCAATTCAGAACCTGTTCTAAGTGACATTTCTCCACAGAAAACAGTATGCCCAGTGGATAGGAGCTTGGGAGTTAAATACAACGAGGCTTTAGAACTACTTTTTGTTATGACAAAGATCTTTAAACAAGACACTTTCAAAACAACAACAAATTCATTTAGAATGCATGATTCATTGTAAGTTTATACTAAATAGAACCAACTCCCTATTGCCCGTTTGCTACAGATGCAGAGGCACAACTCTGATTTTCTGCCGAATTAATCTGGGTACACAAGCGCTTATTTAGTTGAGATCTTGGATCCATCTAATCTCAAGAACACACAGGCTGGCTATAGCACAGCAGCCATAAGTCACACCATGGTGAGCTGTGCCCATGCTGGCTGCCTCAGAATTTGTTTGGATGTTACACCACAGTGCTGAAGAGCTGTACAGAGTGAGACACTGAATAAACAGCTGGGACTGATTCACCTCTGCTAGAGCTGGAGTGAACAAACCTGGAGAAGTCCAAGTCCGCCTCTTCATAACCACTTGCTGGTCTCAATCTCTCAGTGCAGTGCAGATAACTCAAGTGAGCTGGGTTTTTGGCTCAGGAAACACACTACTAGGGGAGGCTGGGCCCAATACTCTGCTGTTTTTACATCTGCAGGCCATTCTCTAGGATGTCTGCTACCTGAGTTTTCCTACAAGCCTTGATATTTCATCTCTCCCCATCTACCCCATGGAAAAACTCTCATTACACCATCTCCTGAATGTTCTCAGTGCAGTTCCACATCTCAGCAATGTAGCACAGAAGGAAAATTCTTGGTTTATATATTCGTAAAACTAGCTTTAATAATGATGTTGCTCTTTGGGCTAAGCCTGTTTGAATCACATATGAACCCTTGCAGAGCCTATCATGGACTCCAAGGCCAGGGCTTTGATTCTGTTCTTTGCTCTGACACAAAACAGAAACTAAGTCTATTTATGCCTGGAAAGTATTTGCAGGGAAAAAACATTAAAAGATGCTAGTGAGGTGAACACCGAGTCTGTCATATAAAAAGAGGAAACTGAACGGCTGCTGCAGAGGCTGGGATACCCTGCTTCTGTGTTTCAGCACTTGGACTGGGAGAAAAACAGCACTGCATTGCATTTCCAACACCACTTGCAGCCCATACGATGCCCTTGCTCATGAAGCCCTCCTGATCTGCCCAGGATCAGAGCCCCCTAACCTTGCACGCAACAAAGCCACTCTGTGCATCATACACACGGCAGGCAGAGATCCTGCCTTCTTCAGTGAGCTCTGGGAAACAAACATCACATCCAGTATAAAGTCCTCTTTGACCAGACATAGCCATGAAAAACCCAATATAATTAGACTTTATTTTAGCAGGTGATTGAACTGGAGACTGGCAGAGGTTTCTTCCAACCTGAATTATTATATGATTCCATGGTTATGCAATGCTGCACCAACAAAATGCTTTGAATTATGACAGACGTATTTATGTGTGTGGACATATTTAACATATACACTTACAAGGTGATCAGAAATATGTTAATTTCCATATTCTTTGTTTTCTCAGAAAATCACTGGCAAAAAGAGATGGTTAATAGGACTGGCCAACACTTCAGAATCACTTATCTCAAAGCATCACTTATCTCAGAGCTTACTTCAAGAGGGAAAATAGAAAGAGAGGAGTGGCATTGCCTATAGGATGGAGGTTTGAAACTCTCAGATAAATGGCTTGAGTTACACAATCCTGAATGAGAAAAAGGCTCTGTGACACTACATGGTCCAGGTCAATATTCATTCAATTTGGAAAAATAAGATAATTCCATTATTATAACTTCAGATAACACTGATTATTTGTTTGTTTGTTTTCCATGCAGGACAATATTAGCAAGTCAGACAGAATTGCCACCTATTGGCCAGCTATAAAGGAGATATGCAACTATGCCCATGGTAGGGGGTTGAAACTGGATGATCTTTAAGATCCTTTTCAACACAAACCATTCTGTGATTAAGATCTGAGCTTCATTGCTCAGAAAGTCAATGGAAGCTTTTCTCCAACTTCTAAACTAGGCTGAAAAAGCGTCTCAGAAAGGGCATTGTTTAGGAAATGAACTAAGGGATGTAACAGGACTTCTGTGTCCAAAAATGACTTGTAAGATCCATTAGCCTAAATACGAAAGGACTGTGTGGTCATCAAAAGAACTATGTTCTGAAAGAATCATGTAAAGCACAGATGTAAAGAAGAATGATTTGTTCTAAATGAAAGCCAGAAATATAGCCAAAGTTAAAATTAATATTTGGTAATTCGGTTTTTAGCATCATAAGAAAGAAAAAAAACTTTGATTTACCTGTGGACTTCACTGAGTTACATGATGCCATGTTGCCTTTCAAGCATAGCTTAGATTTCATCAAAACTAAAAGTTTTCAAAATAATCAGAAATCCTTTTAGTGCTGACAGGTGAATGAAGAAAAAGAATGATATAGCAATACAGTCAATAGCAGGGAGCACTTAGTGAGTCCTGAAAGCCATTTCCTTTATGCACAAAGAGGCACTATTACTGTAAAAGTTGCCTATTACTTGCACAATGTCCAGCAGGAAGAGAGCAAGAGCTGTACATTAGAGGGAAAATGACCATCTTACAACATCAATTTAAAACTACCTTATACATTGCTGTATTTTAAACTTTTTGATCAGTCAAATGTACTTTCAAAGAAAAAATTCAGTTTTCCTGTTGAACCTGCCTGACACTTTCCCTATCATTGTGGTGACAGTGCTGAGAAAGAAAGAGTCCATACATCAATAAAAAAAGAGCTGACCCTTAAGAAAGCCACTTCCTTATTCCTGAGATGCAGTTCAAGAATGCCATTTTCAAGAGATAAAATGAAACTATTTTCATGAGAGTAAAAACATGGAACAGTTCAGATCCAAATCTGATGTAAGCAGTATGCACATGAGATTCTGGACATAGTAAAGATACATGTAAACTATAATTAATTTGAGTTTAAGCAGTAATGTAAGTTATGTCAGATATGCACAAAACCAATGACTGCAGCCAAGCAAATCTACAAGTGAAGTATTGAGACCTCCAACATCTAGATGTAATTAACTTACGAAAATAAATGCATTTTCTACACTGCAGGAGCACCATTTGCAGATTAAATAGCAGAACATGAACTAAGCACCTTCACTGCTGTCACCCTCTCTTTTCCTCCAGCTAGTTGTCTGATAGCCACAAGCACTGAATTCTAAGCTGGTAAAAACTTCAAACTAATTCAGTATTTACAGCTACTTTTCAGAGCAAATTCTCATTCCCTTGGAATTGGTTCCAGATTCTTGTGTCACCACGTAATTTGGCCCAGCTCCCCAGAAATGCTGCTTGGTTTGTTAATGAGCCAGAAAGCTGTAGCTGGGGGACACACTGGGATATGCAGTGTTTTTCAATACCATTCTGCTCATGATGCTTTGTTTGCTACTAAATGCTTGGTGTGTCTTCATTTACACCAGTTTAACCTGGAATTTGAAATGCAGTGACAGATACACTGACTGTTAAGTAAAACTATTTGGAATAAAAGCTAGTATCTTTCTAACAAATAGTTACAATATTGAAACTGTACAAATATTCACCATAA
Source organism: Lagopus muta (assembly GCF_023343835.1). Classification (NCBI taxonomy): domain Eukaryota; kingdom Metazoa; phylum Chordata; class Aves; order Galliformes; family Phasianidae; genus Lagopus; species Lagopus muta. The sequence goes on along the minus strand of NC_064439.1, from coordinate 41,076,409 downwards.
GTTCTAATATACAATGTTTTGTACATATACAAGCTTGGTGCATTGGCCTCAAACTGTTCCCAAAATTCATACAGTGTATTCTAAATGCTTTTTGACAGAAGACTTTGGAATGAGCAAAGGGGTCTACAGCAGAGGCTTTAACAAGACTTGGCCAGAATCACTTTAACTCTAGTCATTGACTGAAGTAAATTTTAAGGTATGATTTATTTATCAAAGCCAGACTAAATCAATGGGAAAAATTAATTTTAAAAGAAAAAGTAGGAACTATAGAGTAACATGATTTTATCCCCCAAACTTTGAACATTCACAGTTTTTCACAAAACTACATATTTTAAGGACTACATTGATATCACAGAATCACAGAATTGTAGGGGTTGGAAGGGACCTCCAGAGATCATCGAGTCCAACCCCCCTGCCAAAGCAGGTTCCCTACAGCAGGTCACACAGGTCGGCATCCAGGCAGGTCTTGAACATCTCCAGAGAAGGAGACTCCACCACCTCCCTGGGCAGCCTGTTCCAGTGCTCCATCACCCTCACTGTAAAGAAGTTCTTGCGCATGTTTGTGCGGAACTTCCTATGCTCCAGTTTCTGGCCATTTCCCCTTGTCCTGTCTCCCTCAGAGAAGCTGTAGGAGCAAGACTACTTGGAAAAAGAAAGTAAATTTTTGTGAAGCAAGTAGATAAGCAAACCAAACCAAAAGTGCATGGCTTTAGCAAGGGCTTCCTGGGGGGTTTATGAGTAGAATTCAGTTCCCAAAGGTCTTCAAAGATGCTAAAGCATTTTATTAAAAACTTGAAGATAAAGGACAATGCTCTTCTACATAAAAAGGACAATGCTACACTACACAGGGGCTTTTAAACTACCATAACTGCTAAGCATCCTAAAACTCCATAAAATTTCCAAGAATATCTCCAAGAATATTCTATGGCTGCCCCCATGGAAAAAGGGTGAGCATGTTCACCCAACGCTCATATTGCAACCAAAGCAAGAAATCAGCTCTCCAATGGCTTCCAGAGGTAACAATCACTTAGTATGAGCAACACTTCAGTTGATTAAAAAAAAAATAAAAAATAGAAAACAATTTTCTTAATTGACTACTTTTTCACTTTGTGGCTAAAACCTCTACATTTTGTTAAATCTTACTCTTGATAGAATAAATCAGATTTAATATTTCTTTAATTGAATCTGGGACAAAGTGTGCTTTCAGTATGAAACCAAGAAGTGAAAACAAGAGACAGCTGCACATACTCCCAATGTTCCCATGCCCTCAAACTGTGTGAGAGTGGCAGGAATTCTGGCACTCCATGTGCAAAGGACAAGTGAAGGACTTGGTAGGTGCCAGCACTAAATAGTCAAGTTTCTCTCAGCAAGCATCTCATAGTAAGATTTCAGCAAGTAGCAAACTGGGAACACACCTTATGATTTTGGAAATATTCCAGCTCATAACACAGACCTGCACTTTTCCAGCTACTATGACACTACTCTTGTGTGCTTACATACTCGCTAGCAGTTGCAGTCGTCACCTTCCTACAAAATTAACAGCAATGTAAATTGGTGCTCAAGAATATTCCTGAAGAATAAATACACTTTTCTATCACTCCAATAAACATGTGTGATATGTCTCAGGTTAGTTTCTCCAAATATTTTTATTCTTCTTCTCCAGTCCCTAATTGGACACGCAAAATTTAGCTTTCTGGCCACCTACTTCAACTATGGTTCCGAGAAAGTGTTACATAAGGACCTGTCATCTTTCTTGACAGAGGTGATCCACGTCAGAAACTCATTCAAACTTTAACGCTTAGCTCAAGAAAAATTCTTTTTTCTTCAAATAAGAGCTGCTGAGGACTTACTGGTATGACTGCCTGAGTGATGATACTTCAGAATTATCAATTACCTCATCAGTATGCTTACACGCTGTTTTACAGGCACCACAATAAATGTGCATGTGCAGATATGCATAACAATGCACAGACAAACATAACAATACTTTATTGTGAGTGAACATTTACTATGTGAGAGTCAACTGAATTTTACTCACTTAAAATTCAAAGGAATATGCCTGTAACTTACAATTAGCAATGGAAATAGAGAAATAATGTATTCAACTACTGTAATGTACTTAGCTATTTTGGAATTGTAATGAAATCAGAGGTTTGACAGATGTAATTTATAGCAACATACTAAGCCCAGGAATTGAACACGATGATAATCTCTGGAGTATAAAGAAATAAAAAGGAAGAGAATACAAACCAGAAAGATCATGTAATATGTCCCTTTAACTTATGTCTTAAGCTTTTACATTCTTCTTCTGTACAGATAATTTAAATACAGCAAGTAGTTAGCTTAAGCTATTTTGCTCCTTTAACTTGACCGCTTCCCACATGGAAACAAGCCTAGTACAAGCAGAGGAGTAGATTATGTAAAGCCAGTACTCTTGCAGGGAGAGAATGAAATGGATCAGAATGCAGGTGAAGCCCCAGCATATAATGCACTGGCAAACAAAAAATGCAAGATACACTGTTCTTTTAGTGGCTGTTAGGTCCAGTGTTGTTTTGCTGCATGGTCTTTTTCATTCTAGCCACTTAAGGGCAGCAAGGACAAGCCGTCAGAAATTGTTATACATTTTCATATATAATTTATTGAAAACTTAAAAATATATATATTTCACAGTCTTGTTTACCATATCTTATTATCTATGAAGCTGATATGAATAGAAGTTGCCAGTGTGCAACTTCAAGTTTTCATGACCATTAGACTGTAGCTTGTTGAATTTAATATTCCGTGTAGCACCTGTGAAAAGTGAGAGATTTTGGTAGCTTTCAATCCAGTATCTTTCAGCCGCAAAAAGTGGTCCAAATCATGAAGGATCTAAGATTATGGTACAGAAATGGTCGTATTTTTCAAAACTGTAAATAGTACTGAGCATTCTGGAAGCATTTTTATATACAGTTCAAGGTTTTGCCACCAATTTCAAGGTAACTTCTGCTGTAGAAACTGAATCAGAAACCTTGAATGTTTAGCTATTACAGTTGTATAACAGGATTACACCTTGCTCTTCATGCATTATACTACTGAAAAGACTGAGCCTCTCCTACAGCATCTTCTGTGTAGCAAAGTAGGAAAATTTGAATATTCCACACTAATATCCCATGGATAAGTACCTAAGTACATTTCTCTGGGTTCATTACAAGTAAATCCCCATGGCTAGCCTTTCCTATTTATTCAATACATTTGCCAACTGTAGAACTAGTCAGCAGGAACTGAGTTGTATAGAGTTGGGAGAAATGCTGTACAATCTGGCTTCATTAGGTAATAATGTAAGCAACGCAAAAGCAATTGCACAGAAATAATTAATGTGATGTAGAAACAGAGCTGCAATTTTCCATCCTAGCCCAGCATATGGTAGCCCACAGAGAAAAGCCACAGTGATCTACCAGTACAGAAGTAATCCATGGAAAAGATGAACATCAGCATCAGAACAACTCTGATGCCAGCCTTTTCACAAATAAAGGGAACAATACATTACTCCAGATTGTATGTGTAAAGACAAAGAACTTCAGAAGATGATTACAGTAACTTAAGAAAGAAGAAATGTAAAGCGCAAACTGTGAGATGACAGCTTGGAAGCATCTTAAGGAAGGAAGGTTCAGGTATGCTGGGAGCAGCCAGTGCTACAACAGATAAAAAATGCAGAAGTATTTTATAGAAGTACTACACAAAAGAATATTACTGTTGCCTATGAAAACACAAGGAGATCAGGAAAAGAGAGGAAAACAATTACTTCAGCTGCAAGGCAATAAGAAATACATCTTGAAAAAGCTGGCTTGAAACAGCCAGAAGAAAAACTAAGGCAGAAATTAAAAAGTTTACAAGCACTGCAGTATTTCGACCCAGGAACAACTTTCTACACAGAGAAGTGGGAAGAACTTTTCAGAGCATACAGAACAGGCTGAATTCTTGAGGAGAGATGCACTACAGGTGATGGTATGCCACAGTCTGGACTCAGAGATCAAACTGAAGTTGGTACTCTTGCCATGGAACAGAAGCAAATTACGGGGAAGTAGTGCCACTGAGAGCAGCAATTCCTCTATTGCAGAGACAGGAAGCTGCCAAGGTAATAGCACTGAAAATGTGCTCTTAATGCACAGCTTCCTCTCCTGGGTCACTGAAGCAAAAATAGCATAACTTGCTATTCATATAATTTTTCACTGTTTCCCACTCCCAAGTTAAAACTAGATCACTTTCTTCCTGAGTTCAAGTAATGCATAGAAGATTTCTGTCAGCAAAAGCTCGTGTTTCTTTGATTTCACCCATCCAAGTTCTTCATTTCAGGCTGGAGTATGGCAGATAGTGCAGAACATGTGCCCAGGACCCCAGAAGTAAGCAGGGGGACAGAAGGCAGCATGGCAGTGTGCAGTCTCTGTGAAAAATGACTAAGTCTGCAAAATACAGCAGAGTGGAATAATAGGGAACATACCTTAAAAGAACAAATAGAATTTTAATGCTTAAAAATAGCATTTTATACTGCCCACTGTATTTCTCTGCAAGTACTTCAAGAACCAAACTATTTCTTTGTTTCTGAAGATGGTGTACAATCTATGAACAGTCTGAATGGGCCTGTTCTGTAACAGACTGAGTTATTACAAACATCAAAAGCACAGCGTCTCCTTAGATGTCTTTCATACCCCAAAAAAGAAAACCTGCTTGATGACTAACAGATTGATCAACTATTTGTGATTTCATACAACTCTTTTAAATGTCTGTCAAGTGCACAGAGGTGCTAATTAGAATGAAAAATGTTTTTAAAAAATCATTACATAAAATAAACACGGAGAGAAGCTTAAACTTCCCAGGGAACTCTACAGCAGTTAAAATTGTTTTACTTTGCTAAAGCTCATCCACCAGTCCAAAACTCCAAACTATCATCTTGATTTTCATTTATCTAACCTTACATAACCTGCCTTGGTTTTCCATGCTTTCAAAAACTGTGTTTACTACTGCTATAACTGGATAAAGATGCCACGGTTTCTAAATCTCCTTACTAAAACTAAACATTGAGTTCTGCATTTGACACCTTCCCCAAACACATACCACCATTTTTCATAATGTTTTAGATAACTGAAAGCATAATGTGCAGTGTTTTATTATCTATGGCTCTTTCTAACCCTTCAGGAGCCTTGTCTTTCAATCTTCCAAGCCCTTCCTTTCTTCCCTTCTTCCTTCCTCCAACCCTTCGCTTTTCATCCTCTTCCCCTCCATTTTCCTTCTCCCTTTGCTTCATGTTGCAAATTTTTCAAGGGCTTTAAGATATGAGCCAGAGATAGCTTGAACATTCCTCCCTACCTCTTGAGATTGGGCATTCTCCTTAGCTGTTCCCCAGCAGCTTTTCCTATTTCTGAGAGGATTTTTAGGAGTAGCTTAAAGGCAGCTGCTGCTGAAACTCCTTGGTATCCACGAGCAGACTCCTTCACCTGCCATTTTGCCTCTTCCTCACCTGCTATTTGTTACTAGTTCTAACTAAGGAGACAGTTAGTCTGGCTTTCTCCTAACTTCTGCTAACCTGGTATAGGTTACCAAATTTATTGCATGTCAGACAACTTTACAAAAGGTTTTTATACCTTTGCTTCCAGTTTTACTGTTTTTCTATTGTATGGCACATTGACTGAGAACCAAATTCTACTGAACATCAATAACTGGAATTGTTTTCACATTTTCAGGTACAAAGACTCCATTAATAACTTAATTAATAGCACGTAGAACATGCATGGCTGAACTGAAATGCTTAATGAAAAGAATGAATACTGAATAGAGTTAGTAACAGCTTTGACATCAGCTTCAGGAATAACAAGGTATTCACGAAGAAAAGAGAAGCTATGCAATTTGCTTTGCTTATCCTTCAGTCCTTTTTCTCATGAACTTACCACCACTTCAGAGAATCTGACAAAAGCAGGGTCATTAAACAAACATTCATCTTTGTACAGCTTCAGACTGAGCAAACTTTTGCATCACAGATATAATCGCATTTAATTTCCATCATTATAGTTGAAAAACTTAATGACCTCTTAAGACAGAAACATCGATTTCTTTCCTTTCTTGCATGTTGTCCTGTTTCTATTTAAGTCTCTGTATGCCTATCCTCGTACGTCTCCCTCCCACTCACATTTACTGCTTTCTCTTAGTCCCCTACTTATGAGCTGCTCCACCCCCAACCCCAGGATGTATTTCTAGCAGCTGAGTTCTCTCCTACACAGATCACCCCCCCTTGCACTGTGAAGTAGCAAGTCAACTGTGTGGACGTAAATGAGGCTACGTCATAAGAAAAAAGCCATTTGCTATTAATAAAACCACCTCCACCACATACAAACTGATTTTGATACCTTTGAGCTAACGACATATCCCTTCATAGATGCGTATAAAACAACACAAAAAGGCAGAGCTATGAAAGTAGTTGCTGTATTTTAAAGTCTATTAATACATGCTAACAAAATTCTAATCTGATTAAAAATCTTCCATCATAATAGTTAAATGTTGAAGAGTATTGACACTATTTCAGTACATAATAGAAATAAAACTTAAATATGGGCTGTGAAAAATATTTTCTCATAAGTACATTTCCACAGTCAAGCCCTTATTCAAAAGTTTGGCTATTTGTTCTTTTATCTACAGTTAAGTGCAACATAGTACCTAACAATCTCGAGACAGTAGCTAAATATCCAAGGACAGTACAGGTAAGCACTTTTTAAAGAGTTTCTGTCTGCCTCTCTCATTGCTATGGGTAATGAAAATGGTATCAAAGTGTTCCAGAAGTGCAAATGCTCTCTATTCTTGTACTCATTTTTGCACTGGAGAGGTAATTTAGAAAGTGTTGTTCTAATACAAGTCATTTTATATATGCAAAGGTTAAAGCTATTTTCTTTGAAGTCTGCACCTTTTTTGGAGGAGGTCTGTTCATCCTCTTTGCCATTCAAGTCACCCCAACTCAGAGAACCCAAGCTTCCTGACATAACCTGCTGCACACATCCATCTATAATATTTTCCTTTTCTTTTTGCATTTCTTTTGTCAACTTTACAAACCTAACTGTTTTTCATACTGCAGTTCTTCACCACAGATTTAAGTACAAGGGACAAAATCAAATCTTCTTTATAGGAAGTTTCAATTCAACACCAGATTTTTAAATCTTACCATGGTCCGTAAATTGACTCCATCTCTCATTTCCATTTGGTTCATCACATCCTATGGATGTGGAGTCACACATGATGACCGGCTGAGAATCAGTGAGGGGTTCTGAAATCTGGCTGTCGGATTCCTTAGTCAAACAAAGCAGCATGGAGAAACAGGAACAGTTAGAGCTTTCAGTAGCACCACAATATGATGGTTGCCCTGACTCACGCAATTTCTGGGACTCATTAAGCAAATATTAAGAAAAAAATTCCTAACTCTTCAGTAATTGACCATCAGTGTGACAACCACATGCTATGATAGATTTAACATGGTTTTTAATTTTCCAAAGACAATGAGAAATGCTGAATAAAAACAAAGTACTAAAGCAAACCTTGTTATATCTGTGATGCTTCCACCGTTTCCAAACTGTTCCCCATATTATAAGACAAAGTGCTGGTATTGAACAGGACTATTCTCTGTTATTGATATTTTAAAAGCAAAGGAGAGTTTACGCTGGGAGTCACTTCAAGACTTTAATGTTACTAGAGGATTCAGTTAAAATGTTGATATTTGTAACTAGTCAAATGAGAATAAACTGTAGCTATCTCAAATCAGAGTGTTTAAAAGATTACAATTCTAAATTTATCTTGAAATCAAATGTATTTTGAACTCTGGTATCAAACAGACTATTAGGAAGTACATTTCACAGAATCACAGAATCACAGAATTGTGATTCAGAGAGCAGATTTAGATCCAAAAGTGTCTTAGTAAAAGAAAACTGTGCAGTGACTAGAGAGTTTGTTGAACTATGTCTAAATAACTGAATGCAGTGCTACTCATCACAGGTCCACAGGGTTCAGCCAAGGGGTCCAGACTTTGAAGTACATCCAAATAATTAATCTTAGAACAGAACAGTGTCTCTAATGCTAAAGAAAGTGTGTGGCAAACAGAAAAGAGGTACACACTGAAAGTCCATAAATAAGGTCTCCAACACACTCTACTTACATGTAGGACATTGACATTCAGCTTCTGAAAATTACGGGACCTGAATTCTTGCATTCTTTTGACATTCTCTTGATATTTTTCTTCTGCCAGCTGTCTGTGAATACAGAATACTTGTGATTGAGATGTGATATTGGGGATTGCACAAGGGGACCTCCTAGCAGTAGATGTGGAAAAGCAAATTCCATTATCAGAGTACTGTGGCAGCAAACACTCACAGCATCTACGCAAGACAAGGTTAATTTTACATGAAAAGATCTGTGGCCCTTTTTTTTTTTTATAACAGTTATTGTATTTATCTTTCACAGCCTGCGTAATGTAATTGAGAAATAGAAAATGGTTAGTCCCAGTAGCTTTTGTCTCTTCCAAAGATCTTAAGCATATCATGCCTTCATGCCACCATGTATTCCACAGACCTTTCAGGTCAAGACAGGCACACAACACTTGTGTGCCATGAACACTTCACCCAGGGCATACCTGTTAATTGCATGTTTTCTGTTTGGGACTGCTTATGCCAGCTGCTACATTAAGTAAATCCTCCAGCTTCCATCACTAAAACCCCTTCCCATTGACGAGTAGATCTGCACTACTGAATGAATATCCCTTGTGTGAGAAGGTACTATGTTACTGTAGTCAGTAGGCAACAACAGAACTGAATATAGATCAACTTTAAAGATTTATGACTGAGAATAAGATTTGCAAATTAATATGCTGCCTTTGTATTATAAAGTAAATATACTCACTTCTGCTGCTGGGGAAAAAAAAAAACAACATTAAAATCTAAATAGAGAATGCTAAAATGCAAGATAGCAGAGAAAACAAAAGACAAACGAGAAATATTCTGCAATTAGTATTAATTCCTTACTTCCAGTCATTTAAAAAAAATGAAAGAGACAGACTTCCTACTTACAAATTTCATATAAGAATGGGCCTGCCATACTGCTGAAAACACCACACACAAGAAGTGTTATATTTTATATAATTGGTTCATTTCAAGTAGCTTTTTTAAAATGAGAATAAATTTACATACCAGCTTGAGTCTCAAATTTAGTGTTTGGTGTCAGACAGACACAAATACTGATCAGATACATTTTCCAAAAGGAAAGGAAGGCTGTTAGCTTTTATTTCTCCCTGTTGGGTACAAATGCCATGGGTTTGCACAAATAACACTAGGATACAATTTTACAGAGCATTTTCCCTCAACTACAACTACAATTACTATTCATTTGCAGGCATATGTAACAGCTGCGAAGTTACTGAGGACATAAATTCAGGCTTCATGTAACCTTGCATTATTTCTTTGCAGTTAGATATCAATGCCTTACTGAATTGCTAGTGTGCTTTGGCATGGCGAGGTTAAGATACTGATTCTCATAAGGCTGGAGAAGTAGGCCCATGAGAACCCAATGAGGTTCAACAAGGCCAAGTGCAAGGTGCTGTGTGCCAGGGCAATCCCAGGTATTTATACAAACTGGGAGAAGAACCCCCTGAGAGCAGCCCTACAGAGAAGTACTAGGGAGTCCAGCTGGATGTGAGCCAGCAGTGTGTGTTTGCAGCCCAGAAGGTCAACTATGTTCTGGGCTCCATTAAAAGAGTTGCCAGCAGGAGACCTCACTGTGGCCTTTCAGTACTTGAAAGGAGTGAAGAAACAGGAGGGGGTGCATCTGTTCATGAGATAGGAAAAGGGGGAATGGTTTTAAACTGAGACAGGGGAGGTTCAGGTTAGATATTAGGAGGAAGTTTTTCACACAGAGGTGGTGAGGCACTGGAACAGGTTGCCCAAGGAGGCTGTGGATGCCCCATCCCTGGAGGCATTCAAGGCCAGGCTGGATGTGGCTCTGGGCAGCCTGGTCTGGTGGTTGGTAACCTTGCACATAGCAGGGGGGTTGAAACTAGATGAGCATTGTGGTCCTTTTCAACCCAGGCCATGGGTTGGCTATGATTCTATTATTCTACCCCTCTATTGCTGTCTATAAGTAACTGAATAAACATTTTTAAATTTACACTGCACTTTGCAACATGCTTTTAAAGAAAACATTAATAATGAATATGGAGCTTTTCTGATTTTCATTTATATCACATGAAACACTGAACATTTTTAACTAAGAAAAAAACTCAAGTGTGTTATCAAAACAGTATCTTCTTTCTGTTTAAAAATCCGTGCATACAAACATAGCCTTCAAGCTGTTTCTCACATGCCGTTCAGAAATGACACTTCAAATCCCCACTTTTATTATGTTTTTCTTACTTAACAAAAAGCTATAAATTTTAAAGCCCTTACAACGTGTTGATTACCCTGCTATTTGATCACTTGACAAGACTATTTCCTCTGAGCTGTTAGCTTTTATTGGCATATCTCTTAGGAAAAAACAATCGACAAAAGCAGTATTGTTACTGAATAGATGACTCTTCCAAATGTGCAATTTTCAAAATGACAAATCATTAACAAAATTCCCTACTGTAATGAATCTGAATATCTCTCATACACATATTTAACTAGAAATACTGTGCTCAAAGTATCAATCTGGGCTGACGCTCTGACTTCTTTTCTACATAAACAATTACCTTAATTTAAATCATCCAAAATTCCCATTCACTATGAGTAGCTAAAGACAGTTTCTGTTTTTTTAATGTTTTTTTTTTTTTTTATATTCTTACGTTGACTGTTCTAACTCCCTAGACAGACCACTGAAAGGGGGAAACTGTATGGTTAGGGCACAATGACAATGTTATGCACAACTTACTTCAACTTCTTGGCTTTCTCATCTGCAGCATTTAACTTCCTCAGCCTCATTCGTTCCCGTGGTGTCATTTTCTGTACTTCGGACAGTTGCTGCAGAGTTTGCAAATGAACTTTCCTCAGCCTGAAATTAAATACATGCAAGCTTATTTTCAGACAGAAATGTAAATATCAGTATTTGGATTTGATATTGAAACATACTGACATTTCAAAAGGAATAATTAAAAAGTTACAGGTACTATAATGGACTAAACAGACCTCGGTCTGGAAAGTAAATGCCTCTTTTAAATTGAAATATTTAAACCTAGATTCAGGAGGAAGATGAACCAGTTCATGCATTTCAGGTGAAAACAGAAAAAGGTAAGCTCAGCTCCTCAAAAGAATAAATGTTGAAGCACAGTGAAATATTTACCCTGCCAGGATTCATTACTGAGCACATTACAAATCCAATGGCAGTTTTTAAATGAGAACCACAGAAAAAAAAAAAATTACCAGACATACATTTTGAACTGATTGATAAAAGTTGGCTGCAATGAAAGAGAGTATTAATCTGTCTGTAATGAAAGTCATAATTATCACATTGTCCTTTTGAATTCCTGGTCCTAATCAATAACAATTTGCTTGTAAACTGGTCTCCATGGACCGTCTTTGAAAGCTGAGCATGAATTATTGACACTCGTATTTCTGCTGTATTTACCAACGCAGAAAAGCAATAGTGGTTGTATATCAGAAAAAAAACAATATTTACCTCAGATTTTACCTCACATTGTAGAGTAACTACAAAAACTGAGCCATAGCTTGCAATGCCATGGCACTCACCTTTCACTCACACCAAAATTTTGCATTCTTTGTATTCACGATATCAAGTATTCACTTCAAATGGTTATCACTGCTCTTATGAGATAAATTCACTTATTATTTAAGAGTCCAGTTTTATAAGAACATAAATTTTGAAATCAGAAATTTAGAAACTGAGAAGCTTTCATTATGCTTTTCAATTCTTGACTATAGAGGGAAATAGTGTAGAGATATGAAAATTATGTGTAAATATGTAAAGATATGAAAATATTTCATATGTGAAATATGAAACACTAAGGATAAAAAGACTTTAATTATTAATGAAAATAACACTTCAACTATGAATAATGGAGACATATTTCTTGTCTCCTGTCCCCCAACCCCCCCCCCAAAAAACCTTTAATTTAAATTGTAAGAATCTCTTGGGAAAAAAAAGTCATTTTTCATGCGAGTTGAAACTGAACCTATACAGCTTTTCCTTACTTAAATATTTAAAATTTATGACTTGCACAGAACTGGAATAAACTAAGCCATTAGAGCTTTTACTGTAAGAAATGAAACTCAAACAGAAATGACAAAAAATAGTTCTGGTGAGGAAAAAAGAATCAGAAATATAAGGTAGTATTGATAGAGGACACCATAGCAAGCAGCTCCTTGTACACACACACAGGCTGCAGCAGCTGTGGGTAAATCACTATGCTATTCTTCTTCTTTCTTTTTTTTTTTTTCAAGTATTTTTGAATGTCACCATTTTCCAAGTATTTTTATTTCACTTTACCTGCCTCGTTGAATCTGTGATTGAAAAAGAGATATGGCATTTTGTTTACCAGTGTAAATACAGGCAGCTAACTTTCTCATAAATGCAATAAAATTCATAATAGAATTATGATTTTGTACACATTCTAAACATTTAAATAAGAGAATCAGACTACAGCACATCTGAAGGTAATTTACCCATAAGCTTTTCCTAGGAGTTCTGATTTCAAATTGATGCTCTGAACTTGAAAAGTTCAAGGTAAATTTCCATCCTCTAACAAAGACAGTTGTTATCCATAGCTGCACAGTTTTCAGGCCTCTGGAGCTAGGCCCAGAAGAAGCTTTAAATTGCTTTTCACAGAAGTATAAGAAGATGATGCTTGTAGTTACAACTTGCTCTTCATCTTAAACACTTGAGAATTACTTTTGAACAAGAATATTACAGACTCCAGGATATTACATCTGTGTCCCCCCGAGTGCTAGCTCAGTTAGTATGTGATGTCCTTTTGGAAAGAGATGAGACTTCACGATGACAATGGATCTGGTATGGAACATAGTATTTGGTATAGATAATAGAAAGTGGTTTTAACAGCCTCTTTTAGAAGCAATGTGATAGTTGAAGCCTAGGTAGTACTTTGCAGGTTAAAAATACTGCATCCCGAAAGCTACAATATTTTTATGCATACAGATAATTTGAAATCCTGTACAGATTATAAGTGAAAAAACAAACAACAATCCACAGAGGCATGGATTAAAAGTTTTTTGAAGATTCTCATAGTATATATTTGAATAGGTTTGTAACACTCAGTGTAACATATACAGAATTGGCATAACATTTGGACAAGATTTCAGTTCCTCAAAACTAGTTAAGGTATATCTCAGAGGAATACCTCTGCAGCTAACTACATTTCATTTGAACAGACAGGAATGCACACAGAGTTAATTAAGTCAATACAAACACAGCAGCAATAGACAAAAGATATGTCTAATATTTTCTGAGTACATTAGCAAGTGTGATTCTTGGTTTCCAGTATATTTACAAACGGCTATTTCTAGCAGAATCAATAATAGTGGCATAGTAAGAAGGCCAAAAATTAGATAACATGGCATTATTTGTTACAGCCTTCAACACTTATGCTTGCAAAGTTCAACCATGTGTTTATACTAAAGTGGAAACCAAAACAGAGAACTCTTGTCTGATAAAATGACAGAGGCTCATCTGACAACAAGAAAGAGCAGAAATAGAAAGGACAAAGTGGAAACTTAAACCACAATTTCTAGTGATGAGTTTACAGATACACTCCAAACACTCACACTGGGTAAAAAAAGTGTGCAGAAGACTCTGCTGATTCCCAGTGTCTTTATTCCACATTCTTCTTATCACTAATAGTAAACAATTCTTTGGTTTGCAAAGTTTATCTGATCACTCCTCCTGAAGGAATTCTTGCAAGTAGAGGTGGTGGCACCAACAAAGTGACCACAGCTGAAAAACCACAGGCCCACACTGATGATATGCAGGCCCACTGTCTATGAGATAACTAAATGATGACCTAAGCCTTCAAAATATACAGAAAATTTAATTACGCACCAAGTAGTAATAAATCAATTTGTGCATATACTACACATGCATGCAATATACACAATTTACAGTTACAGAATAAAAATATTTGATTGTTAGAACCATTTTTTGCCCTAAGTCTTAATTATGAAACTCATTAATGTGATTGTCCTGTATTTCTGAGGAATGGCAAGATCTCTTTAAAGGCAAAGTGTTACAAAATTAGCACAAATGTTCAGAGCAGGATAGCATTTGGCATCACTGTAATTTTTTATAGAGCTACCCACAAAATATTTAAAAATACTTACACAGCATCAGAAATGGGAGCACCTCCTTTCTGCCAGTTAAGCCCCTTGTCTTTTGCAGTCATACATGTGAAATTGTACTGTATATTCTGTAAATAAATAAAATAGAAGTGATATTAATGCCTGAGGCCAAAACGATCCAGACTCCAGCCTATTATTCAGAACAGTCCTAATGCAGAAAATGATTAAACAGTTTCCTTCCTTACCTCCTTAAAAAGTAATTTATTGCATACACTGAAGCAGGGACCAAAAAATCAAGATGCACTGTCTTTTATTAAAACTATGACTAACCAGAACAGTTTAAAGATTACATGTCCCCAGGCCCAAATGATCTGCACTTGTTAGGCATAAGTGTCCATTCTCCTTATTGTTCATGAGATTTTAAAGGGGGGAAACATTTAGCATGTCAAGTGAGAAGAGCTTAATTTCCCACAAACTCCCTGCCTCGATCAGGTTGTAATTTAGCTCAGAAAGTCTCTTGATTAACATTCCCAAAGGCTGCTCACTTATTTTTTCGCTACACATTTTCTCCATCTGCATTCTACTTTTGTGAAATACAATGTCTACCACTTTATCTTCTTGTTTACCTTTAGCTGCTCATCAATATAAGGGATTTTTAGGATCTCTCCTGCTGCTGGTCTCAGTGAAGGATTCTTATTTAACATGCTGAAACATTAAAAAACAGTAGTGATAATTCGGTCATTTTCTGAATTAACTTAAGAAGAAGCTAAACAAGAGATCAACATACCTGCTCAGCACAGCATTCAGATTGCTTGGATATCTATCAGGAAGAGAAGGTGTATCACCTTCTACAATTTTTAGCACAACAGACAAAAAATTGTGTCCAGAAAATGCATGGTTCAGGCAGCACATCTCATATAAAATGCATCCCAGAGACCTTGAATAATAAAAGAAATAGCATAGATGTTATTTTTACAAGTAGCATGCATAGTGACATTACAATAAGGAATGTCTTATTATCCTCACTATTATGTTACCTTTTTCATCTGAAAAGATCACTATTCATCAGTCAGACTACAAATAGGTATTGTTCCAGATAGGAGAGATCCTCACTCCATTTGCATAAATGCAGGGAAAAAAATCTACAATCTGTATATAAAGTCTTATACATATATACATACATATACACATATGCACATATATATGCACACACATACATATATATGTAAACACTAACTTGGCCAAAATTGATTTGAACTCAGAGAATTACCAGATTTTAGATGACCACATTATATTGAAATATCTAAAATCAAAGTTCCTCAAAATTTTACTTGGAGAAGAAGAAACTGGAATACGCATGGATGGAGACCAAGTGCAGAACCAGTGTCAGTTTTAGATCTTTAAAAACCATTAGGAATGATGACAACCAAAGAATTTCAAATGGGCTTCTGGTCTACCATCACCTTCATCACCAACAGCAAAGCAACATTATTCTTTGTGTAATATTTGACTGCGGTCATTTACAGAAGCAGTATGAAAAAAAGCATACTGATGATACGTGCAAGTACATACAGGTGAATAGCATTGGTGAAAAGTGTAGAAATATTATCTTTGAAGTAAATAATAAATACAATTTAGATAATTTGCTTTGGTTAAAGAAGAGGAATGAGATCAGCTCATCTGGCAATAAAGAAGAGTAAGTAAGAGTAAAGCTGAAATCCAGGCTCCACATACAATAAAATAAAGACAAGGGAGAGGAGGGCTCTCTCACTGGTGCTTTTCAAAGCTGTACCTGAAAACAATTAGAACATTTTTGCTAACAACTGCATAACTATAGAGATACATAAATAACTGTATGGTGTCTTAAATATTTAGTTATCAATCTGCTTTCCAATTTCCAAAATCAGTAAATGGTAACACACAGAGAAGATCTAGCTTTACGATGGATGTTTAAACTCTAAAACAAGATAATCACTACCTAAGAAAATACTTCATAACAGAATCAAGCACAAGGCATATGAAAGCAATGAACAAAAATGGAAATCCACCAGAGGGAAAAAAGAAGAAAGGAAAATCCCAGCCTGATAGGCCATATTAAAACTGTTTTTTGCAGAATCAATCTGTTTTGGATTAATTCTGGCAGCCAAAAAGTGCTTAATGAGACATTAGGAGAACAGGATTTGCCACATCAGGGAAGTCCATTTATTCAGCTAGATGAGTCCTTTGGCTACACCTGAGGCTTTGGAGAAAGATGAGAAAGAACACCCAAGGCATACTGGTAAAGCCAGGGCAGCAAACAGGCTACCCAGGGAAAAACCCATCTGGTCCATCAAAGAAAAAAAAATAAAGGGAAAAAAAATGAAAATAAAAAGAAGGCAAAAAAGGGTTTTTACTGCAAGATACAACTCTTTGAAATGTAATAAATACTTCCTAGGATGAGAAATGCCTTGGATCCTGGAGAAAGGCAACTTTTTTTCCCAGGACAACTGCTAAGTTGTAATTGCCCAGGGGAATTATCAAACTTTAGCCTCCAGACTGCATTTCTCAGTGCAGTTCTTTCAACAACCCCAGCCAAAGCATATTGTAATGAGCACATTCAGCAAGAGAAAATTGCTTCCCAATTTGCCAATGACCCAGACACATAATTTAATTACTTTTATAACCTTAGCTCGTTTAACTGCCATTGTTATGAAATACTAAAATGGTTATTAAACTATTCTGCCAGAGTGCTTGCTTTGATAGCATCCTGTGTTCATGAATACATTCGAAAAATGTGCTAAACAACACTTCATTTGAGCAAAACTGATGTTTGATCATTTAACCTTCATGCCATTTATGCTCAGTTACAGAATAAGTAGGAGCATCTGGACAGGTTTCAGTATATTATCTACCACATTGACTGACAGACACCTAATTTCTCCTTCATACTTTTAATACATTCCAATATTTTGTAGAAATATCTGAAATACTTCGTATTCCTTTAAAGGCTGTAAGACATACATTGGCTTTTTAATGAAACACTAAAAACCAGACAAACTGAATGCATATGCCTTTGTGGCTTGTGTATCTCAGTCTGATTGTAACAGCAGGTCTGAAGAATTTGCTGACTCCAGGATCTTTAAGGAATACATACATATGCACATGTAAGTTGCTCCAAAAGTAATGCATCCTATTTATTTCCTCAGAAACTACAACAAATACAAAGAGCACAATAGCAGTATCTGACTGAGCAAATTCTCAGCTACAGAACGTTATTTTTGTACATGGTTACCATAATTACCTACGCATTTTTGCCATCAATGAACAAGAGCTTGCATGTCACATCTGTAAAAACACGCTCCAGTGGAGGTGACTCACTGTCACTGTGAGGGTTGCTGAAAAGCACCACTGTGCTCACATCCACTGTTCGGACTCCATAAATGTTCAGCAAGTGTTAATGAATGCCAATGGCTACAATTTTTCTGCATGGAGGAATTTTATTACACACTGTTGCTTCAGATGCACTTCCATGCCAGACACCATGCTGTCGGACTGCCCCTGTGCTGCCATCAGTCACATGGCAACAAAATGTACCAGAATATTAGTGAGAAGGTTCAGCCTTTACTGCTGTACCACCGCCATCTGTGTCTCACTCAGCATACAAACATGAAAAAATAGGAGGCATTACTTTCAGAGCAGCTTTTATGTGCACCATCATGACATTTTCTTGCACTGCTTTTCAGGTCTTTATGGCACGGCTTCTTCCCCTCTACATGAGCAGCAGCTACCATTAATCTTCCTAACAATTTCTGGGGGTTATTTGTTGGCGTGTCTTTCTAATGGAGACAAGTAGATCTGAGTCACATGGCTCAGTCTTTTAAAACCAAATGGAAAGAATAGCAGCACACTAATCCTCACAGTAATTAAATTCTGTGAAGTCTTTCTGTGAGAAAGGATCCAGTCAATAAATTTTATATTAAGTGCTATAAAATACAGTTAGCAGCAAACCTGTTATAATATTTTAATAAACACACTTCCTTGCAATGTAAAAATCCCAATCCAAAGTGTTTCTCACTTCAAGATTAATTCAAATAACAACCTCAAATGATGTGGAAACTATCGTTATCTGGATTGCATATTTTAGAAATAAGCTTGGATACTGCCACACCTTTATATTTGGGTGAACAGTCCTTATATCCACCAATCAGGGTCACAAGCACCAGAAGGATTTCCAGGTTTGGGTCACTGTAAAAAAACATGACCATAAAATTTCAATGTAGGAAAGGTTCCTCCTCTTTTTATCTCCCTCATTTGTGGGGTAGGGAGGGCTTGGTGACTTCTGGTACATGTATACAGTAGCAATTAAAAGGTTTTCAGTTGGCCCAGACATTTAATAGTCGTAATAGTCATTTAACAGGAAAAAGATCACTTAGACATGTCTATTAATTTAAAATGAAGTTTTATTTGTGTTTCTCTTGAAGACACATAGTTCGGAAAATCTGAGACAAAATGGTAATATTGTGTCTGTAAAGACACAAATCAGCATGAAATTTTCTCGCATTAAGTTACATAAAGGTAATTTCTTTCTGTCTTAAGTTCCATAAAATAAAATACAAAGCATGCTAAGAAAAAAAAAAAAGTTTTACTAAAAGTGAATCTTACATTTCAGAAATCATACAGCTTTTAAGATGCTTTTGTTGTGCATTTATCTCAGAATTAAGAGCAGAGATCACTTCAGTGAAGTTTACTGATTCGTAACAGTGAGGATCTGGCCCAACTTTTCAAAATATGTCGTCTGCTCCAGCCCTAGCTTTCATAGGAAAGCTCTAGTTTTCATACAAAATTACATTTAAAAAAGATCCATCACTAAAATGTTACTCAAAAGACCAATGTATGTATGAACTCTACTGCTGTTTTTGGAAATTTATCTACTTAAATTTGGCAATAAAAAATAAAAACTGTAAGATTAAAACCTGTAAGTGCAATACAGTGCTAACAACTCATGGCTTGTTAATTTTATTGGGCATTTGAACACAGAGACAGTTTCAGGTGAGATGGGAGAATGATGCTCAGTCTGCAAAATGAAAAAAGCAGGACCTGAACTGGCTGCAAGCTGTTGTGCCAAAGTAATCTCCAGTTCTCTGGAATAAAAAAGAGATCACAGGAAAAGCTACAACAGCCCATTTTAGCTTTAGAGACATTTGTAGGAGCTATCACTGACCTTGGAAAATCTGGGCTTTCTAGGTTGCATGAAGACACTGGAACGTACAAAGCTCTCTCTGATGTTCAAAAAACCTTATATTCTGGAGATGAAAAGGTAGTGCCTGCTAGAGATCAAGACGGGTCTTAAGAGAGAACTTCACCTCAGCTACTCATAGAAGACTTGAGTAACATCTTCACAAATCTATGAACATTTGCAAAGCAGCACAAGTATTTCATCTCCCCTTTAGTCAGGGAAGAAGCTGGGCTGATTGGCCACACACACGCTCTCCAGGCAAGGATGTCCAGGTTGTTCCCAAGGCTCCCTTTACACAAGGCCAGCGGCTACAGAAGAGACTGTGGTGGCCATTCTTTCCAGTGTGACTGTGCTCATGGACTGAGATGGATCTTTGAGCTGGCAGCAATGAGTGCTGCACTTCTGCCTGTCCCAGTTTACCTCCTGCAGTCATTAAATGGGAACAAACAGTGACTCTGCTCCTCCCGCTATAGGGTTCAGACAGTAAATGCAATTACTCAGGACAAAGCCCTTTATCTTGTTCTGTAAGACCTCTAAAGCCCTAACACTGAATACTCCTGAATTCTATCTCAAAGCTGAGCTCTAAAGTCTGTATGCTAAGTCTTCCTTTAGGTTTATGAAGTTCTTATATGGAGTTCACCTTTACTAGGGCTTCTTATGTGTCACTGCATTAAAACTGTGCAAAATGGGAACAGACCGTTTACCAGCTCATCTGATCTTTTAGTCCTTTCCTCTTCTCTTACGTATGGATGCCATATAATAGGCCACAGAATATAGTGTGGTTTGAAGGCCACAAGACCAGCCTCATCAAACATAAGCTCAGTTAAAAAAATAAATAACCAGACATAGAATAAATAGTTCTTTCTAACATTCCTACATTTCCTCTGCTGAAGTCAGAATTGAAAATAAATATTGTTCCTCAAGTTACAGAAATACTGTCATTTTATCCATTTTATTCATCACCTGTGTTTTACATTCTATAAAAGGAATGAATATTTTGTGCCATATAAATGCCTTATGTATGGATATTACTATTAAAAACAATGATGACAATATAATTAGGCATGGTGTGATAAAACTGGGATCACATGGACTCAAAGGAAAAATTCCTAGCAAGTTTAATAAGACTGAGACTTTCTAGTCTTTGCAAAGAAAGAAGCTAAGAATGCTACCTTCCTCCCTAAGGTAGAAACTTGCTATCACTTTTTGAAGGAAACCAATTTATTTAATGAGTTGAAGCTACTGACTGAAAGAAAATGAGCTGTCACATTTTAAAAAAAGCCCCTAAGAAACGAAGAGCCCAAAACAATTGCAGAACTTGACTTCTCATATGTCAAGCAATAAAAAATGAGCTTTCATGAGCTTTATCAAAAGTATTTATATCTAACAACTGGAGAGGCTTCTCAGTAGGAACAGACGTTCAGTTTTACCAGTCAATGTACTAACCTGATAACAAAAAGCAGCAGAGAGACTCAGCTAACTTCAGTTAATGGGTCATGATATAATAAAAATTGGTGATAGGAAAGGAAAGGGAGCGGGAAAGGACAGGAGTTCCTAACGACAGTTAAATGCTGACCTTGGCAACAGATGACATTTTACCTTTCAAGACATCTCCTTTTCACTGGATGTAATAAATGAAATGAAACAGCATGCTGATTACTCACCAAATATCAGATTTTGTGTTATATCCTTGGTGTTTCAGTGCCTCTGGACTCATGTAGTACGGCGTCCCGGTAAATGTTGTTGCCAGATCACAAGAACCCATCAAAAGACAAGAAACTCCAAAGTCCCCTAAAAGTAACAACAGAAAAATCCACCCCCAAACAATTAAGCACAATAAGATTAAAATTCATACAAACTTAGAGGTTACCACAGCTTTCGTACACATCTCTGTTCACTTCTCATGTTTTATATTAAGAGCCGTGCCCTCTGCTTGTATAAACTGACAAAACTTCAGAAGACAATGCAAAACCCAAGTCTGATCGAGAACTAAGAATATTGATAATCAACTGATATTGAGATAGAGATCTACTTAAATTCCTGATCATCACTTCAAATTCAACAGTAATTTCTTATCTGAGTTGCCATCTCATTTAAAATTAATTGGAAAGGTTTGACCTATTTTTACCTATGACCCATTTAAAAGAAAGGAACTATCCTGTACCAACCATTCTTATATTTGCAGGAAATACGCCAAAGGATTTAAAAAATACAAGTTTTTGTCCACATTATCTGATAACTTCTACAGATAGAAGTTAACAACACCACTGGGATACTATGAAAGATTTTTCCCTGTCAGTGTGTGTAGTGAATTGCTCTAGGCATCAGAGCTTGATACTTTGGCACCATGGTGATGAATACTGAAAAAAAAATCAGAAATAAGTAACTTAAAATCAAGTTTAATGAGAACAGAATTTTAAGTGTGGGGAAAAAAAATGAGAACCCAGATTTACAGAATGATGTAGATGCAAGAGGCCTCAGGAGATCATCTGATCATAAAATCAAAGAATCATAGATTCATTAAGGTTGGAAAAGACTTCTAAGATCATCTAGTCCAACCATCCATCTACCTACCACCAATATTGCCTGCTAAACGATGTCCCAAAGTAGCACATCCACATGTTTCTTGAACGCTGCCACAGACAGTGACTCCATCACTTCCATGGACAGCCTGTTTCAATTCCTCACCACACTTTCAGAGAAGTAGTTTTTCCAAATATCCAACATGAATCCCCCCCTTGCAGAACTTGAGGCCATTTCCTCTCATCCTATCGCTAGTTACCAGGAGAGGAAGCCAACCCCCACCTCACCACAACCTTCTTTCAGGGAGTTGTAGAGAGTTATAAAGTTTTTAAACCCCTGTCTCAAACCAGGAGCAGTTTAAAGTTACATGAGGGTGCTCAGGTTCAGGTCTAGTTGTGCTTTGAACACCCTCAAGCCTGGGACATCACCGATTGATTGGACCCTGTTCTACTGTCTGATAGGGAAATGTTTGACCTCTGAACAAACATTACATCTAATATCACTTCATTTAAATCTCCTTATTCACGGAATGTCTGCTGGATTGTTCTACCATAATAAAACATCTTTAAAAAGGAAATCTCACCAATTTTAAGAAGATTATTCTTCAAAAATATGTTCTTGGTTTTCAAGTCTCTGTGAAGTATTCTCCTGTAATACCAAAAATAAATAAATAAATAAATAAATTTAAAAGATTTTTAAAAAATCTCATCTAACTTGAAGGATTCACAATCAACTACCAGGTTTCTCAAGTATTTATCTTCTTTCCTTGCCAGGAAGGACAGCTCACCATGTTACAGTCTAACTCTATTTAACAATGTAAAGAGACAGTGGCATTAACGAGTTCCAAATAACCACAGAGATGTATTCACAGACACCCACATGCAAGCTAAGAGCCTAAGCAGACAGGATAATAGAATGAGCCCAGGAATCCCAGCTAGAGAATACAGATACAGGTTTAAAATGAGCTCCCGAGGAAAGGAGAAAAGCAAGTCTTCCTGTCTCACTCTTCTTAAAAGTATTACATGCTATTTACAGCCAGAAGAATAAGATGTATCACAGTAGAATAAGGGATAAGAAAAATAGCAATAAGCTCATGGAATCCTCCTTCAGAGAAAATATATTACTTGAAAGACAAATACGTATTCAGACGAGGCTAGTTGTACAATTTTTTAAAGTAATGGTCTGGAAGATAAAAGAACTTCACAAAGACAGAGATCAAAAGGAAAAGAAAGAGAGCAACCAGCTCTTACAGACTTATGTTTCTATCAAAGACTGAACAACATCACATGCTACACACCACACTGGGACTAACTGCATGTCCTCGGCTTTTTGAGATCTTAATGCATGACAGGAATTCCCCACCCTATTAGGGAAAAATATATATCTCTCCAGTACACAAAGCATAGTCTCAATGAATTCATTAACAATTCCAAAAGGGTTTCCTACAACCTCAGCTGAACTTGAACTCAACCACTCTGAAGCTCCTCATAGCTTGGGTAATACACAGCATTTATTTGGAACAGCATTCAGCACAGACTGGCTACTGAAACTGGTACTATAAATGCATTCCTTGTATAGCCATTTAGAATAGATAAGAAAAGCTGTAAAATTCTTGAGATGTGGGCAGAAAAATTCCATGCATAAGCAGATTTTCGTTGCTCTTGAGTCATTCTCAAGTACTATGTCAAACTGTATTGAATTATGAAAGTCTTACACACTGAGACACTTAAATGATTTCCAAAATAGCTTGCACATTAAGACTATAAAATGCTTAGTCTACAGCACAATTTAAATAAGCTGTTTAGTCCACACCTCATTTGAAAACAATTTTTGCAAGAAAACAAACATATTGATTTTTATTTTTTATACTCTGTTCATAAACAGGAAGGAAAAAAGTATAATAGCTACTAGAAGGTGCTGTAATGCACACACAGTCAAACAAGAAAATTGTATTTTAATGGGACATTAAAAGAGTTCTTTATACTTCTTATGATTTTTTTCGTAATTTTTGTCATGAAAATAATACTTGTAGTGAGAAATGTGTACATCCAGAAAAATGAATGCTTTATTCAGCATGCTTCCACTGATGTTTATGCATAATTTATTTTTTACTTTCTTGAGCAATATATGTACATTCATCATGCATTACATCAGTAAGGAAATTAAACTAATAGTATATTCCTTATTGGTTTATAAGCCCATGTATATCTATAGTCATATATAAATCTTGCTCTGTTAATTTAGTTTCATAAATTGCTTCGTTACCATGCATCACACAGAGCCTTTGAAAGAAGTTGATTTCACTGAGATAGATTTTACTTGAGTTAGATTTTTGTTTGTTTTTGTTTGGTAGAAATATAACCATAGACTCCTTGCACAGAAAAACCGGGTAACTGTGATCTGAATAACAAGCATTTGAATAACAAGCATTTTGGCCACATCAGTTTGAAATAGAATGTAATGTTAATAAATGCTTGTGATATATTGATTCAAATTTGTTGCAAATTATTGGCATTAACAATAAGTATGAGATCCCTTTATGTATGAATATGATTTAAAAAAAAAAAAAGATGTTTCTCGATACCAACCACTTTATTCTGCCTGGATATGTCAGACAATAAACAAGTTACAAGCTGAAACCTTAACTGAAACAACTACTTTAATTCTAGCAAGAAATAAATATACGTTGCCAATAAAGCAACATGATCTAACTGGACCCCAGTAAAACTTAATCTAACTTGACAGTCAGCGAAGTGGTTATTGATATTTTGGGTAGAAATTAACACTTCAGGATGGTTTTAAGTTTGGCCTATAAATATACCTGTGCCTATATCTTCTATAGAGTACCTGCTTGCTGTCTCATAGTAATGATAAAGCAGTGTGGATCACTGAGCAGCAGGCAGCCTCCTTGAATAAAGATTCTCTGCAACCTACCAGCAAGGGAAGCTAATTGAATCTGAAGTAGTTCCTGCTGTGAAACACTCAGAAATGTAACTCTCTTCGCTCTTTCTGAAGAACTATTTCAATATCTAAGTGGTTCTGTATAACTGTGGATCCTGTACTACAAAAGACAACATGAAATCCACATAAAGGACTTGGGCAAAGTCTTCTACCCGGTAGATTGAAAGTAAAAGATTTGTTTGCATAAACAGTAACCTTATCAAAATCTCAGTGTCAGTATACTATTCAAGAAGATTAGGAAAGTGATGGATAACATAATGGTCATCTTTGTTCAAGCAGAGGTTAAATGAATTAACAGTCTCATTGCCTGATTGCTGAGGGATCCATTTTGTGCCCTGGTGTGCACTGGGCTACAAGCATGCCAGACACCAGATGATGGTTTCACACTAACTCTCTCTGTGTAGATAAAATCACTGAAATTATGTTGCTGTCTTTAACTTCTCTTCTAGGTTACACAAATGACAAATGAGGATTCAATCTATTCAATTCCAGACAATTTAGCTTTCGAGTTTAAATTCAA
Source organism: Lagopus muta (assembly GCF_023343835.1). Lineage (NCBI taxonomy): Eukaryota > Metazoa > Chordata > Aves > Galliformes > Phasianidae > Lagopus > Lagopus muta. Next base: position 41,050,908 of record NC_064439.1, on the reverse strand, counting down.
AAATTCTTCCAATTATGTAAAATAGACAATAAATGGAAAGTCACCAGGAGATATTCATTACTCCTTTGGGATTTATGAAGCATAAGTAAGAGACATGAATGTCTAAACTGCAGTCTTTCTTATTACAGGGGAAGAAATGCAAAGTAGAAGAACAGTTCTTTTTAGAGATAAATCTCCAGCATGAGCGCTTTCAAAAAGCGTAGAAGTTCAACTAAAGCTGTAAAAGAAGCACAATCATATAATACTCTATGTCTAAAACTATAAATAATTATGTTTTGCTGTTCTGGAATAAAAACTCCCATCTACAGCAGATGGATTTTCTGAAAATTGGCTTGACAAAGTCCAGCCCATAGAAAATGAATACTTGAAGCTTCTAAATCTAGGGCGCTAAGTTTTCTTTCCATTAGAACACAACTCAAATAAGTATTATATGTTTTTTCCCATATCAGTGTAGAAGAAATAATGTATGACTCCTTTATATATAAATAGTGGACTGTTATTATATGTTTACATTTTTGTAATCCAAATGCATTTCTGTAAGTAGTTTTAAAGCCTACCATTTCCCATCTAAGCTATTGTTTGGCTGTATACTAATAAGATAGAGAATAGGCTTTCTAGTGAATACAGTCAAGAACATAATGAAGTACAGGAAATGCAAATACAAACAAAACTGTCAAGACATTTGTATGTGTCTGGAGAGGTACTATTAAATAGCTTTAATTCAAAGACAGAAAATGAAATGCTGTTTGAAAATCAAATTGTTATTTTCACTGGAGAACCCAGTAATTTCACATACATACGTATATATATATTAAAAAAATCATTCATAGGAATTCTAAAAAGATTTTTTTGAGAACAAGTAAAAGATTAGAAAAATAATGCAGAGAGAAAAAGCAGGCAAAGAGGATGTTTGGGAAAAAAGAAGGTAACAGAGGCATAAGGAAATAAGCTCATGCAATCTATTACTTTGCATTAGTCTATACAATGCACCATCTAAACGCACACATTAAAGAAAGGATTTCATTCCAAATAGACCTTTCAGATTACCAACTTTTTAATGATAAATTATTAAACTAGATTTCAAGAAAAGGGTGGGAAAAAAGCACTAATAGTTTAGTTAGACAATATGGATTTTTATTCCCTTTTTCCTATGTCATTTCTAGCTCAGGTGAACACTGAAAAACATGGCATCCTGAGTTCTCTCCCTGCTGTGCTACCATCATTGCAGCCTGTGGGGCTGGCATGGCACACTGTGTACAAACCCCATGCGTATCACCACAGCAGGGGAGTGAAAAACAGATGATCTTTTAGATCCCTTCCAACCAAAGCTGTTCAATGATTCATTCTGTGACACTGACAATTAGGGACCAAAATGTTCTGAGTCCTAGACAGCAATTTACTCTGTCCTCTTCCCTCTACAGCCTGACACTGTAGGTGCAAAAACTCATTAGGCATCTCTCTCTTTAGGTCAAAGGTATCCTACATACTTCAGTTCAACTCAACTCAGGAATACTTGGAGACAAGCGACTGTCTCCATCTACTGCTCTCTTGCAGCTCAAGAGAATTTGGCCCAAGCCCTGCTGTGAGATAGATTTGAAACAGTCATATGAATTTCACGCTGCTTTCAGCCTCAATATAGTGTTCATACAATCTATTTTATATTCAGATTGGAAAAAAAGCCCTGGGGAAAGAAAGAAGAATTCTCATCTCTAGATTCTAGGTGTAACCTAACCTTCAAACATCAACTTTTCTCTATCTCCACTAGCTGTACTAATGATTTATGTCATTATTCTAGGCAAATCGGCTCATTTCCCCAAAACAGGCACCTAAAATTGAGTGTGGCATTGTATAGATTAATTATTTACAAGTGGCAAAGTAAGTGTCATACAAGGTGATTGCAGATAAACATCCTTAGCCTTTAAGATAGTCCTTGTAGCAAGGACATTTTTAATTCTGAATGTTCAAAAAGAAGAATAACAGTGCAAATGGTTTGTCTTGGCAGGATGAAGCATCTTGGACTCGTGGGCTACAATGGTCTCCAGAAAGGACTCTGTCTTGTTCATTAACATGGTCAGAGCTGCTAACATACAAAAGCAACAGGGAAGAGACAAAGGAGAGGAGAAGATGCTGAAAGCCAGGCTGACTTCACCTGTCTCACTGCTCCTGAAAGGGGCCCTTGTATTCCTACCTGAGCAGCTGGTCCTCCAGCTCTCTGCATAGTAGCCTTTTCCTCTTGGCTCAGCACAGCACTGTTTCCCTCATATCTATAGCTGTGCTAAAAACCTAGCTTCACGATGACAGCATGAGATGACACAGAGAGAGGACCAAACAAGCTACATACATGTGATCACTACAATGGCAATGAGGGAACTGTTTAAATCACTTAAATCAGCCTGTGTAAATCACACTGCAGGCACTCACAGAGATGACCAGGTAGGTATTTACCTGTTGTTATCCCTGTTCAGACCAAGTGTTATTTCCACAGCTGTTCAACAGCCTGCAAACTTGGGCAAGAGTTGTGTGTGGAGCATGCTACCAGGAGATAGCTGGAGCGCCGGTTCCCTACAGCTCACATGAAACCTTTAAGTCCTGCTTTGAATCCTTATATCTGACCTTCGTTACCTACAGCAGGGACATTTTTAAACCATTACTCTATGACACTCCATCAGATAACCAACTTGATGTCTGTGATGGCATGGGATCTTGCACTGTTGGTTAAAGAATGTGGTAATTAATCATATGCCACTGTCTGAATGACATAAATGATTAGGTTAATCTTTGATGTGCTGTTAAAAGTAATGTTAGTGCTTAAAGAATATACGTGTTTAACTTCACTGATTTCAATGGGACCACATCAAGCATATAATTCGATTCTTTACATTAAACATTTGCAAGAGTTATTTGCTGAATCCCCTTTAAAATGCTGTCTTCTATTTTAAACCTTAGCTCCAATTTATTCTAACAATACTGAACAAATTCTATCGTCTTAGATTTTTCACTTGGCTATTAGGAACATTAACACTGAAAGACATCCAGTACTCCTCTAAAAGATATAATACACAATGTTCTTGCACGGTAGCTAATTAATTACACTTTGAATTTACTATGTACGCTCTATAGCAGCTTGGTAAATAGGATTTTATACAGGCAGAAAATAATCAATATGGTTTAATTTCTATTTGAACATGTATAAGAAAGTGAAAGTTTACTCACTCCCCTCCCAGCCAAATGTTTCCATGTTAAAATGACTGTACCTTTCATGCATATAGTTGACTCCAAGTAACAACTGTATAAACCACTCTATTATTTGTCTTTGTGTGAATAATTTCCCAGATTCTTTGTACTCTTGAATTTTATAGTCTAGATCTCCACCCTGAAAAACATCACAAAACATTTGTACATTTAAAGTAAGTTTTTAGAATGTCTTCTCCTTCGTGAAAACACAGGACTCCATTTTCTTACGGTTTCAGCACACAGTCAGTAAAATTAATGCTTGTACATGAATTTCGAACTCTCATAGCACCAGAAGCATACAGAACTCTGGACTCAAATGAGATCAAGCAGACTGGCTGCCTAGGGAAAGTAGGTCAGTTCTTGCTTAGTGTCACAAAATGACCAAAGTTCTCTGCTGTCCTCACTTCACATCACCCAGTTTTAAACACGTCCATCTGAGCTGGTCACCTCAAACTCCCTTTATAGTTAATAAGAGGAACAGGCAGTGGTAGTGTGCAATTATCTCTGCCATCTAAGTGTTTGCCTTAGGAAGACAGAGACTATGCAGTACAAGTGCTGTTTCTCTACAATGGCTTACAAAGACAGCCTACACTGAGTGGCCCAAATAGAAACACCTAAGTAAGCAAAATGATTCTAACCTGACCTGTCTAACTAATGGCTTGTAATTCTGGGGAAAACTCTGCCACTTAAGTCAAGCAATGCACAGTCAAGAGACACTCATTTATTATGTTGAAATAAGCATAATCGAATAAACTATACAGTTCTCTCAAAAGAATTATGATACCTTGTCCTTCTTCCATACTCTTTTGCTAGAAACAAAGCAGAATTCAAGCACCTAGAAACTGTAGCATGTGCTATTAGGAATATTTCATTAAAAACTACAATTGAATTTTGATGTAACACTTGAAATGAAGCAACGTGATACATAGCAGGCAATGCCAAATGAACTGGAAAATATATAAAGAAAAAGACTACTTGAAAACTATAAATGCATGTATGTGAAAAAGTCATTTGAACAACAGCATGATGAAAGAGGCTCTTGAGGAGAGTTAAATGAAAACTGTTTATTTTGCTAAAAAAGAGAGAGATGGTTGCCTGCTGGTTATTTATCCAGTTTATAAAATAAATGGATTTTGTTTACAGGAATGACAGTAGTGGCAAGATCTCTGTTGAGGTAACTAATCCCAGAGCAAAGGGACCGTGAGTCATATTGTATTCTAGTGATAAATTACCTTACACCAAGATAACTTATTCTACATAAATCATTACTTCTGCATTACACACTCTGCATAAAATCAGAATGTATAGCTGTGTGTGTGTTTGCCATGTTTATGCCAAATAGTTCAACCTGTACCACTGTGATGCATATGGAAAATAAATCACTGGTTATGTTGATATAGGTCATTTCCCATCATCAACCTTTCCTTGTACTGTTGACTCTTAAAATGTCGAAGTCTGCTCAATGGTTCCCCAAACCACTGGCTTACGCTACAAAATTAGCAGGTTCTGTCCTTGCACATCCATACATTTCTGAGTGGAGATGAGTTTACAATAATTCCTGTGGTTCTTAACTCTAAGAATTGCAACGTTCAAAAGTGACTGTTTAAAAAAAAAAAAAAAAAGAGACAATCTGTTTTTTGTCACATATCAAAAATGTGTTCCCTAACAATGTCCTGCCATTTCTAAATCGAAATGTCTGATTCAGCATATTTATGGCTGCAACTCTCCATCTGCCTCCCTGCTGCAGTCCAGAGAGAAGCTCTTTTGGGAGCTTGGAGCTCTGAGCAGCTGCTCTCTCTTTGCAACTCCAAATGTTCAACAGCTTCCCCAAGGCTGCTCACAGCAGAGCAGAAGAAGGGAAGAAAAGGTATTGCTGGGTACCCTGCCGCATGGCAGCCAGATGGGCTGTGTCTAAGCCTGCATGCACCTCAAAAGCACTGACTCACCTACTCCAGATGGCTGCCCCAGACCATAGAGAGCCAATAGTAGCAGTAGTCCAAGACTCAGGGACTGCTCCAACCCATGGCAGCTGGCTACTGTCCCCAGGGGACTAAACAGGTAAACAGCTGAAGTGCAGCAGCCTGCGATCACCATTTCTCACTCTCCCAATGTATTCTCTTCCACAGTCATGCACTGATGTGAGAAAATCAAAGAAACATAGGACCTGAAAAGTCCTTCAGATGATCTAAGAAGAGAAAAAGCAGTCAAATGAAGTACTACATGTGCCCTCAAGTAATTGTGTGGCTTTTGACAAGATTGGTCTCAATGTCCTGCAGTTAAGCTTATTGCTATGTCTAAGAAAGGAAAACAAAAATGCATTATTACAAATTTGTTGAAATTTTGCAGCCATGAAACTCTAAAAAAGTTTATTAACCCATTTTTGCATTTTGGAAAGCCAATATATTGAAGTCCATGAGGAAATTAACAAAGTAGAAACAAAATAGAAAGCTTCCATGCTACAGTTTCTATTTAAATGTCAAGAGCATCAAACACACCACTAACTTAAAACAGCTCAGTACCAGGGACTGATGATGTGAACAGGCATTAATTGCTTTAATTACTATTTCTCCTTAAATTTCCTTAGTATATGTATGTTCACATCATAGTGAGAATGCAGGGAAGAGACAGAAATAATTATCTGAGGAAAAGTGTAACTAGCTCTGATTTTTGATGTATTAAAATGATACAACATTTAAAGGCACTGCTTTGTTTGCATTTCTAAAAACTGTATTTGATTGAAGTCCAATGTATGCCAGAAAATGAAACCCAAGTTTCACAAAAGCAAAAGCTTGTTTTTTGTTTCAAATTTGAATTACATAATAATGTTCATCTTG